>NC_135655.1:77977573-78280856 GCF_964188315.1 Podarcis muralis | reverse complement strand
CAATATAACCACCATCAAATCCACTAAATCTATTAAAATGAGCCTTTGTCAATAGCCAGATTCTCTAGCAAACCTTCTCCAGCAACTCTTTACCACAATATTTCTTCTCTTAGATTAACATGGTCTGAAGGACCCTTGTGACATCATTCAGGTTTTTATGAGTGACTGGGTATTTGAGTGACTGACTATGGGGGTTCCATTCTACAGCTACATTTTGAAACACATTAACACTGATTACATTTATTCCACTGTTTTCAGGGCTTTGTTACAACAGGATATGATTAATTTCTCAGCTAGAATAAATTGCAAGACTGCTTTCAACAAGAGCTGAGGTTTTTCAGTACCCTGGACAGCTCAGTTTGCAAGCTGTTCCTATTCTTCTCTGCAGGGAATACATATATAATGTCATGCTCTTGCAGGCTCATCTGCATTCCTGGAGCACAAGGCATCTAAACTTTAAAGCCATCCAGCCTTCCTTCAGCCAGTAATAGCCACCCTGAGAAATGCTAACTTTTGCACAAGGAACGTGCACATTGACAATCAATATACAGAGTGAAACATACAGGGTTTCTTCTTAAGCCAGGTGCTCATACACACCACTATGATATAACATCACTAGCGGCATCTGACCACATTCTCCTGTTTATTATAGTGATTATTTCTGTTGACATAGAATAAAGCAATGAAAGTGAACTGGAACTAGTTAAGATACAGTAACTTTCAGTCCATGGACTAATTGCTAGTGTCTTTCCAGCTCCCAAACATACACTGGTGGTTAATTTCAAAAAATCTTGTGGAATTGGAGCTCAACTCTGCTTGGATATATGTGGGAACAGACTATAGATACTCAGTGGTGAGAAGGTTCTTTGAACATGCCCATTATTGCCCAGCTGATTAGGGGATTAAGCTCTGATATCAAAAGCAATGAGCTAAGTTTATTTCATTTTTATGCCACTTTCCCAAGGTGAACTGCACTCAAAAGCAGCTCGTAACAGCAATTTTTTAAATAAATATACAAACATAAAATGTTACAAAACATACCACTAAATTCAAACAAAGAAAAACCAAAAGGATAAATGCAATAAATTACAATGAAATCATCTAGATGATGCATAACAAGTACAGAGCAAAATAAATATTAGGAGGCAAATAAATAAATGAGAAAGCTTATCAACGCTTCAAGTTCAAACCTTGCTGCACTCCAGGGAGCCACAGCAGTCCAGGGGCTCAGATGTCTTCTCCACAGCCTAAATGCGTCACAACTCCCTTCCTCAATCTCCCCTCCAAAAGTGCCAGCAAAGGCAATGATGGTAAGACACAGGAGAAGGTGCTAGGTTCAAATTAAGCCCTGATAAACAATTATGGAAATCGGTAACGGCAGAAGCAGATGTGAAGATAGAGGTACAAGCAGAACAGATGAGATTTATACTCTGTTCCATTCTGCTGTGATTTGAAATAATTCAGCCTTGACTTGCCAGCTGGTGACTTTCCTTGTGCTGGTTTCATTGTATATTTTTAAGGAAAATTTAAATGACAGAACTAATATCAACTGGTTTCTGGGCAAGAAGCCCAAGGGAAATTTTAACTGCTTGGCAGCAAGTCTGTCCATTTTTTACTTTTTTTAATGTTAGCTCAGAAATATTTTATCAGCACGGAATAACTAACTATTGAGGGAATTGTCCTCCTCAGATTTATTATAATTACACTGTAACCTTGTGTCATACTTCTGTTCTTTTACATTTCAGAGAATGGGCTCTGTTAATAAGGCATTATTCGTCATCTTTGAAGTATTCCAGAAGGTGATACTAAAGGAAGGGCTTGCTCATTAAGCCAGCAGCACTCCAAACTAGAAGGTGCTAAGCAACCCAAACACAGTCAAATGTAAAGAGATCTTAATAATGGAGCTACTGCTCACCCCACACTTCTTTTTAAAAATTATAATAACAAAAATATTATTATGTTACCATATTGTTATTGTTATGTCTTCAAATAGCTAATATTATACATTACAAACACAGACACAAAACCCGAGGGAGAATTGCCAGTGTCTGCATTTAGGGGGGGAAATACACTTCTAAAACTTTCCAGATTCCTTGCCCCTGCCTGCAGACACCACACTACAATGAGTGTAATAATATGCACTGGAGTCCTACCTCAATCAATCTATCACAATTAGGACCAACGTACCTCCAAATCCTCTTTTGGATCTTGCATTCTGATCTGCATTTAGCATTCTGCTCTGGTAAAATTTCATCTGGTCACACTGAGCTTTCCTAAACAGAGTACATTAATTTTATGCAGAATATAATGATTGTGGGTTTTTAAAAAATGAATTCAATTTCATTTTATTATTGTCGGCTCGCATTATAAGTTATGGGTTCAGAATCCAAGAGCAATCAAGGTTGTAGCTGCATCATTATTAGAATCTCAGAAATGATGTGACACCAATTGTTAGGATCAGATGATAAAACACAAACACCTCTTGTGTTTTCAAGGCTGACAAGTGAAAGCGTACACATTAATTTAAAGTAAAGGAGAAGAGAGATTGGAAGGGTAACAAACCCAAGGTTAATACTGGTAGATGGTAGAACTGCAGGGCATTTGTAGACCCTTAGAGACACCATGCATGGCAAGAGAATGACGTCCCATTGCTTTTGAGCCCAAGGCTGAGCAAATCCTGCCAAGAACATCTAGGACATTTGCGGCTAAAGGAACTTGGGACTTGTAATCATTCTAGATCAGTGGTTCCCAAACTACCCCCCCCCCCACGGACCACTTGAAAATTGCTGATGGCCTTGGCAGACCACTTAATGGTTTTTCTGCCTGTTGTAGCAATTATAATGCATTGTGCTAGATACTGTACAATTTGCATTCCACAGAATTCAAATTGTAATACAATAAAATGTCACTGTGAGAACAGTAGGCTGGACTAGATGGGCCACTGGCTTGATCCAGCAGGCTCTTCTTCTGTTCTTAATATAAGAAATAAAAGAACCAACAAAAATACAATTAACTTGCTCTAGATACCAGAAGCTTAACCCATTTTGCGTAGTTCATAGGATGAGGTGAAAAGGACACTGCTTGAAAAGAACAGGAAAGGAATGCATCCTTTTTCTTTCTTAAAGTACTTGGAGCTCTGAACAAAATCATGAGGCCACATCCATAGCAACATGACACTGAGTGCCCTCCCCTGAAAATGGGACCATTATTTCACTGCTTCTTTGTTGCATATAGTTCTGCACAATGAAAACTCTACTGGGTAATTATTTGTGGGACTACATTGTTTTGTAAACAAACAGCTCCACACACTCCCCAAAAAAGAAACGTGTCTATTTTTATTGGAACTTGAATGAATTTGAGAAAAAAATTCTACCTCACACATTCTGTGATTCTAAGCCAAGGGATGGCAAATGCTTTTCAGCTGCAGGGACACATTCCCTCATGGACAACCTTCAAAGAGCTGCATGTCGGTGGCTGGAAGGGTCAGAGGAAAACAAACAAACAAGTGGAACAACAGATCGGACCCAACCTTAGCACAGTAGACCACATTGCAGCCATGTGCAAGTCAGAGGATCCCCTCACAGGAACCCCTCAGCACCACAGTTCAGATACACATTCAAGATGGGCTAAAGCACTTGATGTGGGCCTAGCGCAGGCCCAGTGAGGGATGTGGCACTGGGAAGAGTCTCAGAGATGAAACAGAGAGACTTGCAAGGACTTAATTTGGACCCTGGCTCTGAGGTTTCCCTACTGTAAGTTAGGGTCCATAACACACAGTGGTAGCATAGGGGTGGAACACATCTTTGTATGCAGAAGACCTGCGCGCAATCCCAGTAAAAGTGTATGTGCTGGGTCAGTGAACCCAGGTTATTTTTCTAGATTTTTCTTCACTTTGTCCCCTCACAATTTTAACACATCTTTTTAAGAATCTTTTCTTTCAACATACAAGTTTCTGAGCTTTGTATTCCCTTAATTTTGTGGACCACCTGGAGAGGTTTTTATTGCTCCCACACATTGGGGGGGGGGGCAGGAGTCCCACGGACAATGATTATTACATTACCATGCAATGTCAAACGGACAGTTCACTGCTCAAGGCATATGCTATCACTGTTTTATTGTAAAACCTGCTCTGCGCCCGCTCAGAGTACATTTATTAACTTGCCAATAAAGATAATTACTACAAACAAAAGCTGCCCACCTTTCTCCTTAACCAACGGGGCTTTATAGTTCTGACGTGACTGAGGAAAAACACATTTTACAGTGCAAGACGCAACTTGAGAATTGTTTGAAACTTGCAGACGGTGGGAACCTTTCTTCAGTCAGTCTCTGGCTCTCTGAGGACCATGAAGCTGGAGGACCTATTCTTGATTTTGGGGGAGTGGGGTGGGGGAAAGAAGCCAAAAGGTTTAAGAGAGTGATGAGCTTTTTCCTCTGGAGCCTGAGCATGCTGCTGTACGAAGGTGCCTCAAGGACAGGCAGGCGAGCATCTTGCCTTGACATAGCTAATCCTCTCATTTCTCTTTGTCTTTCTTTTTGCTCTTTCTTTGGCTTGTGAGCTCACTGAGTTTCTTGTCCAGGCGCCTCTGGAGATGAGCTCTCTTGGCAGGATCCAAGGGCTTGTCCTTTAACCCACTCCCAGCACATAGAGAAGCTTCTTTGCTGATTCTCTGCCGGGCATATGCTTTGGCTTTCTCCCCACAGCCATGAATCTGTGGGAGATAAAGCCATAATATCAGCCTCAAGATGTTCCAGCACAAAATTACGACCTTAGTGAAAACTGCTTATCATGATCATTCTTCACAGTCCATAAAAATAAACTACTTCACTTACCGGTAGGTCTTTTAACAACAAAACAAAACAATTTTTAAAATATGAAGGTCATTTTCCCCTAAGGAGCAATTAAATAATCATTTTGGACAGATTAAGTATTTCTTCCCAAACTCTAAAAATGTAAGGAAAATCTCTACTCCATCATCCGGTCACCTTTGTCACCCTTGTTGATAAATACTAACATTTCTCTCTTATCTCCAGTCTGGAAAGAATCAGATGAAAGGAGGGAAACCAAGAACAATCAAGCCCTAGAATCGTAACAAAAAACATCTTATATATTGCTAATAAACTGGCAATACCACCACCTCACCTAAGCAGCTTAAATGTCCACAGTGCTGGGTGCAAAATATAAAGCTAAGCAGGTTTGAGAAAGAAACTCCATGGAAATAGCCATATAAGCTGCAGAACAGAGTATTAGCTGAAGAAATAAGTAAAACAACGCATCACATTTCCTTGTTTCTTTTGTGTTGTTGGGCCCCCTGCAGACTGGCTGTCACAAGTAATGTTTGTAAAGTTTGTAATTACCTAGCCCAGAATAGAAATTTGCCCAGTATAGCTGTGTTATGAAACTGAGTGAAACTTCTCCAATAATTTATTCTCTGGCTTTGAACGGAAAACAAAATTATTCCAAGGAATATGATCAGTTATGTCGGCAGCCCCTCAAAATTTCACCCAAGCCAAGCTACAGGAAAGCCCCCACAAGGCTGGTTTATTTGTTTTTCAACAGTTTCTACAGAACTTTGTAGTCTTTGCATTCTAAATCACAATGCCTTAGATTCATGACAAAACTATTTATTAATAAACCTGTTGGATTCTTGTAGGTAGTGATTTTCACTCATCTCCAGGCCACCAATACCCCTCTCCCTCACTCTTAGGAAGCAGGTTATACTGACTGGTAAATACGGTAATCTCCCAACCTTGAGTCATCAGCATGGCCTGCTTCTTGGCCTAACTGCTGGAGCTAAATACACATTGTATAAAAGAAGGAGCCAGAAAGCAAATTGAGGATGACAAGTGGCAGTAGGCAACATGCAAGTCATCCATGAGATAAATTCTACAAGGCACAAAGATATAAAGGGGCATTGTGGAAGAAAATTAAGTGCAAGGAGGATGAAGAAAGTATTATGGACCCACAAAGGGCTGCCAAAATACCAGATTTAAAAGGACACATACTACATGTATGAAAGAGAAGGGAATAGAGACATTCAATATCTCTGCATTTTAGGATTTCTAGAGACGAAGCTACCACAGGTTGAATGACTTGTAAGCACATCAGGAGGAAAGATAACTAGAGAGACAAGTATGCACATTAATGATATAAACAGGAAGGATAAACTAATGGCTGAAAAACAGCTTTGAAGGAAACTCGTTTTATTGCAGATGAGTGACAAAGTGCAAGCCTGCTGGGTTGCTGGAAAGCAAGATTTATTAAGGTGGGAAAGCACTGAAGCTATTGCTTAGAAGAATTCATTTTAACAAGGAGCTAAAACAGCTGGATTTTGTCCAAAGCTGAAAGAAAATGACAAAATACTCTCAAGCAGTATAAAATGGCAAGCAATTTGCAGTCAGTAAAAAGGTAGGGACTTGATGCGACTATATGGGATCAAACCCTGCAGTCCCTCTGAGTTCTATCTCATTAACTGGTCCAAAATTCAGGCTAGGATAGATTAAACCTTCAACTCTACCTGAATTATACTATGACAGCTGGACAGTTGAACTGATTTAACCATTTTTTTTAAATTAAAAGTCTCACTTTTAAGTTGACCTAACAAAATACTTTTGTGATTGGATACTAAAGGGGAATACATTCTTCTGCAATACCTTACTGATAGCTCAGTCAGTAGAGCATGAGACTCTTAATCTCAGGGTTGTGGGTTTGAGCCCCACACTGGGCAAAAAGATTCCTGCATTGCAGGGGATTGGACTGGATAACCCTTGTGGTCCCTTCCAACTCTACAATTCTATGAACCTATTAATCCAGGCACGCACACACACCACCGGGGCCTGTTCACACAATCAGATTTCCTTTTATGCATGCAGCTGCTCCACAGTGGCTAAGAGGGAAAAGAAACTGGCAATCATTTCTGCATTTGTAAGTTGTGCCTTTTCTATGCATTGGAACCAAAGGAACAGATGTGACTGTGTTCCTGTATAAAGGGAGGGGAATCTGTTGCCCTCCAGATGCTGCTGGGCCACAACTCCCATCATCAGCTGGGGCCAATGGGAGCTGGTGTCTCACAGCATCCAGACGGCCACAGCTTAGCCACCTCTGCTTCACACTCTTGTTCAGAACCCTGTTCTCTTAATGGGACCACCAGCATGGCAGTGGGGAGGGGGGGGGTCCTCCTGCACAGAGGGTACTGAACTCTGCCTTTAGTTTTTCAGGATCACATCTCCTTTGTGTAGCTCTCTACCAATACAACTCTGAAATCAGCAAACCCTGAAATCAAAACTACAGAATACCAGAACATTTGGAGTATTTTCCTACATGTTTTTTGTACTCTTATTTCCTTCATTCACAAATCCTTCAAATAAGATTTTTCTTGATTCAAGCTTGCCTTGAAACACCAGCAAGTGTCACATGATAAGTATATCTATTTAAGACCACCACTCTTTTGCTGATTTTTCCCTTGCTGCAGCATGTGCCACAGAAAATATTGCCGTATATACTTTTATTTTACGGTTAGAAAGAAACCCAACTCAAACTGTTGGCAGAATGCCAGTAAATCCATAATCTAGTAAATCTATTTCAGGCACTATAGATCAACATGTCTTCAGCTAGCTACAACACTTTCTCCATGGGATTAAAACCACGTATGATCTACTGCTTCAAATAAATCAGAGGGGCATAAAGAGGACATCTGAAAGTTCTGATCATTGGAAGTCAGTATTATTTTTCCTGGCACACAGGTCTTTTATGTGCTAAATAGGGACAGCCATTGGGCAGCTCTAACAGAAGTGCAGAGTGAGACATTCCCACCTTCTGTGAGTCCTGGACTGCAATTTGAGTGCAACTCACAACTCACTCCAATCTTTGCTACAGCTGCAGTGATGGGCAAAGCTTTGACCGACACCTAGAAGGAAGGAGGCTTCCGAGGATAAAGCCTGCTGCACCCAGGTGAGCTGCTGTGCTTTCGGTATCTCTTGTACCAGTGTGACAACAGCAGCTTGGGCAAGAGAGTGAGAAAGGGCTTTGCACAACTTCTCTTACTTAAAGCTGCTCTTGGTGCATGGTATCCAATGAATCTACAGTGTGATGAAGGAGAGAGGGAGAGGAGAGAGATAAAAGGCTTATAGTTGAGCAGAACACATGGCGTGGTTGGTGTCATATGAAGATGCCTTTTTAAATCATTTGTAAGTCACTTTGAGTCCCTCCTTTTTTTGGAGGGGGAAAACAGAGCACAAATCATTTAAACAAGTCACATAATGTTCTGAGTCAGGCCATTCGTCTACCTAGTTCAGTATGGACTGACTCTCCATGGAGCAGGATTAAGGCTTGGGCACTGCCTAGCAAGGCTACCCAATACCTTTTAGCTGGAGATGCCAGAGAACCTGGGACCTTATGCATGCAAGGGTATGTGCTGTATGCCACAGAACAGTGGCCCTCTCTAGGCTAGCACCATCAGCACCTCAGATACACACATTTTCTAGAGCATCAGCCTCCCACAAGCATCTGAACAGGTTGTGGGCGGGGTGTGAATGTTAAAAGAAGAGAGGTGAGTTGAGGTACATTGTGCCAAGAGGAAATGACTCAGACACTCCGGGGGAAGAAAAAAGACTCTGAAGAAACACATTATTTCAGCAGTGACACATTGTTAAACACAGGTCCTCTGCCCTGCAATGCTAAGTGCCTGTGTTAAAGGCCTTGCCTCGTTATTCCAATCAAGGAGACCCATCCTTTCTATTCTCCACACCACGAAGAACAGAGACAGGGAAGAAATGGGGGGCGTATTATTATTATTATTGTTAAAGGTCTTGAGTGGGTGGGTGAGGGGAAATACAAGTACACTGTGAACCTGACAGGAAAGAAAGCCATTCTCATATTAGAGCTTGGTGAAAGATTGGAGTGAGATTTCACAGACACACAGAGGCTCATAATAACTAAATCCATACAAAGTACCAAAGGAAGAAGAAAATGCTTCATATTCCTCCAACTGTAGGCCAAAAAAAAGCACCTCTGAATGAGTTTCTTTTTTCACTTATAGCCCAGCAGGAGAGAACTTCCCCATTATTAGGATATATTAAGCTGGAGGCAACTCCCCCCACTCATGGTTCCCTTGTGAATTGAACTGCATGTGCATATTATGCTATATGGCTTTCATAAACCTTGCTCCCCCTCGTACCCTAAAAGAAGATTTTCATGTTATCTTTTTAAATTAAAAAATAAAGTAAAGAGGAATGGGAGCAATCCACCCACCAGCGGATTTGCACATGTTCAACTGGCCTTGCAAATGGTTCAAAAGCTCACCTTGCTGTGCCTGGAAGCCTCCTGGAAAAATGGGAGTCTGTGAAATACTTAAAAAAACACACACAGCCATTTCACACTGGATGAAATTCAAGTCCTGAAGGACTGGGGGTCAAGAAATTGAGCAGATGGTGGCAATGTTTAGCTTACCTGAACCAGGCAAGGACAAAAACATACCTCTGGAATGTGGTGGCTGAGACAGTAGCGTTTATTGCAATGCAGGCAGAGCTGCCCCAGGGTTGTCACACTTGCTTTGCATTTGGGGAAACCACACGTGTTGTCAGCTTTGATTGCAGCAGAAATCAGAGCATCAAAATCTTCCTCTGCTGAACCTTCCACTTTGGTTTTAACAGAAGTCTTCCCTAAAAGCACAAGGGTGGGGAGGAGAATCATCAGCATGCAATAAAAGGAGCTTACAGATGAGCTGAGAGTTAAGGGCTGTTCAGCAGTGGAACAGACTCCTACGAGGGGTGGTGGATTCTCCTTCCTTGGGGGTTTTTAACCAGAAGTTGGATGTCCAACTGTCATGGATGCTTTAGCTTAGATTCCTGCATTGCAGGGGGTTGGACTAGATGACCCTTGGGGTACCTTCCAACTTTTAAGATTCTATGATTTCAACACAGTGTTTTTTCATGGAAATAAAAGGGGCACAGGTGTGTTCATCCAGTCCCCTAGTAAAGCCTGCAAAACAAGCTGATCAGCAAAAACAGAAACCCAGGGAACAATCGCAACCTCAGATGTATGGAATGGCAGAAGGCTGTCTTCATATGCACACACATGAGAACAGATGGCTTTGTAAACCATGCAGAAGCAAGTAGTATCACTTGGCAGGATGAAATCCCTACCCAGAATGTTCAAGCAAGATAAACTGGGCAAAGAAGAAAATATGCACACAGAGAGACTGTACTCCGCTGTGTTACACAGCACTGAGATCGATATACTAGGTGCTGATTTGCTGCTTCTAAACAGATCCAAGAGCAAGTGAATTCTCTCTGTGTGTGGAGGTTTCCACTTCTCTTCAAAGTTAGCCGTAAGAGAAAAGGAGTGTGTGCACATGTATGCATACGAAGCATATACAAACGAACGCACACACCCCATTCTCCTAAACGGGCAGATGGAGATTCTCCCTTCTACGGATCTATTTTTGAGCTGAGAAGTTCTTCCTCCTCACTGACATACTGCCTCTACAAACATGCAGATCCAGGCAATATTATCATTCCACAGTTGATTATACAGCATGGTCCAGATAAACCCTTGCCTTGGGGGAGGGGGTGGAATGGCTGCCAGCTTCACATCTTTTCTTCCTACCTGCACAACACTCAAAGCAACTGTTCCACAGAGCAAGCTAATCTGAGCCCTGGGTCATTTTTGTCTGCAAATCTCAGTTATTGCTTTCAAGGGTTGGGGTGGGCAGAGGCACATGTCATATTTCCAAAACCAAAGCCTGGCATTCTCCTGATCCCTTCAAAGGAAACCTATTGGATGAATAATCTCTGTGTCTCAGAACAATTAACTTCAACTGCATTCCTGGTTGTTGTCAAAAGTAGTTGCTTTCAGAAGAAAAGCCTGTCACAGGCAGAGCAGAAGGGGAGAAATGGATTGTAGGCACAACGTAGAAGCTGCAATCAATTTTTAAAGCCATTCTGGGAGCAGAGGACTCCCATCGCCTGCTGCTCTGGCCTGGAATTTCCCAAAGGATGCCTGAGGGATACATTCCCTGGAATGCCTCTGCAAAGGAATTTCAATTAAATATGGGACAAATGAAAGGGCAGCAGTGAAGTATCATCACTTTTCCCTTTTAAAAATGCAAATAGAAAAGCTCTGCAAAGGAAGGGAATTTGCTACAGAATGGCAAATCCCAAGATGGTATAATAATGTACCTTTCGCTTCACTTCCATGTTTATTTCCAGTGATTTCCTGAAGATTTACATTTGGCTCACGACTTTGTTTGGCCCTCTCCTCTCTCTTGGCCTTCTCCCTTTGCATCCGCTCCATGTGCAGGGTTTTCAGATCCACTTTCTTCTTGCTCATATGGCTTCCACTCTCCTCACAGTAGGCATGGGTGTCTTTCGAGGGGCTTGGGGGTCTGCAGGTTAACTCTTTTTCAGAGGCCCGGGATTCTTTGGGGGTGCCTGCAGGTCTGCAGGACAACTCTTGTTCACAGGCCTTAGCATCTCCCAGAGAAAAGTCTGTCGTGGTGCCTCTCTTACGGACACTGATGTATCTCTCTCTACCTTCTCCTGTGCTCACATGCTGCAGCCCATGTTCCTCTGCCAGACGGTGGACAATCAACCTGTCATGAGCATTTAATGATGAAGGGAAATCCAGTTGGGTCTCGCTACTCTCCAGAAACTCCAGTATCCTGGCTTCATGCTTACATGAATTGCCCTTCACTACAGTATCCACTGTTGCCCCCCAGGCTGGGCTTTGCACAGAAGCCTCTATGGGCCTCTGCCCGGTCCGTTTGGCTGGTTTTCCTCTTGGCTTCTCTCCATCAGCCTTTGGGGCAAGTGGAGTGTTGCACTTAAGTCTCTTTTCTTGGTCACCCAGACCCTGAGAGCTCTTGGGAGCAGCATAGTTATCTGGCACAATGTCATCCAGGTATTCAAAAGCGGTGCGCACCTCCCCATGCTGGTTCATATAGTCCACTAGGCGTTTAAGGAAAATGTGGTTGCCAATGGTCTGAGAGTCACAGATCACAGCCACATGGCGGCGGGCACGAGTAATTGCAACATTTAGTCTCCGGTCTTCAGCAAGGAATCCTACTTCACCTGTATTTCATAAAGACAATAATACAGGCCTCAAAAAAACAGCATATGGAAAAATTAAGCAGCAGTAGCAATAACAATAGTAACCACCACAAAAACAAAATGTATACAGTTTCCTCCTAAATTTTCCAGTTTAATATGTTGACCTAAGGAATTCTCATGTTCACTCAGCTCCAAAATGCCAGGATATGACATCTGTTATGAGACACACCTTTAAGGCCAAATGGATATATCATAGGATCCTATGCTATGGTTTGTTCAAGCTTCACTGCTATCTTGGTGCCAGATGGCTGTCAGTGGCAGAGGGGTGGACCTAAATCCCAGTTTTATCTGTTCACTGGAATAGACACCTGGAGTCTATGCAACTGAAGCTCTCCTGCAGTTGAAGTTACCATTCCACATTACAGTATTCAATGAGCAACCAATACCAATGCATGAATAATTCCATCGTCGAGTATAGAAAGAAATAATTCATTCATACATACATAAACCTCAACATGTTTTGGGTCACAAGGGCCCCTTCTGCAATTACCAAAGAGTTATAAGCAACTACACTGATCAATACATAATTAACAAGTATATTACTACAAACTTATTCTTATTATCACACAAAAGCTAGATGAACTCTGAGGTTTCTTAGGGTGTTGTAGCCTATGCCCAATATATAATCCTATACCTACAGAAGTATAGGAACTGCAAAATAAATATAGCCAAACTTCATTACCACAACAAACTACAAGATCAGATGCACTTCAGGTTGATCATTACGAACACGGACACCATTTTTGCACTGTGAAATCTTGCTTTAGTTTTCTGAACTCAGGACCTGGTCCAGTTAATGGGTCCTGCTATCAAGAGCCTAGCAAGGTCTTCTGCTAGTGAAGCAGGGCTCCCCCCCCTTCTCCTGCCCCCCACAATGGCTCAGCATTTGGGTGGCAGAACTGCTAGGACAGTGTGGAGGGAAAAGGGGGGAGAATGCTTATGTTGACAAAACCATCTCCCAAGGTCATATCACTGCTTAAGCTGGTCAAATGAATATGAAAGTGAAAGTGTATGTATTTCATACATTTATAGCCCAACTTTCTTCCAATGAATTCAAGGCTATGGGAAAATAGGTGGAAAGTGTTGTTAAATATGAAATAACCAAGCATACAGGAGAACAAGCCCTGCTGAAGAGTTCTTTCAGAGGGTCAATAAGGCTATAGATAGAGGTGATCCAACTTAGACTTTCAAAAAGGCTTTTGGCAAACTACCGCACCAAGGACTCATAAGCATGTTTAGCAGTCATGGAATAAGAGGTGAGGTCCTTTTGTGGATCAGGAACTGGTGAAGTAACAGAGAGCAGAGAGTGTGAATAAATGTTCTCCCATGGAGGAGTGTAGATAGTAGTCTCTCCCAAGGATCAGTATTGGGATCTCAATTCACCAATTAATGAATTTCATTAACTGATTTACCACTTGCAGCTTCATAACATCATTTTATGCATGATTATTCAGTTGCAAGTTGCACTGTATCTAGTGGGGTTTGCTCTCATGTAAACTAATTAGTGATGGGAAACTGTAGTCACCGGGACTGAGATCTGATGGCACACTCGTTTATTTTTTGAGGCTATATTAGTTCTGGTGTGTTACTGTAAAAGGGACAAAAATCATTTCATTTAAACAGTGATTGGGCGGGCTTTAGATTATTACATTTAAGTTACCTTACACTTTCTTAAATATCTAAAAAGGTACATTTACTATGATTTAGCTAACAGATAAACATGTTAGACTTCAACTGATGACTTAATTGGTTTGTGAAAATACAAGTAATTAGTCAACTATCTCTTTTAACAAAACCATTTATTTAAAGCTCTACTATTTTGTGACTTTTTTGTCACAATACTGCTTCGGTCTCATTTGAGAAATCAAGCTGAAAATACAGCTTCATTCCATTTAATTTTTAAGTAGGGGAAGTAGAGTCCACTAAATGGCCAAGAACCAGAAAATTTAAGTTTCTGCGACTTAATGTGGCACACAAGCCACAGATACTCATTATTGATTCACATCACTGTGATTTGAAGTGTCAGAAGCAGAACAGCAGTAATATTCATACAGATGGTCCAAGCTGATTAACTATCTAAAGTTCATGTCTGCAATGGAATTGGCCTTAAGCTATAGGTCAGGACCGCATTGTTTCAGCAGAAATTAGGAAGAGAAAGCTCCCACAGAGCCTTGCAGTTACACTTTCCTTTTTCCTAGTTATTGACACAAGTCTAACTTTCATAAAGGTCAGAAGGAAAGATAGTGAATGCTATTTTTTAAAGGCAATTAACTAGCACACATGTGTGAGCCAATGGATAAAAATGACAGACACATATGAGACTTTTCCAGAAGCTATTTCTGATCTCCAATTATTTTCTCAAGGATCTGTAACAACAGAAAGCAAATGCCAAGTTGAGTCAGCTCAGCTGCCTAGCTTGGGTGGTGTAGCTGAGTCCCCTGCTCCTGCAACTAAGCAGAAGACAAGCAGAAAAACAAACATTAAAACCAAATGAGGGGGGCAGGCTTTTGTTGCTACCATCTGAAGACATAGAACATTTCAGAACAGAGCCTGTAGGTACATTAAAGTGTATTAGGTTGCCAATGTGTGCTTAACAAGCATTACCTGGAAAGTAATAACAAATCATAATAGAAGAACATGCTGCTATTTGCTAACTTCACTTAAGAACATAGCAGAAAAGCAGCAAGGAAAAGTTTTACTGCTTTGACTTCAGCAACCTAGTGCCATGAAAGCAGAAAAGAGTATGTGCTCTGAGCAGAGCCTACCATGCTCCACTTCCCAATTTTGTTGGGCAGGATGCTGCCAGCTGTAGCGAAGTATCTGTTGTATTTCCAAATGGAATACACCTGGGAAACAAGCTAGCTTTTGACCCGCACCCAACAAGTTTGTGGTCAGTTCAGGTTTGCTACAGTGTGGAATTTTTAGAGCTGTGGACAACTGTGTTGTACCCACTACAATAGAGCTGACAGATGACAAGCATCCAGCAATTACCACTGGCTTACCTGAAGGATTGCCTGCCTTCTCCAAAGGTGCCTGAATTAACAGTCCACTCTTTCTTAATTAATTTCTAAGACATAATACGGGGTGATTCATAATGAAGTATACAATAATGGAAACTGTATACCTCATTATGAATCACCCTGTATATTAAGTAGTAATAGTAGTAGCGTGAGTAGCCATGACAATAATAGCCACAGGTTTGGTTTTTAAAATCAACCCCTGTAGATCACTCTGCCTGTTAGAACAGACCTGGTCCTACTATTGGGCAGAGAGAGGCAGCCGTCGCAGATGGCAAAGGCTGGTGTGTGGCGATGTGGAATGGAGAGGCTGCCATCTTGTCATTTGCCTCAGGCAGCAAAATGTATTGGACTGGCCCTGTATTAGAATATGTGCCTAGCCACCAGAGTTTTCAGCCTATGCTTGGAAACACCCATTCCCAGGCTCTCTGGACAAAAAGGAGTGTGTTTTGCCATATAAATTACTTTTCCATTGCGCAGTTAATTATTGAGAATCTTCTGTTCTGGGAAAAGCAACAGTGGTTCCCTGCATATGGGCTCCTAGGAGTGGAAACCACTTCCATGTGATGTGATACATGCTGCAGGAGTAACACAATCATGTTGGCTAAAACAATTGGGAGATGCCAATGCATTAGGAAATGAACCAGGAGGTAAGGTGCCAATGATTCATGCAACTGGTACTGTCCACATAGTCATGCTACTCCCAAGTACTCCCCTGTAGGATGTGATTACACCACGTGGAAGCATTTCCTTTGATGCCGAGAGCATGTGTAGAAGAGGTCAGCACCTTGTTCCAAAGAAGGAGCCAGTTGAAACCACACAATTTTAACAGTTTTCCCGATTCTGGCAAATTAAGTTTCTTTTTGTTCTATATGGTTCCAGGTTATAACCTATGTACCTTTTATGTTGGACCTTACAAAAGAGAGGACAACAGCTTCCTTCTCTCTTCCTTGGAAGCCATCCACCGATTTAATCTCCAGGTCTGGGTACTTGTGACACAAAAGCTCCCGTAGCATGTCCACCTGAAAAACAAAGACGTTGCTAGGACAACAAACGTTATTACTACAATTTATTGCCCACCCTTCATCCTAAAGTCCCAGGGCTTTAAATTTTTTACTTTGAAATGTTGTGCTTTTGAGAGCATGGCAGACACACTCACCTGGAGGTTGTAAGGAGCAATGACGGCAATGTCTCTTGCCTTAACACCGGCTTCCACTAAAGCCTGAACATGCAAGCTGGCAAGACGCGCTTCGCCTGGAAGGGGAGAAATAAAACTTAGCTGTGAATGAGCGATTTAACCCTAGAACAAGTTGACAGATTCCACTTAAAAAGCATCCCATTCAGACAACGATAGTGAGAGGCTGCCTTTCACTTGCCACTTTAAAAACAAGTCTTTACAGTCAGTAAAGTGCTTTGCCATGGTTTAGTGCTATGTGCACAAATTAGAATGAACCTAAGCAAACCCTTGAGATTCTGTGCTTCCTTTTTCCCATGTGGATACCAGAAACACTTTTGCAGCATTTAGTTTCACTTTCAAAGATTCCTGATTTAGCATTATGTACAAGCCAGAGACTGTGATTTAGAACAAACTGGTTAGTTAAACAAGGCAGCTTCAAGCCATGGATCATAAAGTTCTGAAACTGACTATAGTTCAAACATTCACCAAGCTACTTGATGCCCTACATCTCCTCATATGAAATAAGAGATCTCAAATTATCCCTTAATGAAATTTACAAGGGAAACATGCATGGAGTAGGAGTAGGAGTAGGAGTATTGCTATGTTGGTAAAAATAATTTTAAATGATTTACAAATACGGGCTGTATGCCTTATGGATTTCTTTAATAGCTGGGCAAATGGTTATGAGTTCCATACAACACGGTCAGATACAAGCAACACATCACAGTTCACATTCTCAAGGGTAGCAAGATCAATGTTGAAAATGCCAAGATAACCCCACCCCAATTCCAAGAAGTGAAATCTGCCTTTGAACTGATCCAGCATAGGTTAGGAAATTCATATTTTAGACGATGGCTCTTGCAGCTATTTGCCTTTGGAAGCTGGTGCCTATTTATTTGTGTGCCCATTTCACTATGTTTCTGAATTAAGACTTGCTGGTACTGACAACAAGGGCTGCTTCAAACATTATGCAATTCCTACATAGACAGCACTTCCATTACTTAGTATGGATAAAGGGTTGTCAATGCTGATTGCCCTTGAGAAGCTGTAGGACTACAACTCCCATCATACCCAACCAAGGGCCAAGCTAGTTGAGGCTGATGGCAGTTACAACATGGCAACATTTGGATGACACCACATCAGTTACCCCGGTGGAGATCATAATGTGCATGCAACATATGCAAAGTTACCTCCCTGCTCTCAAGCCCTGTCCCATGAGCACACCCCTTTCCCACTCCTAAATGCAGTCTAGAATTCCCAAATGAATACTGCTACTGGAGCTCAGTGAGACTGGAAACCTTCCTATTTATTCAGCAACAGAGACAGAGCTTCACAAACAGTTGCTAGGCTGATTTATAACTCCAGAACTCTCTGTGCTCAGAGAACTGGCCTTTCTCTCTGTTAGCAGAATTGCTGTATATGCCACCAACATGGTCAGGCACTTTCTGACCCATTAACTGTGAAGGTCTGTGCCTTGTTCACTGAGAGATCTGACAAAGTGCTATGCGGCAAGGCAATTAGAACTGAAAGCTCTCTCAGCTAAGCTGTACCAACAAACCATATGGGAACCAGGAGAGTCCAGCATTTCAAGCTGACAACATACGACTTTGCCCATCGCTTCAGAGCTTGTGTTGCAATTCAAGAGTGCTATTTAAACCACAGATGTCTGATCCAACAATCATCACAGGCGCCCTTCCTCCTCAGCTCCAGGACTGGCCCTACTTTTAGGCAAAGTGAGATGACTGTCTCAGGAAGCACATGCTGAGGGTGTGTGTGTGTGTGTGTGTGTGTGTGTGTGTGTGTGTGTGTTAGAGAGAGCAATGGCAGTTCCCTGTCTACTCCTCTTAAGCAGTTCCCAGATAGAAGCGAAGGATGCTATCCTGTCACCAGTGTTGAAATAGAATTCAGCTGTTGGCCCAGTCAGCCTTTGTACAGGGCAAGGGCACCATCTTGCTTTTTGCTTCAGGGAGTAAAATGCCTTGGTCCAGCCCTGTTAAGCTCTGTCAACTTTCATTAAGGTACTTTATTATCTTACCCTAGACCATGAGGCTGAACTAGATAATCTGTCGTTCTCCTGCTTCTTGCTTTTGAGAATTCAAGGTCTTTGGGGAAGGATGTATTTTGATAGGTGGCTCTATAAACCTTGTCTAGTGCAGTGATGTTGAATCCAAATGGAAATTTTCATCATCCATGGTTAGTTATCTACAATCCATTTTCCTCTCCAGCTGCATGTTTTTCCACCTGCTGTTTGGCTACAGTACACTGTGGTCTTGATAATTTGGCTGGACCTCTGCTACATCCATGGTAATGAGGTTTTCATCCAGTTCACCCTGGGGTGCCTTGAATGATGGTCAGGGGTGCCGCGGGCAACACTGGCCTCTGTCCCTCTTTCCTTCCCTCTCTCCTCTGATGAACTCTCGTGTCTCTACCTCCCAAAGGCTTGCATAGCTGTTTGTTGCAGCAGCCCTGGCTACAAGCTTTGCAGGCGAATGGTGCCTCAGGGGCTGGTAAAGGAGTGCTGGTTGCCAGGAGCTGAGGTGGCCTTGAAGTAAGCAAGCGGGTGAAGGAGCCCAGCCAGCCCACCAGCCCTTGCTGTTGGGAATTGGCAGACAAGTATGAGGCCAGCTAGACAGGTGCCACGCTGGCCTCTTTTGTCCTTGCTTTGTGCAAGGCCTGCCTGGGAGCTGAGGGCCTGGTGCTGAAGGGGAGCCTTTCCATCTTGCAGGCCCAGCACCACCCACTGCTGCCTCCCAAGGTAAGGTGCTGGCCTCACATTCACCTTTAGCCAGTCTCTGTTGGGCCACTAAGGTTGGGGGCATCCTCTTCCCAGACTCCTGTGGGACAGTGTGAGGAGGCACCTCTCTTTGCGGTGGGGTGGGGCAGCTCAGAGACCAGGGGCAGCAGCAATGGCTGCCGAAAGGACTCCTAAGGAGAGGGGAGAGGAAAGGAAAGGCGGCTGAGGGAACACTCCCCAAGAGAGGGTGTTTGAAAAAGGGGGAGAGGCTGTCAGCTCTGCAGGCAAGGGGTGACACAACTGGGCTCCTGAGTCCCATAGGGGTGCCGCAGAAAGAATGTAGTTGGTCAAGGGAGCTGTGGACTCAAAAAGGTTGAAAACCTCTGCACTTATTGGTAGTAAGGTAAAGGTAAAGGTACCCCTGCCCGTACGGGCCAGTCTTGACAGACTCTAGGGTTGTGCACCCATCTCACTCAAGAGGCCGGGGGCCAGCGCTGTCCACAGACACTTCCGGGTCACGTGGCCAGCGTGACACAGCTGCATCTGGCGAGCCAGCGTAGCACACGGAACGCCATTTACCTTCCTGCTGGTAAGCGGTCCCTATTTATCTACTTGCACCCGGGGGTGCTTTCGAACTGCTAGGTTGGCAGGCGCTGGGACCGAGCAGCGGGAGCGCACCCCGCCGCGGGGATTCGAACCGCCGACCTTTCGATCGGCAAGCCCTAGGCGCTGAGGCTTTTACCCACAGCGCCACCCTTCGCACTTATTGGTACTTTGTAGCAAATGTACAGCCCATGTAAATTGCACTGTTCTACTACTGAAGGAGTTTTGAAAGGTACTGGATGCCTTACACAGGCTATCCATCCATCTTAGGACCACAAGAAGCATGTCTAAACCTTGACACCCCAAGATTTTTCCATGGATGTATTCATATTCATTTCCATGTGTGGTGGCCAAGATCCTAATAGCATAACTAAATTCTTCAGTAACTCCCCAGGGCTACCACTTTCAACACCGCGGGCACAAGGCAACCTTTTAAACGTAGTAGCAGTTGAAATTACAGCACGTGCATGGATAATGTAACTTGAAATGTGGAGGCTGGGCGGGGGGGGGGGGGGGACTGATTCCAGGGTGGGAGTGTGGAGAACCATAGCAGGTAAAACAACAATACCTTCATTTCCTTTAGACTGTTCATCTTCCAGCTCAAGCTCAAATAAGCCACAGCCAGCTGTATCAATAAGCAACAACGGAATGCAAGTTTCTTCTGTGGAAGCCACCCCTGGCAGGTCCCTGACAAGTTATGAGAAAGAACAATAAGTTAAGGACCCTTAACTAGCATGAGTATAAACAGCAGCACATTCATTCTGTTTTAGAATCCTAACACAAATTGACCTAGACTATTCCACAGAACCTCCATAGGTCAGGCCGCAGAGCAGAAGAATCCTCCATTCTGTGGGACTGCAGGTCCCACTATCGGAACGTTTGTCATCTGAAATGTCAGTTATCGAAACACAAAGAATTTTACCCAAACCTGGTAACACAAACAGCTGGTTCAGATATCCGAGCAGCCAGATTTCACCCACTTCCTTACTTGTTTGTGTTTTGCTGGTCAGTGGCAGCCATTTTGGGTGGAAACCATGAAGAAAGGAACGGAGGATACAAGGTGAAAACAACTGTGCCTTTAAACCTATCTCCTGCTCTCCCTTCAAAATTCTAAACAAAGAATTCTTCAAAACTCCTGTCTGTAATGGCAACACAACTTTCAATAGCATCAACGAAAATACAGAAAGTAGAAGATAAAAGCACATGTCAACAGTGTCAAAGAGCCAAATTACAGATGCAAGATTCTACAGTGCAGATGCTTGTACATTTTAGTACTTGGAGCCAAAAGGAAGTGCCCTTTGATGTATTACAAGAGACAATGTTCTGACAGCTGCAATATTAGAAAAAGGCACAAAGCACAATCTTGATAACCTCAAACACAACATTGGCTTAACATAAGTTTTGTACTTCAAGAAGCCATATTAATAATCCACATTTGAAAATGAAAGTTGTTTACTTGCATTCATAACCACTGAACACTAAACACTTTTAAGGGTTCCAGTGTAAATTCATGGAGCCAAGATTTGCCATTGTGGAAAATTAACAATTCAATTTTTTACTTGGGTTGTATCAGAGTAAGAACAGAACCCAGAATTACAATTCAAGGACAATACTTTTGGGTTTCCCCAAATTATTTGCACTTGTGTTGTTAACTTTGCATTCCGCTTGAAGAAAATGTGCTCCAAAAGCCCAATTCTAATAATTTTCCTTGAAAACAGAGTCCACATACCTCCAATTCAACATGTTTAGGATTGCAACCCAAGCTTTCTTTGAGATGAAAGTCTTCAACAAGTGCTCATTATCATTATTATTATTATTATTGAGATACCAGTAGGGTTTGGAATAGTTTCTAATTTACACAGGTAGAATAAAGGGAATCTATTTTCACAATGTTTTATTTAAATTTCATTTTATCTAGTGCTCAATAAGGAACATCTAGTAACTGATTCTCCCTTGTTTCAGAGCTCCCATCTACTTTTCAAGGTGGTCCATTTTATTTAAATCATCAAAATGTTCTGCAACATTACATGATTACCACGTCAGGCAGTGCATAATTAAATCATGTCCTTATCATATGAAAATGATCATTCTTCCTAAAGTTTGTTTCGGAGAAAGTCAAGAGTCTTCAGTTGCTCAGATTTTCTATTTTTACTTTCCTAGGTCTCCTCTTAGTGCACACCTGCTAAGCAAACTGTCTCCTTCAAGGGCACCATTAAGGATACTTCTTTTGTGGTTCAGGATGATAGCAGGTTACTTGCATTTCTCAATAATAGCCTTGATTTGGGTGATTTTGTGAATGTCACTTCTAAAGATAATCTGCTGCATAAGTACAGTATTCCAATGGAGAGAAAAATCATATTTCCTTCTGAGAAAAGCTGGGGGCTGGAAGAACAGGCTTGGAAATCTATATATAAATGCAAAAGCCTGAAAATAGAGTAATCCCTCCAACTGGTACTTATTTTAGTCTAAACTAGAAGTGCATCAGGACTCTTGTACTTGCCTGGAGGTTATGTTCTCAGTCCTAATCATCCAACCCCCAATTCCAGACATCTGGAAGATGGCTTTGGCTGCCTGGGAGGAAGGACACTCTGCATGTGCTACAAGATGCTCTTGTTCAGAAGATTACTTTGGAAAGGCCTGAAAAGTCAGTGGAAGAGCACCTGCTTTGCATCTGGAAGGTCCCAGATTCAATTCCTTACATCTTTAGATAGAGCTGGGAAAGAATCCTGACCAAAACTCTGGAGATCTGCTGCCAAACAGGGTCAACAGTACTGAGCCAGATGGACCAATGGTCTGACTCTATATGTCAGTGTCCTATGTTTCTAGTTTCAAACTAAAATCCTCTGGAAGCCTCTCTCTTGCATTTTCCCTGCAGGCCCCAGGTGACCTATCCTTTGTTCCGTGTTTAAAGTACTAAGCAATTGCTGATTATTTCAGCATAAATATTTCAGCATTCCCCTACTTTTCTTGTGCTGCAATGCCTCAGCTGCAGAACAGCCCACACACATTGGCCGAAAGACAGAGCCATCACAATGCTGAGACTTTTAATGGTTGCCAATTACAGGCTGCTTTCAGATCCATCTTCTATACTGAAAATGGTTTCGGCCACAGAAAATCATACTGATACATGCACCAGTTTTCTTCTTCTGCAAGTAAATTTAAACAAAACTTGCAAGGCATTAACAGAACTGTTATGATGGCAAAGTGGTTTTCATGACATCAGCAGCAAGAACTGAGGGAAGTAAGGGAGAACTGAGGGAATACTTGCTAATTTGGGGTCCAAGCACATCCTAAAGACAGGAGTTTGGGTTACTAATCCAGGTGCTGCTGTGAGAAAATTTAAGACTTATGTACTACCACTGACAGAAGCATTTTCTTGGTTTTGCACTCCCTTGGTCTTGGTGTTCAGCATATCCCAAACAACATATTCCTTAAATCTTAAAATAAGATATATGATAAGCATAAAAGCTGTTTGACAAGGAAGTTCTTTCAGTCATATGTGCTGGAACTAGCAGTGCCTTACAAGGTGTACAGCCAAATATTCTTCTCAGATTCATTAATAATATGTATATACAACGAAGGCTGAATTCTCAATATGCCTGAAATCCACTAGTGAAGCCAGTGAAGAATCATGAAAACAAGGCCACATGATAATTCGAAATGCTGCGGTGTTGACTGCACTGGTGAATGGCATGTTGCTCCCTCAGAAATTAGTAGGAGAGAAGCTTTCAGAAAGCTCTCGCCCTTGTTGTCAGGAAGAAACCCTCATTATCGCCCTCTGGCCAAGAGCAGAGGCAGATTCTTTTCTTTTAGCCACCAACATATCAAGTACAGATTTCATGCACAAATGTGAATTTGTGACAGCAGCCCAAAGCTGCCCATGTGCCAAATGAATTTTGCATGATTTGCCCTTGGTTAATCATGCAGTCCTGCCTTGCTGTGATTTGCTGTCCATTAATCTTTTTTTGACCAATAAAAGGATTACAACAGAAGAGGTACTTTCCTTAATAGCTTACCAAGAGTTTCCTTAATGCTATGAATAATTATTCCTTTAAATTCCAGCCATACCTCACATAGGCACATACACCTGCTATAATTAGGGTCCAGGTCAAATCGTTTATTGCCTATGGGCAAAGGTGATTGCTCAAAAGGTACACAACAAATCACATTTGCAAATTCAAATCCTAAAAATACTACTTACACAAAATCACCAAAAGTAAAAGGCAGAATGAAGAATAAAAAAGGAATAAAACAAGGGATAAGGTAAACAATAAAATGAATAATTAAACAATCTTCAAATCAGGGCATCACCATGAAAATTTATAGTTATCTCTGAAAGCACCCAGAGCAAGAGACACTCAAAGTCCCCCCCCCCAAAAAAAATCTGACAAAAGATAGCATGCAGAAATTTAAAATGGTGTTCCAAATACAAAGGACAAAATAAGGTAGAATATCTTTAAACATTACATCTCAGCAATTCCACTAAGAGTATGAGGCATAGGGGTAAGAGAGGAAAGAGAGGAAAAGAGCCACCACATTCATTACAAATCTGACCTACAGAGCAACCCAAAGGAAACCACTCCGTTATTAATTCCTTCCTAAGAAAGATGTACCTGCTTGCTAATACCGCATAATGTGAATTTTTCCTATATACAGTGAGCAGCCTCTTCAGTTATCTGTCTTCTTAAAAACTCAAGCCCATTTTGTTTAAAAATTTTAAAAGAACATTATCAGCACTTTTAACCAGTGTCAAGGAAAGCAGCGTTATTAATTTGCCTGTGCTGTTCTTTCCAATCATGCTTACCCAAGACAGTTCACAATAAGCAGAATAAAAATTATAAAGCAAGGTGGGCTCCTTCTACTTTCATTAACTGACAACAGGGAGACCCCTTGCTGCGGCTACCAAGACTAAAATGACGCCAAATGCAAACAGCATCCTCCCCCAAGCTCAGGAAAATAATTTCTCCCTGGAAAAACTGAAAACCAAGTGTGAGATGCTGTAAAAGTTAAGCCTTCTCTGTACACTTACCTGGAAGTAGGTTCACTGAATGTAAAAGCATAAACTTCTGTGCAAATATGTACAGAATCAGGTTGTATGGTATCACTTAATTCAACTGGAGATACTTACATGCATCTGTAACTCTCTCAATGAAATAACCAAGACTTTAAAAATAGAATGCTGGGGGCAGGAGGAGAGTACTGATTAGCACAAGGGCAGGGAACCAGTGACCCTCCACATGTTGCTGGACTACATCTCCCATCATCCCTGATCATTGACTACGCTGGCTGGGGATGATGGGAGATGGAGTTCGGCAACATCTGGAGGGCACCACTTTAGCTAACCCAGGATTATCACCATTTGGTACCCGAGCTTTACAACTTGGTTTGTGTGGGAATCTTAGAACTCTAGGAGACTGGTCTCCCCTTTTATTAGCCTACAGCATGGGGATTACAAAAGGGAGAATATTTCAGGATAAGAGGTTGCTCTGGAGCTCAATGAAATCAGTGAGAATTTATGCAGCCTTCAATTTGCTGCAGCATTAAACCCTAACTGAAGAGTGTAACATCTTCCTTCATTCAAAACAATAATTCATTTTTTATTGTTGACCATTTCTTCCAGCCCTTAGAAAGTATTTCACTGCAATTGCGATCAATATTGCATACTGAAATTATCTTCTTGGTGATTTAAATCCATAATGTGAGTTTCTTTATATATAAAAAAATTCATATTATCCTGATGTAAGTGTTCCCTGAATACTAACTACTCTATTTTCTTTCTTTCTTTCTTTCTTTCTTTCTTTCTTTTACACAAAGATAAGGCTCTGTTTGTAGTCCTGCTATGTTTTGCATTTTAGTGGTTGCAAAGATAAAAATTCAAGTACTCCATTCTGAGCACTGCTGACAGTTGCTACCAGTGGATATAACAGATTATGGCCAATATGAGCCCAACTCACAGTGAAGTTTCATATTAGCAGCCTTTTAAAAACTGGATCTTTCAATATACTGCATACGCTTTGTGTTTGTTTGTTTGTTTGTTTGTTTGTTTGTTTGTTTCATATAATTTTATAAGTTTAAAAAATTACCTATTATGTTTGGAACAACTGCCTGGCTCCCATGCCCTGCCATCACTCAGCCTGCACCTAACCCTAACCTTGTAAACTAAAACAATCAGATATTGTTCCCTGTCTAGCCCTGTCCCTTTTCTCCTCCCATTGACCTGTACTCCATGAAGTGCTATGCACACTGATGATGCTGCATATAAAGATCATCTAAGAAAGACTTATTCATTTGTTGAGCGAACAACATCACACCCAACAGTGAAAGACTAGAGTGACATTCCATAGAGGGATATTCCTCATTACATAGAAGAGTGTGCACGGCATGCTCCCAATTTTTTAAAGCAATCGGTAATATTATTATGCCTGCACTGGGCATTGGAGTCAAAGGCTAAGACTCAAAGAGACATGGAATAGGCTCCAAGTACCCAAGAGGGCTCTAAACTTGTTTTCCACTACTTCTTAACCCCACCCACCAAAAATAAAATAAAAATACCCAGATAGCAAATTGCCCTTGAATCTTAGTTTCAAAAATCGTTGTGGTACGACATAGAGGGCCAGCTATTTCAACCCCAAAGACTTCGGCTGGGTATGTGCAAGCCATCGGGCCCACAGTGACTGCAAAATCAGGCCCACAAGATATAACTGGTTGCTATATAAATTTGCTTTACTTAAATTAAAAAAACAGAACTGCACATAAATCTATTTTGCAACCAGTGCAGGGAAAACCAAGATCAATATTTGCTAAATGAAAGGTGATAAAAAAACCCACCCTGGTTTGCTAAAATAGAGGCAAAAAGAAAAAGAAAAAAGGATAATTGCAGATAGCAGAAAACCCTGCATATTCTCCATCAATATTAATTGACAATGTCAATCCGCACTGAAAACGTTTAGAGTCAGGAGAAACAGCAAGCAAGCAGGCACAGTGTCACTTACCTCAGTAAATGTTGCGCAACGGAGCAGTGAGCCGAGAGGCGGCCGCCGTACATCTCAGTGGAAGCCCACTGCATGATGGTCTGGTGCATTCGGTACTGCACCGTGAGCATCTTCACAACATGGTCATCATATTTCTGAATCAGCCGTTCCATTAAACTGAGAGAAAGACCCTCTGTGGCAGCCCTGCACCGACAGACAGAAAGAAAGTAATTAACAAGGTCCTCCAAACAAAGAGAAAGAGCAAATTTATTAAGAAAATTGCAATGAGAGCCACTGCCAGCTTTATCACATGTGTGTGTGTCTCAGATATGTATAGAAAAATGTTATGATGGCCATTATAAATAACGGCTGTATTCCAATAAATGAATACTCAAAAGCGCAGTTGGGGATTTCCCAGTGTTTGCTTGCACCTGCAGTTTTTTGCCTCCACTACTCACAAAACGCTGCATGTACAGCCGTCTGAATCTCAGCCAATTTGCTCCAAAATGCTCCAGATTCCCACACTTAAGACATGCTAAAGTCCTATTTAGAGATGTGTTAACCTAGGGAAAATGGGAGGACTTCTTCCCCCAGCTCATAATGCCTCATTATAGTCAATGGTACATAAGACCCCAAATATCAGTAGTCAGCAGTATGGCAGGGCGCTGCCATAAACCTGACCTATGGTCTGTCACACTGCTGCTGCTTAGAGGGGATGGGCGAGGTGCAAATCATGGGCTGAGTCAATTCAGCCCTCCTGCTGGTGAGTTTGAACCACACGGGCCTTGTGGCTGCCTCCCCCTGCTGGTAAGCAGGAGCGATGTAACTGACTAGAGGTCAAATGAGAGGTGCTGCCCCACCAATACTGCCAAATACTATTCTGGAGTTTAGCCTTATACTGTAAGCACTCTAGACAGAAACTTTGCCACTTTTATCCTGGGCAAATACATCCTGAAGCTCAGCAGATCTGGACTTGGCCAGTATTTAAATGGAAACTGTTCCATGGAGAAAAGACAGGACACAAATGTAAATAAATAGATTAAGTTGGTCAGATAAGACAAGACAGCTATTTATTGCTGTATGATCTATCTGACAACAAGAGCTGATGGATTAGCCAGAATTCAAGAGCCCCAATCCAGTAGGTCTACTGGAAATGCCTGTGAACACCAGAGTTCTCAATTCATTTTTAAACACAGCAGCTCCTCTTCCACTTTCTCCTGCCTAGGTCCCAAAACTGCTTTTAAACACTCTAGAATTTTAAAAAGGAACAGCTTGCCATTCAGCAACTGAAATGGTATGAAAATGGTGTTGATCCTGTGTGACAAAAATGGATGGGAAAAATCACTGGTGCCTGCATGGATCTGGTACATGCAGCACCTTGGCAACTACAGCCCCTGGGGTTTCTCTACACCTATATTAGAAAATTCCTTCCTAATCAGGTCCAAGAAATAAGAAGCAAGCCTATAGTCATCTCGCACAGTTAAAAACCATTTGTTTTAAGTCAGGCAGTAAATGCTCAGTCTAAAGTATCTTTTTTTAATGGACTCTCATAAAATGTTGGAGAGGCAATAAAGCTCACCATGGGCCCCCAATAAAACTCCTGTGTACACTAACACGGCCATTTCCAGTATATTGTGCAACCCACTACAGAGGCCAATAACAGGCTATATGGTGAATAAATAGGGAGATATTTCACCTTTTAATAAAATGTGGCATTATTTCACCACTAGTTATTGTCAATAACTGCTGATTTTGCAAAGATTAAGCAAGAAACAATTCTCTGATCTCCTCAAATGTCCGATGTCTGCAAGAGCAGAATAAACAATGGCTATGGACCAATGCACCCACATTGTCGGTCTAAGGAAGTGTGTCTGTCTAAGGAATGTCTAAGGAAGTGTGTCTAGCAAATGAGGCATTTTAAAATGGTCCACAACGCCCTTGAAATTCAAAGCCAAGATTGTTCTCAACAATTATTTCTAATGTAGATTTTAAAAAAAGCAATTTCCTCAATGAGCTGGTAACAACAACATATCAAGGTTTTATCTAATTATGAAAGATAATCACAGACTGAGAGACAGGGGCAGGAGAGAATCTCCTGGGAAAATAACAAGGTTTCTTGTGTTTTCTCCAAGAGCGGTCCTGAACGATTATCCTGAAATGGTGCAAAAGTGTGTGGGTGGTGGAAAACAGACAAACAACCTTCAATACAACATTATCACAAACGGATGTAGCAAGGCCAACTGATGAGATCAATTCTCAATTTTCAGCACCACTGAAGCAATGAATATATGCTTTGGAAACAAACGTGTCTCTTGGGTTGCAAGCAGTATTGCAACTAGCAGTCAAAGCACTATTTTGACGGCATTAATTGCACACCACAATACTTCCATTGTGTTCTGCATGGTGGCTCTAGACATGGCCAAGTTAAGTCTAGGATGGACAGCTCCGTGCAGAGTTCAAAGGGAAGCTAGGTTAGAATGTTGTTTAGGCAACAGATAACCCCGGGCTACGCATTAAATAAAGCCACAGCTCCATCTGGGTGCCTGTGTGTCCCTCACCACACCTACTCACCCAATGGGTGAAGCTCTTCTGGTTACAATAGCTTTGTCTGTTCCAGCAGCAATAAGACTCCAATGGTGTGGGGCAGGAAAATGGGTTGTAGCCAACTAAGTTATACTCTGAGTAAGCCCACTGAAATTAATAGACCTAAGTGAGTCATGCCCATTATTTTCAGTGGGTGTACTTTGAGGAGGAGTAGCATTGGATACAACACAGTGGTTTTGTTGGAGCTTCTAGACTGGAGACTTCATAGCTGGAGGGTGTCAGTGCTACCTCCTCAGGCCAGAGAGGTGTTGGCAGAATGGCCTTTACCTTTGCTAGATTTACTGGAGCAGTAGAGAGCACACAATTCCTTCTGACCCTCTGGTTCTTCCTCCGTCCATGGCGCCATCCCTTGAAGACAGGGAGTCAGACTCTGATATCATAGCACCTTTTTTGCTGGTATGCTCAAGCCATGTTTGTAATGCTTCCAGGCCAACTTCTGAGCCCCGGAGAAACCCCTCCAAAGCAGTTTCCTCTAGCTCATTTGGGAGCTTCCAAATTTTGATTATAGACCCTCAAAATGAGCTCCCATGAAAAGAACAGGCTATAAACAGCAGTAAGTAACTTGTTTTGTGAAAGAAGGCCTAAAATATTGCCAGTGTCCCAGCAGAGGAAACAGAAAACCACAAAAAAATACCAGTGCCTCTGCTGCTCTAGCGCCAGCCCCCTTGGAAGCTGAGAGACCATCAAGAAAGGCCTGGGATGTAAAGTGAGGGGTTGCAGTGGGAGTGGGAAGCTGAGCAGAGGCAGCTTATGAAAGCTTCTCTTTTCCCCCAACCCACATCTCAGGAGATCTCTGTGGATCCCCTGGGGTTGCAGTGGGGAAGAAAAGAGAGAAAATTCACTTTTCGCAAACACCCATGTGCAAGAAGAGCACAGCTCATGCAACCCAGTGACTGGACTGATCAATTACAAACTATACATCTTTAATGATGCAGGCAATGTCAATCAATAAAAGAGAAGCAAATGTATAGCTGTGTTTTAAAACATTACGATCAACTTTGTACTGTTTAATAGGTTAAATTAATAAAACTACCAGCATTATCCAACATGTAGGAGGTTATAAAAACCCTCTATACATCCCAAAACCACTACCCAAGAGATACTGAAGACCCTTGGATCTACAGGAAGCATGAAGTAGGCTGAAATAGTGAGTGCAAAGGCACAGGGGGAAATGACAAACAACCCACACCACTTTTAAAACATATTATAAATTAATTTTTAAGTTTAAAATAAACTTTATGAATAACACATTAAGACAACTAAATAAGCAATATGCAAAATTAGCTGTATACAGGGCATTCTGCATTAAATCTTCCTCCCACTCTGCTCCCAGTCATCCAAAGACCACTTCCCACACAACATTTGCAAGTTTCATGCAAAAAATACACATTTGCCATTATATCTGAAGTGCAAAAAAATAAACTTTAAACCTGCTTCAGACACTATGGGAGATGTATGTTTCCTCTTTGCAGGAAAATTACAATATATGAAGCCGGCCTAAAGCAGATGACAGCATGCTATAAACCACAGCATTAAGTGACCATAAAACTCAGAGCCATTAAACACAACAAAACCAGAACGTTTCCTCAACCAAAAGTTTTCTGCCCACTATCCAGTGTTTCTTGGTTGCGTCTATGAAATAAGAGAAATTAAGATTAGAATGTCAGAGTCTTGATCACCAGCCTGGATAGTTCAGTGGGTTAGAGTGTGGTGCTGATGATGCCAAGGTTGCAGGTTTGATCCTTGTATGGGACAGCTGCGTGTTCCAGCAGATGGCCATTGCAGGGGTTTGGACTAGATGAATCTCAGGATGCCTTCCAGCTCTGCAAGTCAAATGACTCCCCCATATAAAAGTACAGCAGTGAGTAACTTCCCAGCATACAAATAGGGAAGAGAAGAGCGTATGAAAAGCTGGCAGCATGGAAGTGGACATCATGGTGCACATCTTACATGCATTCATCTTCATCCAGTGAAACCCCTGTTTGTGAGATACATTTGGACTAACTGCCTAGTTAGCTTGGAGATTTCAAGGGTGTCTTATTTCATGCTGCATTTGAACATCTGATACTTGCTCAACAAGGCCACATATACTCAGCTTTGCACGCGCATAGAAATTGGGTCAGTACAGTTGAAGCACCAATGTAAGGGGTTTATTAAAAAAAGTATTAGCTCTTGTGCCATCCCACTGATGGCAATAATGAGGTTGCAGAGGCAGATACAATCTGCCAGCCAGCCATGCTGAGGCCCAGGAGGGCAGTTGACCACTTATATATTCTGTGCTGGAATCTTTGCCTAGGCAATGAGCGATTGTGGAAAGGGAGGGGGTGTCTGTCTATGCTGAGTACAGCAGGAAAAGAAATGCATAAGAGACCCTAGAGCTTTCATAAAATCATTAAATACAAGTCTGACTTTTCTTTTTCAAATTGGAGAAGGAATCTGGTGGCCTTATGCTAAAGGAAGAGAGACAGGAATCAATAAAAATCAAGAGCGGGCAGGAAATTGCATGCCACAAAGGAAGAGTTGGGTACCTTTTTTGTGGGGAGGGGAGAAAAGATCACTTGCTTCTGACCTGAAGAGAAATTATTTCTTAGAATCATAGAATCATAGAATCATAGAGTTGGAAGAGACCACAAGGGCCATCGAGTCCAACCCCCTGCCAAGCAGGAAACACCATCAGAGCACTCCTGACATATGGTTGTCAAGCCTCTGCTTAAAGCCTCTGATCCCACATGTTATGATGAGTTATCATATAAGTTACCCGGTAAGAAGCCGACAAACCACATATTCCCACCAAGGCAGATTTTATTTGGTCAGAAGTTAACACTATTAATATAGAGAATTCTAGAAGGTGCACAGATTTCTTGAACTGGGTATGTGATATTCTCACTGTATTTCAGGTAGAAAAGCCCTTCTTCAGGATAAAATAGTTTGCAAACTAAATGAATAGTCATGAGGTATAGCTGCCTTAAGCTGAAACTGCTAAAGCACACAGGAAATCAACCAACCCACAATGACAAAGGAAAATAAATTAATACAGTGAAAATGTGACATGGCTCTCCAGTATGAAGAAGGTGCATGATCATTATCAGCAATATTTAAATAGCAGAGTGTAATCAGGATGATACTGAATTAATGCAGATGATCTAGGAGTATAAAGTCTGAGGGGGAAAGATGAATGAAAATGAGAAGATTATAAGCATAGCTAGGACTAAATCATGTTGTAATAACAATATGCAATCCAGACTTCAATATCAATCTCCTACAGGAGAGCCCAATGTTTTGGACATTCCAAATTGAATTGCACCCATTTGCACAACCTTTTGTCACTAGCATACCACTAGTTTACTACTTGGAGAAGCTGGTTAGCTCTGCCACCTATCATGTTCTGCACCTTACTGTAGTTCTCAAGGAATATACATCAGCAGGCAATAACTGCTCCCAATGATAGTTCAGCTTTGCTCACGGCAAATTAAGGAAAGAAGATCTATGTTTGCTTTCTTATGTCCAATGGCTACTCAACTGGTTACACATGCTTGAAGCCAAGTTTGCGCAAAGGTGAAATGAAGCCCAAGTCAATGGCCCAGTGCAGATAATCACTGTCCTAAATCAGAGTTCAGGTGATTGGGGGGAAAGGGCAATCCTAGGGCTCCCACACTTCCCCTCCTTTGCTTGAAAGGTAGAAAGTAACAGCTTCCACTTTCAAACAAATTCCACTTTGGAATTTGTTCTTGTCCAAGTTAAAACAAATCAGGATCAAGCTGCAGTGTGATTCTCTCTAATGACCACCTGCCCCAACTGAGATGGTAGCAAACACTGGGGAGTGGCCTCAACAATGGAATGGAGAATGTACACAGATTTCCTTGGAATGTGCCTCATCATCATCAATCACCTCTTCTCCATGTTTTGCAAGGGATTTGGGGCTCAGATGATGAGGGAACAGGGAGACACATTTGCTGCTGCTGTTGTCATTCCCCCCTGCCATCACCCAGCTGCACCACCCTCCATGCGTCGGAGGGAAAAGGTCTGTAGCAGGAAGCGTTCTATATTTTTGCAGGCTCCCAGCACGATTTAGAAGATGCAGGATTCTAAGCTATACCATGAGCGGTGGGGCTGGGTGACAGGGATAACATCTGGATATGGCGTTTGTTTCTCTGCAGTTCTGCCCAATGTTGGGTTTTCTTTATATCAAACCTATATACCCTTCTCCAGCAACCTTTCAAAAATTTGCATTCCCGTTTTATTATGTTATTATCCACATAAATAGCATGAAGATTTAAAGGTGACAACCAACAGCGACAACCTGCTAGAGAAAGAGTTCCACACAATCAAAACAGGAATTCCCCTTCCTCTCCTATTCCCAGCAATCCCCTGCATGCATGCCAAAATTTGCTCCAGGAGATTGGAAGTTCTTGTCAATTTCTACATGCAAGTTTTTTTTAAAATGCCAGTCTTAAAATTCATCCAGTCAGCATATAAACATGTCTGTTGCACTATGTCTATTCCATTTCTAATTTCTGTTCCAGTCATTTAACTCTGTTGTCTTGCTCAGTTCATCTCTCTCGCTCTTTCTCACATATACACACATACACATAATCCATTCTCATCTTACGAGGACACTTTCTATTATTATTATTTTTTATTAAAGCTTCATTTTATTCTAATTTGTTTTTAAGATTATAAAACTGAAAAACAAATGTATTGTAATTCTCATTTTCATACAGATTTTGAAAACTTTTTAATGCATCAGGGTTTTATGATTAATTTTATTATTCTTGCTGTCTCATCAGATTTTTGCTTACGTACCAGTTTGATACTGTGTGTATTGTTTGATATTGTGTAATTTTTTCATGACTACTTCATTCTCTCCTTCTTTGAGCTGTCTTTGCTTTTGATAAACCTTAAAAACAACATAAAAATTCTATGTTCTCATGCTTCTCTTTTACATCTGGCACCACAGGTATGCAAGATGCAAAGCATGCCAGGTTACTTTCTGTCTATATATTTTAAATATCCAAATATATCTCTTGTTTGTTCTTTGCAATCTCAAACATGTTGGACGGTATAGGAAACAGTGAGCTTCCCTGACAGAGACTAATTTTTAGCTATTTAAGAAAATTTACTTTAATTATAACTTGTCTTTAGATAGATTGAAAGTTATTCTTTTGTTCAGAGAACCAAAAATATCCAGATGAAGAATGTATGAAGTGGTGCTTACCTATATCTTATGTATGTAGGGAGATGGGAGAGGTTGTGGTCTGTGAGGAAACTGAGGCAGGAGAGTTGTCCCGGAAAGGAAAACTCGATGGAAGGGAGAGTGAGGCAGGGATATGGGAGTTGGCGAATGGAGTGAACAAAGGGACACTCCTAACATTTATTTGTCCAGGATGGTGTGGGTGGTAGCTGATTGCTGACATCAGAAGTTGACAGGGATCCACTTTGAATCTGTTCAGGCTCTTGAGCGCTAGTTTTGAATGTGAGAAATTGAGGTTAAAATTCCCACTCAGTGATGAAGCTCACTACATAATCCAAGCAAAACAAATCCTCTCATTTACGCAAACTCATGCAACCCCTTCAGATACTTCTTATACTTCACAAATGTTTTATCTGTGAGAACACACTGAATATTATTTTTATACTCAAGCGTGTTTTATATCTAGATAGATCATGCTTTGCTAACATTAAAATTTATGATCACTTTTTAACTAACCTTATACTGGAGATTGTGTTTTTCCAAAATTATGGAAGCTCCCCACCTTTGATCCCATCCCCAATTCTCTAAACTCCATACACCTTCTAGCAAGCCACAAACTTCAGATAAAGCATTTCAAGGCATGCTGATGGGCCACATGTTTAAAGAAGCTACTTACTTTTTCCAGTACTTTATTTTGATTTTTTAAAATCCCTGACATTTTAGAACAGCGTTTCTTCTTTAAATTAAAAAAGATGCTCCCAATTTATTGGCTTTTGCATTTAATTAGAAGAGTCATCTATCCAAGCTGTGTGTCAGCTAATCCAATAGAAACACCAGTCAACAGACATTGTTGTCCTTTGCAAACAAAACTTGATTAAAGCAGCTTTTAAGAGTACTTTTCTGTTAATAGCAAGGAGAACAAATAATTCCAATAATTTAAAACAGCAGCCATTAAATTTTCCAGACAAAACATTCTTTTTTTGAAAATCGTTTCCACCCCATTATACAATTATAATTTTATTCATTCTGGTAACAAAATGAACTGACAACTTTACAAGCTCACAGGTTCAAATGCTTTGTTTCTAAATGTGAAAAGGGTACTTGCTGTCCAAAATGGCTTGCATGAACATATATTGGGCCCTGAGGAACTCTGTAGCTGTCTGTACACCCTCCCTACTCCTATGAATGTGGGGCTTTTCTCACCTCGGGCCAGCAAAGAAGCCTGCCACAGCCACACTTAGCAACTGGGAGCTCTGCCTGGGCTTAACTACCAGGGTGGCTGGGACTGTATCTTTTCTGGATATGCTACAGCTGAAGGTTTGACATTTGCTCTCAGAGGTGACAGCTGATGTGTGCCTGGCAGAAGATCAGCTGGGAAGACTGGGAGGGGGGGTCCCCAATTGCAGGTAAGGGCAGGTGTGGCGAGAGAGAGGTGGGGCAAGTCCAGTGAGGGGGTATGTGACATAGGCAATTGGTGGCTGTGCTGCATGCCGGCCCCCTCTCTACCAAGAGGAATTGGGGTCATGCTATCAGCCAGAACTCAGGCCTGCGGATGCTGCTATTTGAAGAGCAGGTTAGCTTTAATTAAGATCTCCCTCACCTATAATTAGATGGAGGATGAGGAGGCCCACCTGGTTTGTATTACTAAGACCCGGATGGACAAGCAGGGTGAACTTTGTCCCAGTTGGCTGTGCCCACTTTAGGTACTTGGTGCAGCATCAAAGTAGGCTCAAGGGCAAGGGGGAGGCAGATGCTGCAGTCTATAGGAATTCTCTGTCCATATCCCCACACAAGAAGACAAAGCATGGAGAGAGTGACTTGGTGGGCTACGTTCTCCTTCTGGGACCTCCAAGGAAAACATGTGTCAGGCTGCCAGAACAGCCTTGCCATAAAATCTGTAAATCGGGAACAGGCATGCGACTTGAAGGCAAAGAACTTTATTGCTTCACAATCAGAGATACCAGACGCTCTCAGGCTATGAAAGTTGCAGAAGCTAGAAACCTCTCCCCACCTTCCCTTATTTAAGCATTTCTCTCTGTACATTATTCTGGCATGATTCAACTTTTCTTATCTGCTTTCTGTTTTTCAGCTCTCCTTTCTTGCACTGAGAAAGGGGTGGGAGGAGAAGGGGCTGGAATAGGACCATCCTGCAACGCAGATCCCTATCAGGGTCTGTGTCCACACTGTGCCCCCGCTCTCTGGCTCCAAGACTTCCCTGATGGTTCCCTCTGTGGATTGCTCTTCCCTGTCCCACCAGTCTGAGTCAAGACTCAAATTCTCTCTCCTCCCCAGTGTCACTCCCTGGTGCTTCTTGGGCAACTGGCAGCCAACACTCCTCCTCGTCTAGCCAGTCCCTGGCAACATGTCAATGATCCACCACCTCTTCGCTGAATGCTGTGTAAATGAGAGAATCTGCTTACAATTTAAGAATGGCAGGGCTTTAATTTGACATGCTACTTATGGACAGAACAGCAAGAATCAAGATGCTCAGTGCAGACTTTTATTCCAGGCATAAAGGTAAAGGTAAAGGTACCCCTGCCTGTACGGGCCAGTCTTGACAGACTCTAGGGTTGTGCGCTCATCTCACTCTATAGGGCGGGAGCCAGCGCTGTCCGCAGACACTTCCGGGTCACGTGGCCAGCGTGACAAGCTGCATCTGGCGAGCCAGCGCAGCACACGAACGCTGTTTACCTTCCTGCTGGTAAGCGGTCCCTATTTATCTACTTGCACCCGGGGGTGCTTTCGAACTGCTAGGTTGGCAGGCGCTGGGACCGAACGACGGGAGCGCGCCCCGCCGCGGGGATTCAAATCGCCAACCATGCAATCGGCAAGTCCTAGGCGCTGAGGTTTTACCCACAGCGCCACCCGCGTCCCAATTCCAGGCATAACCATCTGCAATGCATACTGTCTGAAGAGCAATTGGGTTACAGATCTAGGGTACCGCTGATGCCTTGAACATTCATTGTGTTTAATACAGTGAGCTCCTTGGGCATCATTTATTGTTAATTCTGCTTTGGAGATGTAAATCTGTAAACACTATTGATTAGAGCCATGTCCTCTCAAGCTCTGTTTTGGTTTAAATCTATTAAACCAAAAGGAAGCGCAGGAGGCCCACTATCTCTAAATGTTGCTGTGAAATGTAACAGCACGCTTTGGTCCCAACTCAGATATTAGTTTGTAAGATAGCAGACTCTGAACAAATTATTTTACTGCCATGTTATTTACAAAGAAATTTTACAAAACTCAAGTATCAAGAAACCTGTTTTCACTTCTAACCACGCTTTGAACAGCATAAATTAAAAAAAAAAAATAGATTGAAGGGGAAATGTATAAAGATGTCCATCAACAGCTATTTTCTTTTTCTATGCTCTTGTCAATATTTCAGAACAGAGATATTTCTGCAAGAACTCAACAGCAGAACAGCTTGTAAAAACCTCATGACATGCATCTGAAAACAGATCCAGGGCCTCAGGATAAGGACAGGAACATTAAAGCACAAAGCTAAAATGATTTACCTAAAAAATACATAGCATACAGGGTGGAAATCTTATTATGTGCTCATAATAAAATATGCAAAACCTACTTACATCTGAGTAACCTGTATACTTTATTGTAATAACAATCAGGAGTACAGACATTTCAATTGGGGTTTAGGCCTGGTTTTGGCACAGAAACTATTTTAGTATGATTACCTCTGTTGGGAGAGACACAAGGGAAATTTGTCCCTGTTAATTCTCCTCAACCTCTCAGCGGCTTTTGATACTCTTGACAATGGTATTCTTCCTGGTATTTAGTAGACACCAAAGAAGCACCACTCCCCACTGTATCATACACCCTTTACTTTCTGAAATTTCAACAACATGGCACACAATTGTCAAGCCCTTCTTCCCAAAACATGAGGGCTAGAATCTTTCTTACCTGTTAAATCTCATTCTTAAACTGAGACACTGTCTTACATATTAGTTATAGCTAGGCTAAAATATCTGAACTCAGTTTGTTTCATTAATCCACTGCACCTGACACTTTTTGTTAGTTTTCACCAGCTAAGCATCTGGAAAGCATTTATTCGAAATTGCCAGCACTGGAAGCTGCCTTATACAAAGTCAGACCATTGGGTTCATCTATTCCAGGCTAGGACGAGGGAGGTATTAGCATGGTTGGGGAAATCCCAAGATTCATAGAAGTATAACAAATCATAATGGGAAAAACAGCCCAGTGAAGACCAAGAATGCTCAACAGACACTAAATGCTTAATTATTATTATTATTGGGCGGGGGGGGGGATAGAAAAACTGAGATGCAATGGAGTAGAATCCTGACAGCAGCACTCCACACCGCTTTTTGTGGCAGTTTCCACATTGCATTTAAAAACATTTCCTTTTCAAAGCATGTGACTGTTGCTCCAGGGTAGGGGTAGCCAACATGGTTTTCAGACTACAACCCCCATCAACCCCAGTCAACTTGGCCAGGGATGATAGGAATTATAGTTCAGAACACTATGCTGGCTACCCTCTTCTCCAGAGACACACTTTAAAAAATGGTCCATCTACTCCTGTGTTCTGTTTCCCATAGTTGCCAGCTGTATTCTTCCAGAAAACTTACAACCAGGATAGTTAACTGATACCTATTCCCTGTTTTTGCCCTCTCCCCACACCCAAAGCAACTTGGGAGGTTCACTAAACTAACAGCTATTGGAAGACCCTGTTCCTCAATTAATTTGCCCCATTCTCCTTTAAAACCATTTGTGAGACTGGCCACGCCACATTTGTCACTGTGAATTCCATTAACGTAATTATGCTTTACATGAAGAAGTACTTTTGTCTAGGATGTTAATCAGCAAGTTCGTTTTTAGCAAGCATACACATGTTGTAAGGTCCCTGTCCATTTCTCATATAGAAACTCTGTATCAACTCTAGGCTTGAGAGAAATAAATTCTAAGCAAACCCAATGGGAATGTCTGAGTGACTGTACTTTGCACATGCAGTGCACATATGAGTACACACAGATTCCTGGGGTGCCAATTGCAAACTAGACTTTTTAGACATCAGTTGTGGCAGCTGCACACTCTGGAATTAACTCTTGAGTTTGCAATCCACAACAATTTGCACAAATGACATGTACTGCGGTTTCATAATTGCTACCACAGGGACTCCTGGCTTTTTCATTTTTGTCCAAATATTTTAAATAAACAGGATCTATGACAATACCTCCACAGGAAGAATAAAAAAGGAAAAGAATGAAAAGATGGAAGAAAAAAGCTCCTCACTGCAGAGCCCCCCATTCTGGAGAGCTGTTCTCCTCAGAACTGAGACAGGCCTTCCTTCTGGTCAGAGACCATTGTGCAACCGTCACACGTTGACAGCATGCACACAGCAAAAACCACTGATACCATGTCCCATTTCCTGGAAACACTGTCAACCAGGACTCAGAGGCGGAGGTGCCCTCTACAGACAGAAGACAGCAAAACTGCCTCTGCCTCTTCCAAATAAATAGTTGGCCCAGTTCAAGGAAAAGCACCCTGCAGGCCACAGAGAAGAACAGAGGCCTGACTCTGAGGCCAGGGATTTGACTCCTGGTTCAAGGAACCAGAATCTGACATTCCATATCATACCAGATGTCCAAGGATCTTCATTCCCCCTCCAAGTTCTTAGCAGAGAAGGCAGTGTGTGCATCTGGAGTACACAGTGTGTGGCTCCTAGCCAGTGCTCTAAAATTCCTATGAGCATTCAGCTACAGGGCATGGCTTGGGTCCTCAAGATGCATGCCTGGTCATTTAGGTGCTCAACTGTACATACCAGGCCACTGTCACCAACTTCTGTTTTACTCTCCCAGGTACCGCAGAACACACTTCCTTTCTGCTACCTTGATCTCCCTTCTTTTTGCCACTGCAGAATTACCGGTACTTTGCCACACCCAAATAACGTGAATTGGTAGGGGACCTGTCAAAAAGTCAGCATGACAAAACAGCCCCAGGAGGGAACCAACTGAATCGAATCCAAGCAATCTGGAGAAGTGGCTGGAGGAAGATTTCAGGGGAAGAAAGGCCTATTAGGATGAAGGCAACCTTGTGACTATCTTCGAAGGATTCAAGGTTCAAAGATGACAATGTTCCCATAGGAGATGGAGCTCATTTCTTCAAAAGGATTGCTTACATTTCCCCCACTATCAGCACTGGTTTCTCCCTCATCCTGATACGTTTTTGTTTTGTTTCAGTCTACACCATTATTTCTTTGACATAATGTGTGTGTACATTCAGTCAAAAGGCCCCAACAATTCCTGGGTGTCAAAGTCCTGATCTCTCCATTCTACCACTGAACATCTTTCCTATAATTCAATGGACTGCTCAGGTTCTACACAGGTGTTATGTTGATTTTGCAGTGAAATCACTACATAAGGGATGGGGTAGGGAAAGGCTAAGAGGCTCCTCAAAATGATGCTCTGCAAGGAACAATCTTCACAGACATATGTCTCCAGTATTAGTTTCCAGAGAGAAAGATCATCGAGTCTATAACATAGCACCTTTCAACTTGTCAGAAAACATAGTATTTTTTTGTCTAGTCCAGGCCCTTCTAACTGCACAAGAGAACCCTTTTTTCATTTGGGACAGCTGCTCACTACTATCAACAGATACAAAAAAATGCTTTTAAACTACCATCACTGCAAAGGTTTTCTATACATACCAGGATATCATAATTAATGCCTGTACCTGAAAGGTTGAATTATATTACAGATATGAGATCCATAAAATTCATGTGCATAAAAAACTGACTAAAGATTTACATAGTAAGAGCAGCACACACAACAATGCACAATTTATAGGCTTCTTGCGTGCTAATTTCCTACTGGGAGAAGAAAGTAAAAAGCAGAGGAGAAATACATTCCTGTTAGTGGCTTAATGCCTCTCAGGGAGCAGGTCCATAAATAAGATGTGATTTTTTTTCTAGCACAGCAGTAATTCCTTAAAGAAAAACTCGAGCAAACCAGGCACGCACACACAGAGCCCTATATGAAAACTCAAAACCCAAATTTTTGATAATGAATATATGAAGAGGATCTCAAAAAATGTAGTGATCTTTCAATATCTTCCTGCTACAGTGCATGGAAACTAGCAGCTCACCATTTTGGTGATGGTGCCAGCTTATTTGGAATCCTGGCCAGTTCACTCTTTCTCAAAACAGGTTTTATGCAAGCTACTTCCCTAGGCCCTCCCTGCCTAAGCTTCTAGTGCTCTTGGTCATTCCTCTACACCTGTAATTTTCAAATTTTGAGGAGGGAGAAATTAATTAATTCAACAGTTAACAGTTCCCGTGAGCCCAAAGCACTCATCCCCAGCAGGCAACCTTCTCTGAGATGTGGGAATTCTGCTAAATCTCTGTATTGGGTATTATCACGCTGCAGAATTACACACCCACAGAGAAGGCTACCAGATACTTGCCGCCTCCTAATCAGAAGGTGCAGCTCTCAATGAGGACAAATTATTATTATCCTTTCAGGTGTAACAGCAAAGTATGACTATTATGAATGATAGGAAAAAATCTACCTTTGTGATCAGAGTCCATGGTTCTAACCACTTCTGCTTAAAAATGTTTTTCTGCTGATCTATTGGTACCAATGTCTTTAAATAACGACCAGGTAGGTTGGCCCAGCTATTAACAGCCCTACCTGCTGCACAGATAAACACAGGTAATGATGTCCAAACTGAAACACTTCCCATCAACCCCCAGGTGAACGTTTTCCCCAACGGTCCAAATAATTAATGGTCCAATTTTGGGAAATGTTCCTTACTTGTGAGAGATGATTGTGGGAGGCAGCTGCTTGTGATCTCCAGCCAGGACACACTTCTTGGCCTTCAGCAGAGGTATCCAGCAGCTTGCTTCAAATGCCTGGGCACATTCATCAATTACCACCAGATCAAAGTGGTTCTCAGGAAGTAGCTTCAGAGGACCATCAGAAGAGGCTCCTAATTAACAAGAGAAAATGTTAAAGTTATGCACCATAGCAAAAAGTGGAGGAAAGACATGTTGGCCTTGACATGCTGGATACCTGCGTCTTTTCAAAATATTACATGCCTTCACATTATGTAGTCCTCAGCAGTGTGCTGTGACAGGCAACAGAGGATCCATCTGACAGTCCAATTTCCTGTTTACCAAAACACTTCTCCTAATGAACAAGCACACTTGGCTATTTCTGTGGAAAAGTTCATCCATCCCTGCAGGTGAGGCAGAGGGAATGCTTGCCAGGTGTGTGTATGTCTGGGAGGGTGGGTGGGTGTAGTGGGAGAAGTTTTGGAAACACTAGGTGGCTTTTAAAAGGAGCAGGCTGATTCATCTCTGAAAGGAGGGATGTTGTGCTCAAATATGTGTAAATGTTAGGACCTCTGACTGCAGGTAGCCCTGAGCCCAAATATGCCCCTTTGATAAGCTTGGCATGATCCCAACACCCTTGGCTACTGCTTCTGCCGTGTAAGCAATGTGCCCTCTCCTTGGGCACAAAAAACCTGAGCCAAGCCCTGAGTGTGACCCCATTCATCCTTGCTCTGATAAATGTCTCAACTTTAGCTGACAACTCTTGCTCTTGAAGCAACAGCCTCCAAGGGATCACATTTGTAGTATCTTCTTTCAAATAGTAAATTGGAAAAAAATTGCCAAAGTCCAATACAGTGGTACCTCGGATTAAGTACTTAATTCATTCCGGAGGTCCGTTCTTAACCTGAAACTGTTCTTAACCTGAAGCACCACTTTAGCTAATGGGGCCTCCTGCTGCTGTCAGAGCACGATTTCTGTTCTTATCCTGAAACAAAGTTCTTAACCTGAAGCACTATTTCTGGGTTAGCGGAGTCTGTAACCTGAAGCATATGTAACCTGAAGCGTATGTAACCCGAGGTACCACTGTACACCCTAAGATGGACAATGTTAGGAGACCTAACTCACCCAAAGAGTAGATGGCAATACAGATCTATTCCTAGATTATGCCACTTGGATTTCAGAAGGGATAATCAAATGACTAAACACTCCTGCATTTAGAAATGAACAAACCCACACACCTTCCTGGCACAACTAGACATCTGGGAGGAAGATACTAGCCTAGCCTTCTTCCAGGTGTGCTAGGTTTGAATACACTTTAATATTCTGCTTGTCTAGAACACTCAGTGGTGAGAGATTTAAAGTACTATTTCAGCCTTCCAATCAAAAGGGAAACATTATTTTAAACAACAAATTGATTTTAATATGGCACTTGTGTTGTACTCATAAATAATCTTTGCACATGTTTGTAACATTTAATATGCAATCTTTTTCACTCGGGTTATTTGCAAGCTTCCCTGGTAAATATACCATGGGGATCGCCAACAGGAGCAATTTGTCTGGTCCCTGATCCAAGAAGCCACATTAAGTACATACTTTAAAACACAATTCATGGCTTTCTCAGCTCCAAAGGCTTGATTAGTTATATAAATAATGCACGTTCCCTTCCCTCATTAGCCGGCATTAAGTAAAAGATGTTCTGTAAAACATGAATGGCAGAGTTGTGTGTGTGGTACATGTGCGCACAGCATTGATTAGTTATACAAACCATCCAACTGCAAAGCAGAACTGCACAGAAGAAAAAGGCAAATCATCTAGCAAGACGCAATTCTGTATACTGCACATACCTTTACACATATTGGGCTGAGAATCAATTCAAAGATGCACTGGGCAATCTTTGGAGTTCATGATAAAGCACAAGAATGCAGTGGAGTGTAGAGCAGCCTAAATCTGTAGCTGCCAATAATCTGATTTAGCTATTCTTCAAGGCAAAAAAACCCACCCAAACAAACCAGAAAAGTTCCTCTAACCTGTATTTGTCGCCAGAATAACATTAGCTTTTGTCAGTATTTCAGTCATAGCAGCTTCCTCTCGCTCTTTCAGTTCTTTTCTCAGTGTTTTAATCTCATTTAGAAAATGGCTCCTTTCTCCTTTGTCTTGGGCTTTTCTGCTTTTCACCTGTATAAAGGGGAAGAAGAAGAGGAGGAGGAAAACAATTTCCCCATACTACAATGTAGCTTATGGCCCAGTGTATCACTGTACACAACGTTTAGCAGCTAAGATAATAGTTAATGAAAGAAAATCTTCCCCATTAAAATGCAGCATACTACAATTCAACATCAAGCTGCTCTCTTTTCAGCCCTTATGCCTATACTGACAAAATGTAAATCATCATGAGAAAGGGAAATATAGTTTGTTGATAGTATATTGGGGTGGTGAATTCAATATGGATTATTTAATGGCGGTACTGTTGATGAATGGTGCTTTTTTTTCTGGTAGTAGCATCAATAATTCCCCTTCCCCAACATAACAAAGCTTTTCATCTATGTGAGGATCCAGCTGGGATTCATTAATCCCTGAAAATATGCAGACAAGCCCTAGGGTTTATTTAATTGGTTAGAGATAACTACTATTCTAACAGAAGTCTCAAACACCCCTTTGCTCCAGATTTTGCAAGCTGAGGAACATACTAATTAAAATACACTGAAACTTTCAGCACCTGCAACACTTTCTAATAGTGCATGTCTTTTAAAATAAAACATTACACACAATGTGACCTGTAGGTAGCAGTATTTTGTTGTTACCCATGTGGTCATCCTAATGTGGTTTGTCACATCTAAGCAGCATATTGTACAATACAAGACTTCCCAACACCAATAAATCTCTCACAATATAAATAATCTCGTGATTTAGCTCAGAGGCATGTTCAACGTCACAGGTGTAAATTGGCAGCAAAGTAAGATGGAGGCAAAGTTTCTATATTTCTCCTCATCTTAGCTTTGTTTGGCATGCCTTCATCTCAAGGCAACCCCATTATGCCATCTAGCTTGCACTGGATGAAAACCTCAGTTCGAAGAGGGACACCTTTCTAACTCTGAGCAGGCACCAAATGTATGAGAACTAGGCAATCTACCTAAACTCCTGTTGATATAGATAACCATGAGGTAACCCCTACAGCATTTGTCTGGGAGATGAGGTATATAATTTTCAGCATAGATGGGCACAATCAATTCATTTTCAGAAGCGCAAGAGAGACTTACCATTTATAAGAGAAGGCAGTAGGTTCTCTGCTTTCTTTTCTTCAACAACACCACCACTTACCGTAGTCTCAACTACCACCCGCATCCTGGTGACGTTCCAATGTCTTGCAGAAATGGCCCAATGATGTCACGATGTAATGTCACCACTCCCCAAGGCATGGCTGGGGCACAGGTAGCTGCTCCCCGCAGTGGCCACTTGGGGAACCATCTTCTTTTTCCACCGCCAGCAATGCCACTGGGGACAATGCTGCCATGATGTGGCAGTGCTCCCATTGGGCCACTCTGTGGGACATGGGAATGTCGCCAGGTTGCCATATGAAGTTCTGCCACTGAAGCAAAGCCATTTTGGTTGAAAGCAAAGAAGGTGAAAACCCTCTGCCGACTACTCTTATAAATGGCAAGTCACCCTTGTCCTCCTCTGAAAATTAATTTATTTTGCCCTCCCTTCCTGCGTTATTTGCTGAACATCCTATACCCCCTTTTCTGGGGACTGGATGGCCCCGTGAAAGTTGGGGGGGGGGTACTAGTGCAACTCTCCTTCTACTCATGGAGAAATTAGGCTCCAAACCAAGAAACCTTGTGCTCACCACCATCCAGCCCCCAGAGTTCTCCTGGGGCATAGTGTGAACTAATAATCAACTTCATGCTCAGTGCAGGAATGCACAACATGCGCTCTGCAGCCGAGTTATTCTTGGCCAAGAGATTGCAGTCAAAATGGCCCGAATCACATATTTTATTAAACAAAAAGTTTCTAGCCCTGGAAATGATGAAGGGGACAAATAAAACATAAACAAATATCTAGAAACAACTTCAATTTTTGTAGTATTAAACTGCAAAAAAATAATAATTATGGCCTTACAATTAAAATCATATACATACCAATTCAGCAATACATACCAATTGCTCCCAGCTAAATTTATATAGGATTGCAGCATTAATATCAGTTCTTGTTCAAAAGAGGCAACTATGGGTGCAGGATTTTAAAAACTAAAAGATATACCAGACTAAGTATGTAAGAATGTGAAATCTTATTAATTAATACAAGTTGCCCCTTCCCCATTGGCTTTGTCTCAAGTCCTCATAAATAATATTGTGACATAATAATAAAATTGCTAGCCTTTATTACTGTGGTACTGCTACCCTTTTGGGCCTGTGCAATGAAGTGGCTAGAATGTTGGGGCTGGATCTAGAAGGCCCAGGTTCACTCTTCTGCCCAGCCACGAAGGTCACTGGGTGGTGTTAAATGAGTCTTTCAGCCTATGCTATTGCCTGTGTGTCTCATTTGTTGCTTCCTTCAAAATGCTCTATCAAACATGCCTAAAAAGTCTTAAGGCACCAACCCTGGGGGGGGCATGTTTAGAAATCAAGAAATATCCCATATAATAGAAAGTCTTTCATACTCCTGTGCTAGGAGATGATCCAAAAAATAATAATAATCTTAGCTATTCTGGATATTTTATTTTCTTGGGACACAACAAAATAAAATAAGAAATAATGAAATAAAGTAAGAAAGTAAAAAGTGAAGCAACTGCAATATACAAAACCTATAAAGTTGCTGAACCCTTTCCATGATTGCTGGCTGTGGAGACACTGGAGAGGTAGGCAAGCTACTTTCCATTGCAATTTGCTTTGGGAGGGGACTAATCTCTCAAAACAATTACACTCTCCTGGATTCCTCCCAAATAGGGAACAACTTCTGAGCTGTTTCATTGCTCCAGCAATTAAAGCTTATTATAAAGAGAAATCTGAAAATGCTGAAAGTGGCAAACTCTGTAGCTTTTACTAAAGGAGAACATTTAGCTCCCAGCATATTATTATAGTACAAGTAGAAACTGCAACGAGATGTTGCAGTATATATTCATCTCCTAACAGGGGTGTTCTTGTCCAGTGTGCCTTCCTCCAGGATATCATAAGATGTTAGGGACTAAAAAAGCTAATTCATCCTACTGCTTTAGTTTTCTCTTCCAACGGACACAACATTCTGCAATGCCTGGTGTCCACTGAACATACTGAGCCCCCATTAGGATTTTGGTGGTTGCGGTAGTTTTTTAAATTGTACTTCTCCAAAACTTGGGATTTCCCCTCCCACAAGCATGCTGATACCTCCCTCTTGTCTCTCAGTGGATCCATTTTGGTTCCGTTCTGATCGGCATGAGGGCACTGAGACTTCATTATTGAGAGAGGTTGATGACTATTATACCCTAACCTTCCCATGAGAGGTGCTTAAGGTGATGTACAGCCACCAGCACCACAATTATATCCTCACAACAGCTGTGTGAAATAGGGACGGTCGAGAGTGAATGACTCAAGGTCACCAGTGACCTTCATGGATGCTGGTGTCTTCTCCTAGTATACTACTCTGGCTCTCAGTGCAGTGCGGGGTATTACACAAATAAATTGCAGTTAACAGCAGAGTTGTCTGTTATCCTCTAGTTTAACTAGTCGGCCACTGTAGTTTAAGGGAAGATTGTACATCAGAACACCACTGCTCCAGAGAACACAATGGATAGCTCTCATCTCTGAACAAGCCAGAAAACATTCTCACCTCAGCTTGCCTGTTAGGTTTTTTGTTGTTGTTTTTCCAACGAGGCAAACTTAATTCACAAACAGGCAGCTCTCCTACAGAGCAGTGGAGAAAGTGAAGGCAGCATTTATGTACCTAGACACTGATGGCCAAGAGGCTACTTTTTGTAACACCAAACCCGCCCCCCCCCCAGTAAATAACCTTGTGGTATGTAGACCTCTAAACTTCTTGCGGCCATGGACTATTGGAGAACATAGTGTGACCAGCAGCCTGCATTTGGTTTGGTAAGTCAAAACTGAGCATATGTTCCTTGCCTTATTTCTTGATATACAAAAGAAAAGGAGAGGGGGGAGATTTCACAGGATGGACTCTGTCTAGTTAGCATTCACACCTGCATATGATTCAATTAATCTATGCATCCAGTCGGTGTTTTTTTGCTACCCATGGCAAACATTTTGTTCTGGCACCCACTGCACTTCTATCAATTCCAAATAAAAACAAGCACTGCATTCATTTCATCCCCTGCTCCAACTTCATCCCTCTGAAATGCCAAAACCACGCAGGAAATCCCCCCACCCAACCAAACTCTGTTCTAGATTGCCACTGTCAGGTCTGCAAATATATCTTTAAAGGATAATAGTGACAGAGGAACGTGTAGAGCAAACAGCATCTCAGGCCTGGGACCCTCCATCCCAATACTCTGAGTGGCTCTCCAGCAAAGCCAGCTGCTAACCAGGGATTGGATGGAAAGAGATCTAGAAGGTATCACTAAGAAAGCTTATTTACAGCAAAGTGTACATAAATCTGGGTGACCTGGGTTAAACTTCCAGTTCCAACGCTTGCCTTGTCACTATCTCTCAGCCGCAGCTTGTCATCCATAATATGAGGAACAGCCACCTACCTATGTGTGCGTGTTGTGACAATTTGCACAATAAAGGTTATAAAGCACTGTGTAAATAAATGAGAATAATACTAATTATAACTAGTAAAAATGCTTTTAGGGAAGCTTTTAATGTTTAACAGACTACTGTATTTTAATGCTTTGTTGGAAGCAGCCCAGAGTGGCTGGGGAAGCCCAGCCAGATGGGCGAGGTATAAATTTTATTATTATTATTATTATTATTATTATTATTATTATTATTATTATTATTATTTTGAGGGTGCTAAAGAAGCAAAGGTATTAAGGAGCAAACAAGACAAATAAAGATCATTACTGCATCATTTCCCAGAGACTGATGGGGCTTAAAACAGGACAGGGCAGGCAAAAGTGTGTGCCAAGTCCGGAAACCCATTTCAGGTATGCCTCTATGTGATAGTAGACAAATTCCCAGCATAGTGCATTTAATTTAATTATGAAGCCATTTTGTACAATGTCACTGGGAAAGAAATGCAATAATTTGTAATAATAAATAATATGCCAATTAAATTAGTGCCACATTTTAAATTAAGTTTAAAGCAGGAAATTAAATAAAGAGGATGACAGAGAACTCTAAAACTAGGCTGCGACGAGTGGAACATGTAACAAATTGAGCTACCAAGACTTTTAATGAATTTTCTTCCAATACTTTTAAGTGGTAATGCTATGGGTGCATTGCATTCTCTACTTGGGTGGTGATCAGGAAAAAGAAATATGGAGAATTCAGAAATCACTACCCCATTCAGCCCCAATGAGCTTCAATGTGGGGGCGGGTTTCCATGAAAGCAGATGTCATTTATTCTGTTCATCCAATGACTCAGCCTTGACCTAAAAAGCAAAGGCCAGAGCTAAAAGGGGGCAGTGCTAATGCTTACTAAGCTCCAGTAAGGAAGAGGTTATGCTTTTTAATCTCTCCTTAAGTATTTCGCTGTTCTGAGTCCAGCAGTCATATATACACTTGTCATGAAAAAGTGAGATAGGTCTGATTATATACAGCTACTTCACAGATCACATTTTTTCTAGACATAGACCTAAGACATAGACTCATATCTTCTGAATCAGTGCCTGGATGGGATACTAGGCTGAATGAGGGCCAAAAAATGTGCATTTTCCTAAGTTTGGAGAGTGGGCCTTGGTTAAATCTGCTTTGGTGTTTCAGAGCTATGTGTATTATGCTATTATTCCTGTTTGTAGATTTTATAAATACAATTAACAAATAAATAAATAACCCTGATTTTGACCCTCCAACTTTACACTGCCTACACACATGTCAGAATTGCCCTCCACAACAATGAGGGCTATGTGCTTGCTTCTTTGAAAAACAAAAAGCAATCCCATGATTCTGAATATTTCATACATCAGACCAGGCATGGCCAAACTTGGCCCTCCAGATGTTTTGGGACTACAATTCCCATCATCCCTGACCACTGGTCCTGCTAGCTGGGGATGATGGGAGTTGCAGTCCCAAAACATCTGGAGGGCTAAGTTTGGCCATGCCTGCATCAGACTGTATTGCACTTATACCTTCTCAGAAGCATACATTCTGCACTTTTCAGAAACATATTCTGAAAGATTGTGGAAAATAGAATGCAAAACTCACAAATGCTTGATCAATATCTTTCCTGATATCTGCTACAATCTGGGCATTATCCCCACGTGCCAAGACTGCATCAAGTGAATGGCACTGTATGGACTCCAAGAGACGAGCCGGGTGACCAAGGCGCAGGATCCGCTCTTTACAGCCAGCGAGTCTTTCTACCAAATTGTCAACTGCAATGTTAGATGGAGCACAGCACAAAACCTAGGAGTGGAGCACATTTTAAAAAACATTAATTTGTTTCACTAAAATGGCCAAAAAAGATATGCAAAAAATGTGATTAGGAGAGTTTGAAGAAACACCTTCAAAACAGAAGGGAAAGGAGATCCTTTTATAAGTGCCAGGGGACGAGCCACATTTAAAAATAATAATGATGATGAAGTTTCTCATTATTCCAGAGTCAAACCCAGGCCTCAGGATCTGACATGTAATTTTACTACCTTCTTATGATCTCTCCCAGTTTTGCTTCAGGAAAAAATACAAGGTCAGTAGGGAGGACCTCAAATTAATGGTTAAAGGTGCTTCAGTAGTATGGACAAATGGGTTCAAACAGCAGATCCACCCCAGCCAACACCATCTATTGTAATCTTGGAGGAGTCTTGCAACCTATTCCGAGTCACTCCCCAACCTATAACTAGGGCACAAGAGGGCCACACTGTCATGGGGACAAATACAAGATGTAAAAGATGTAAAAGATCTTATATACTCTGCTAATAAAGTGATGCTCCCTCTTCTTGCTATCAACCCAGTTCCCATAGAATTCAAAGGGATGCAGAAACATGTCGTAAAATGCAGAATGGCTGGGCTGAAGTAATGGAAATGGTAATGGACTCAGCTATGTTTCCCAGCCTTTGGGGACATCAGACCCCTGGAGAGCTGCTGCCAGATCATACAAAACTGTCCAGGATTAGGCGGCCATCACTATGTTCTGCCATCAAGCAGCTCCCTTAGAATCCATACCCACTCACTCACTTTCAAGCCTTGCTGAACAGCTTGGAGTATTATCTCCACCACCGTAGTCGTTTTGCCTGTTCCAGGTGGTCCATGGATGATGGCAAGCTCTTTCTGTGCCAGCGAGAAGCAAACAGCCTCCTTCTGAGAGGCATCCAGTGATTCATTGTAGTACTTCAACAGCTCTGCGAGAAGCAGCAGGAGGAGCATTTGTTCAGTTCTCAGTCCCGCAAAGAACATTTGCAAAAGAAAGCAAGCGCAACAATGCAAATAAGAGGCTGCTCCTGGAAGCAGATTTGATAGCAAAAATAACCTTTGCAACAAAGGAAACATCCAAGTTAATACTCAGAGGAGTCAGGATCCCTAGTGTGAGCCCATACTGAGTCCTGGCTGCCTTTAAGACAGACTATGTTTAGCTGCAAATATTCCCAGTCTTCAAACTCTATTTCAGAGACATTCTGCATCATTATCTAAATCTGTGTTGGAATAGAAAGTGAGTGTGTTGTGCCAGGATGTATTTTAAAGAGGCAGTACATTTACAAAAATCCCACCATCATAATCTCACTAAGAAGTTCTTGGTTTTTTGCTTTTGTTAAAAAAAACCCACCTTCCTTGCTAGAAGGCCAAACACCAGCACTGCTTAGGTAGGTATGACAGGGCTTCTTAGAATGATTAATAGCATTAATAGCATCCTACAAAAGTGGGAAGCAAGAAAGAGCAATATGCACCATGGCAATGATTGCAAAGGAGCTTGTAAGTGCAAGAGGCATGTTCAAATTCCTGCTTAGACAGAAACCCTTTTTCCATGGCCTAAAGCAAGCCATACAATCTATCAGCCTCATTTTCTCATCTGCAAAACAGGGTTACTAAATAATATCCTATCCAGCCGTGCAAAGATAAATGAGATCAAGATTTCAAAAGTAGAGGTACATTTGTCTTGAACACAGTGAGAACACTTTCGGAGCAGACTTGAGACGCTAAAAATGTTCTGAACAGCAAATGTTACAGGAGTTCATATAATTAATATCTAAACTTTACCCTTTCAACTGCAAAAGATAAAAGAGGATGGCTTTGGCCTCTATCCTGCTGCTTGTTTGATGTCAGAGTGTTACAATAATCAGCAGAAGAACATTTGGTCTCCGAGGTCCAGAGGAAATCAAGTAAAATATAAAGGAGGGTGTTTTGGATTTCTTTTTTACGAAAGAGGAACAGTTGGCAAGTAGGAGTTCTCATTGTTAGTTTGGCAAATGCTACATGGAACTTGCGTTTGTAATTTCAGGCTGGCAAAAGACACAGAACTGACAATTTAATTCCTCTGTATCTGCAAGGAGCTGGCATATCAGAAGGGGCAGTGAGCGTCACCTTTGCTAAACCAGGTTGCCAAGAGGTTTCTCATTCTGAACAGCAGGAAAGGGAAGTACCCCAATTCATTCAATTTTTAGCATTTCCACCTGGATGACCCATCAGGATGCACCTTTCAGTTTTACAGAAGGCACACTTTACACTGACCATTCAAAGACTGTCTTAAGGTCCCATTTCTTCCCGCCTTCTTTTGATTTGTTTTACAGTTTTATTAGTAACTGTAACTGCTTTATTTGTTTTACCATTGGAAGCACTTTTGACGGAAATGGTTTTCCCCTCTTCAGAAGGGAAATCGGCAAGGCTAGGCTAATGCTTGTAGCAGATTCTGTGGTTTTGTTAAAAAAGGGGGGGGGGGTTTAAAAAAATTACATTCCACGTGAATTCACACGTTACTGAACTCTGGAAAAGATCCCACAACAGTAAGGCTGAATCTTTTATTATAATGTTGCCCTGACCCTGTAAGAATTGCCCAGTCCCCATCCAGCATTCTGAACCGCATAACAACCAGCCAGCTGCCTCTGAAAGCTCAACCTATTGCATGTTGCTACATCTAGCATTCAGTGTTACACAACCCGCTAAGCTTGTCTACAGCAGCTGCCAGGTACTCTGACTAACCACAGCTGCTGCTACCTTAGAATGAACTAGTTAGATCACTGGCATCTCACATGGTGGTACAGCAAGATGTCTCCTTCTGGGCCTGCAGCAATGCCACTGCTGGACCCATGGTGCAGGTTGGCCTCACTTAGTGGGTAGTAGTGGCTGGCCATGCTCCTGTATGCTGCTACTTCTAGGTGATGTGAGACTGACTGGCTGGTCACAGCAGCAGGGAGCAATGGAGATTCCTCACTGCAGCACACGGTGGACAACTAGGCAGAAGGCAGTATGCTGAATAATGTTGCCAAAATAAAAGGAAGTACAGTGTGTGCACACTATATGTACATAAGCATTCTGGGAAACCCACTAAGCAGCAGCTCAGAAAAATGGGCAGGTGCCATAACTCAAGACCAGCCAGGCCTGACCAAAGGGAAAGCCACTTTGAAGCAGCACAGCAATGCAGACCTAACAAGCTTCTCACATTCTCCTTAGCAGCACCAGAACGTTCACACAGCTGCACAAAGACATCCTTCATACAGATTCCTTAAAAAAAATGGAATAAGTACATTTCAAGAGAAGATGAGAAGAAAAGTAAGAGCAGTTACAGGATGGCTTAAGCATATGCTGCTCATAGGAGAATGCTGACCTCTGGTGGTTACCAGCTATCATTATTCCTTTTCCAAAAAGCCTTTTACGTGGAGTTCTTTCCCAGCCTGTATCTGCATTGAAATGGTTCAATATGCTTTTTATTGTTTTGTTGTCTGCCACCCTGGGCTCCTTTGGAAGAGGATATACATTTAATTAATTAATACAGGATTCACAGGTGCTAGCCTAGGCCTAGCTGTCCTCCTGCTGAGCTAGTCTTCAGTGTGAAGATAACTTTTTATGGGGAGGAGAATGCAAATGTGTGCTACCACCTGCTTTGGAAATGGGATAATTGAGCTCTATGATATGATTCTTCCAAGCATGCAGATTGGCCCTGACACACTGACTAATCTTCTGGCAAACATCTGCATCAGAAAGTATGTGCCACCTTTCTCCAGTAGTTGAATTAGATAAGCAGTCGTGTACTGCATTGTTCACTGGAAACAGGATATTATAGGACTGGGACCTTTTCGTCCCACATATTATTCTTGAGAACAACTAGACTGCTCAGTTCACACAATAAGTAAAAGTACCTGTAACATGCAGCTGAAACTTAAGACCTGTTATATTGTGTAAGCCATGGTGTTTTTCTTGGCAGCAGAACTTGTGTCTGTTGGCCCAGGTGATTCCTGGGTGACAGAGAACAGGGATAAGTAACTGAAACTGGAAGGTTTAAGACTAGCTGGTGGGGGACACTACTGTGAATACTGGTACGGTGCCCATTAAAATGAATGAAGGATGCAGAGCATGAAAGCTGGTGGATTGCATCTCATGACAGGATCTTGCAACCATTCTGACAAATTGCCATTGTCTGGCTGTCCTCTATTAATTTCTGGCCCTACCACATTCTAAAGATGCCCTTTTGAAAAACATCTAATACCCCTGTTGAGTTTGTGAGTCCATTATGGACTCCTCAAAACTCCAAGGGTAAACTATACTTCAGAACTCCAGGGAATAATGTTTGGTAGCCTTGCTCACCAACAGAAATTGTGCATCAACCAAATGCATTTGGTACCCCCATAGCCTTCAGTCTACAGGAGGGTGATAGCTGCGGGTGCTCTTAGCACTGTTCCTGCTTTCACCAACACTTTACATTAAGGAATCATAGCTGTGTAACCTCCCAGCTGTACTCAGTAAGGGTTAAACTGGAAACAAAGCATAAGGGGAAACCACACATATGATGGTTAGAGTTAGACAGCCACACAAACATTCCCTATTGAATACTGGTTAATAGGAATCACTGCGCTATTCTTCTGTTGCTGCTGAACAACCGCACAAGGAAGTTCCTCTACTTTCAAGTGTAATACTTACCAGCCTAACCAGCAAGAACTGAGCTCCTGCCACTGCACCTTAATCTAAAATGGTGACAACAACCCGCCCTGCCCCCCACCTCATGAGTAACCTCAGTGGTGCTGCCTCATACTGGGAAAGACATGTGGAACAAGAGTGGCCTCTCCACTTGGTGTCTGGCTCCACTGACTGCTGAGGACATCAGGATTCTAAATGTTTGAAGACACTCCACAACAATATTTTGTACTGATGCAAGCTCCTTGCACAACAAAAGTTTATGCTACTGTGATGCACGTGTAAGGGAGTGCCAATGCCAGAGAGCAGTGGTGCCAGATGCACTTAGCACTGCATCAGATGTTCCAGTGATACTGTTCCTCAACTGACACAATAGATTGGCGAGGCAGTTCTCTCGGAGTTGCTAACAAAATATATTTGTACATCATAGTTGGAACAGTATGTGCTACAGTGACTTCTCCAGTCTTCAGAATTTTTCAGCATGGTATCCACATTCTATATAGAGAAGGAAAAGTTCTTACTTATATTGTTGGCATCACTAGGTTTAGAAGAACCGAAGAGGACGTCGATAAGACCAGATGCAGGCCCGGAGCGATATTGACTAAGTGTGTTTAAGGCCCTGCCACAGAAAATAATACAAAGGGAGTGAATCTTAAAAACAATTCCTTTAAAACTCAGACAATATTGTCAAACATGAATAAACTTCTGCTGTAAACTTCAAGAGCTGGGTGTTGTTCATCTCTGCAGTCTTTGGATTGCAGAGGGGGGTTTTGTGGGGGAGGGAAGAAAAAGCTGAACATCCTCTCTCCCTTGCATTGTAGTGGGTTGGACTAGATGACACTCTGGATCTCTTCCATTCCAACTCTATAATTCTATGAACCCATACTACTAAACTAGGTAAGGAATCCCACTACTTTGCTTATAAGTAGTGAGTACCTACGTCACCAAATCCGGCATTTGGAGCCCTTGTACAAAGTTTGTTGTCCTGTGATAATATGGAAAAGGGAAGGGGGTGGGAGAACAACATACCTTCTCCCCATTATTTTTACAACTTTTGAAAAGAAAGGCATGCTTACTATCCGTTTCAGGTACACAATAAAACAACATCTGTCCTATTTACCTTTTAAGCCTCTTGTATGTGACATCGTTGGTAAGTTTCAGCAGACGATAGGAGTTCCCCTGGTCCAAGCTCACAAGGTTACTTTGAGGCTCATCAATTGCAATTGTGATTGATTTGGGAGCTATACGGGTGACAAGTCCTGTGGAGAGCTGATCATCTTGGCCTGCTGTTTCATAAAGTCCAACAATGTCACCTGCAGATGAAACAGAGAAGAACATTCAGGATACAGAATAGCAGGCAACATGGTTTGGTTATTTGCTCATCAAACCCACCATTGTCTACAGTGACTTGCAGTAGCTCTTTCCTAGCAGTCTCTCCCATTGTCTGACACAGCTTAATTTAACCTGGGGGGTTAAACCTGGGACATAAGCAGTATTCCACTGAGTGAAGGCTATATGGAGATCCCTACTAATAAACATTCCAGTCCTCAGGAATGACTGCAGGAGCCCTCTGCAATCCACCCATTCAGCTCCACACAACTGGCTGCCTGGACCCCCCAGGATCAATTTCCACCTCCCACATGTCCACCAAGATCCTGACTAATCAGCTGTGAAGCTTCACCTTGAAGCCAGAGTAGAAAAAGCACAGAACTTGGCACTGAGTTGAAAATTCAACACCCAACTATTTCATTTCAGCAGGTTCATCCCACACTGGCTGGTTGTTGCCTGTAATATGGACTGGATGGGAAAACACAAGACTAGGAGGAATCCTATTACAGATCCACCAATGATACCCGGTTTTTTAAGGTACCAACTTTGTTCACTTCTGTTTTAATAACACAGGAAATGACTGTTTCAATACATTCTTAAAAGATAAGTAGCCATATTGCATTAATAAGCAGAAGTTGTACAATCCGATATGCTCAGTATGAAGACAGGCATTGTAGTTGACCTGGCAGCAACATCACTGAGAAGATTGGGTCTTTAGTTGAACACTGAAACTAGGCATGCCATCAGACTTATGTACATCTCAAGGAAGCCAGGATCTTTGAGTGCCTTGATCCAGTTATCGTCTTGGCCCACACAGAATTTAGATCAGCATACCAGGATGCCCTTAGTTAATAGTAAGTCTCCAGAATCACACAGTATATATAGAGCCCCCAGGACAGACATTATCAGTTTTAAAACACACTCACAGATTTATATTTCTAAAATATAGCAAGTGTTAGCCATGCAAGCACCACTTAGTTCCAAAAACCAATCAACAAACCCCTATTGATTGTATCTAGCAATGAGAATACATTCTGCTTCAGTAAGTAATTCAAGTACCAATGAAACTCATTTTATACCAGTGAATTAAATAAAGATTGTTATGCATCTTAAATTGTTATAGGAATTGCCAGTTTAAATTGCCAGAATAAAATCAATCCACTGTGCTTGTACCTGAGGAGCAGGGCAGAAAGTCACCTTCTCTTAGATTCACATCACTCAATTACAACTACAGGAAACCACCTTTTCATTTCCATCTGTCTTTTTCCACTCTCCTGTCTGCCTCCCTCATCTTTCTGAAATATTTATTCATTAAGAGAGAAACACAACTTTGCATAATTGAAAATGATCACTCACTAGCAATTGTGAACCCAACGGACAATTTCTGTAGCCCATGCTGGCATTTCAGAAATGAAGTGCTCTTTCAGAAACAATGCAGAGGGAGATTATGTGCTTATCTGGGGCGGCGGGGGGGGGGCGCTTTCCAAAGTTCCTGTTTCTCTAGCTCCATGCAATCCACTTCCAAATAGTCTTTTGTTTTAAAATAGCCAAGGATGCAATGCCATGCTGCTCCCCGATTACTATTATCATGCACAGCTGAGGAGTTAATTCTGGTATACAATTAACCATTTGCTTGATTGCCTGTGGCAAGAAAGAATTGGACCCAGGTGAGTCTCCAATCTCCCTCCTAGCCTTAAAGAGATAACCTGCCTATTTTCCCCCCTTTCCTCCTCCTCAAAAGAAACAGCCCCAAAGGATTCCCTTGGGATGCTGTTTAACACAGGTTCAGATTTGAAACATGTGCCAAGTATGTCTGGGCTATCTGTCTCTCTCTCCTTCACGTATCTGAAGAAGTGTGCATGCACACAAAAGCTCATACCAAGAACAAACTTAGTTGGTCTCTTAAGGCATAGCTGTCAACTTACAGATTTGAAAATAAGGGACCAGCAGCCTCGAAAACAAGGGATCAGCAGCCAAAATAAGGGATTTTAGTCAACCAGCAGCCAAACGAAGCCTCAAGCGGTGGTTCCCACAGCGCAGCAACCCGGCAAAGGGGATGCAGCAAGGAAAACCACTGTTACCTCTCTGCTGGGAAGCACTGAGCAAAGGCGAGTCCACAGGCAACGCGGCTGATTTGATCGGCACAAAGTAAGCATGCAAGCTCCACCCCCCAGTCGTTATTAGACTCCTTATTGGGTGAGCAACGCAGCCAAGCAACACAGTTGGAGCCTCCCTCCTCCCTGGCCGGCAGGGAGGGAGGGAGAGGAGCTGATTCCTTTGAAACCCAGGAAATTTACAGGACATCATCAATCCGGGACAGCAGCGGGAAACGGCGCTGGGATAAGGGAGTTTCCCACCAAATAAGGGACGGTTGACAGCTATGCTCTAAGGTGCTACTGGACAATTTTTAAAATCTTTTATATATATTTCTACTGCTCTCAATGTGCTGCGGCGTTCTATTTGACTCTTCCCTCACCTGTACATATTCGAACGGAAGCTTGGAGCCACCAGAACACAAGTTTGTGCCAAACAGCCTAAACAAGGCTGCATTTGGGAAGATCAAAGAAGAGCTATCTTCCTTTCCAGCCTTAGATTTAGGTTATCTATGACTGCAAAGCAGCAAGCCATACCCAGTCCTGTTTTAATACAGGAAAACAGAGGGTGCATGCAAGGAAGAGCCACCATTACTGAAGCAAAGTGCAGAAACAACAACCTCAGAGGTGACTGCCCACTGCTTCCCTGTCATCTTGGCTTCAAGGGGAGAAGAGCAACACAGTGGGAGGAGGAAAAAGCTAATAAAGTGCAAAGGAAGGAGAAAATAAGGTGAATGGAACAGGGGTAGTGGGTACGTTTGTCTACTCGGAGCAAGTTCCACATAATTCAATGCAGCTATTCCTAGGTAAGTAGAAACATGATTGCTGCCTAAATTAATTGCAAACATCAGATAACTTCAGGTGTGAGCCTCTGCTGAATCATTTTGCTTGATTGTACACTAAGTAATGACTTAGACTACTCTCAATAAAACAAAAGTAGCTGGGTTACCAGGTCAGGGGTATCAAGAATTGATTTTTGAAACGGTGATCTATGAGGAACTCTGGTGAACAACAAAGATGTTAATGGTCCTATTAACAGTCTACATACTATTAATTTACTACCACAACTTTACATTGGCTTTCCAAGGCAAACTGCAAACTTTTTTTAGTTCCCATACCAAAAAGACAGATTTAAAAGGCACCTATGGGGTTTCTTTTTAGGAAGATTTTTGTTTTTGAAGATAATTTGTAGAAAGATTTTAGGGCCTGGTTTTCCTTTTTAAAAAAACAAATGCAAGGTAAACACACACAAGATTGAGAAACAAATTAATTAATGGGAGAGAAGTACTTTGAAGCCACAGTTTCTTATCATTCTACATGTCTGCCCCTTTAAAGAATTATGTATCTATTTAAAATTATATTCTATAACAGAATCAATGGAGAACTACCCTGGCAAATCACATTGTTCTTGAAGAATTAGGTCTGTAAACCTTAAACGACCCTCACCACTTCCTCAGATTCATAAACTTGAGCCAGAATGTGGTCTCTGAAGAGAGAGCAGAATTCATCTGAGTTTTAGTTAATGAATTTCTGGCCAGCTGCCATATAATCGAAGATCTGCTTCGCCTCTCCCCACTGCAAATGTCACACAATCTAGCACCATCCAGTCTTCTGTGGCACCTCCTCCTGTCAAAACTGTTGGACACCTATCGTCATAGGCAGAGAGTGAATGGGAGAACTAAATACCCTCCAGCACTAGGTTTCATCAGTCTTGAGCTGAATGCTAACTACCTGAAATGATCAAGTAAATTTGACCTAATATTAGTAGGTTTCTCAATATAGGCTAATGTTAAAACAAGACCAGAAAACAATCTACTTCACAGTTTAATTTTCATAAGTAAGGATGGTTCTCCTGCTGCTGGAACAGACAGAGCTTGTGATGTTATGCACCGAGGCTTAGCTTTTCTGTCTGCTTTCTATTGAAGTCAACAACGGATTACTCACCAGGACCAAAATTATTGCAGGGTAGCTCCGTTTCTGAGCTATGCTTTCTAGGTTGTAAAGTTACAAGCAGACGGCCATACAACCCCGTTCTTTGACTGGCTACTTCAAGTTTCAGCAAGCAGACACCTTTGCGCTGCAGCTCTTTGAGGGAGAAACTTTCCTTCCATGCCCTGAAACAAAACATAAAATTGTTATCGATTCAGAAGTTTGAGAATGGTATGAATTAAGATCTGGTCTGGTTCTCTCCCTCTGCCCATGAAGAATGTGAAGAGAAATGCTGGTAGACAACAAGGAACATCCCTTAGATTGAGTGGCCATGTGTCCTATTTTCAGAGGTCCGTCCTCTATGTAAAGGGCTGTCACAGGACAGTCCTTTATTGGAAAGAGTCCCCTCTACTTGAAGGGTTGTCCAAGTCTACTTTAAAGATACAGAACTGTAAGAAAGAAAAGCAGGGTCTTGCAGTAGCCCATCAACCATTAGCACCAGGGCAACAAACTGAGCAAGTCCACAGTTCATTACCTTCCCTACTACTGTTTTGTGAACTGTAGTATATTTCTATTTAGAGTACATAATTGATTTCTAAATTTGCAAATATAGAATAGTGTATGCAAAGCTTATTCAAGTCTCTTTCCTCTTTTTTTGCAGCACAATTCTTCTCTTTTGGCACCCTTCCAAAGAAGGACAATAATATAAAACTATGAGACAATGTAGGTGTGCATTCACGTCTGCTGGGGCATTGAGATTACAGATTAATGCTTTGACCTGTACCTGGAGGAACCTAGTACCACCACTTTCTAAGCTACCTCAGGTTGATGTGTGTCTACACAAGGGCCTTACTGTGTATTCAGGGATGTGAAAAGTGTCAAGACTACCCAGGCCCCCCTTGTCACAAAGTGTCCATGTATGCTAGGCCTGGGTAAATTAAGATTCTTGCTTGGGTAGTTTTACAGCAATCCGAACCGTTTGGCATCTCTCCACCCACCTTTTTTTCTTTTAGTTTAGCCTCAATACTAGGAAACAGACACTTGGTAATTTGCATAATATAAATTAACATTTGCAAAGGATCAAAAGACTCTGCAGGGGAAAAAGAGGTGCCAAATTTAAGGAACACAGAAGTTACAAGCTGTACAAAGATTAACGGATTCTATGCACATGTAGAATAAAATAATGACTCCAGAAATAAGAGATACCACATTTACATTTATCCAGAAGTAATTTACTGAACAACCCTGCACTAACTGATCTACCATCATACGCTGGCTGCCTGACAAGCCATGGGCAACTGCGCGTAGCCTCAAAGGGGAGAAATATTAAATTATCAACAGGAAGCATTGAGATATCAGGGGCTATTGACAGGCAGCAGAGTCTCAGGGCTATTCTGCTCTATATGAAAAGCTTCTTTGGAAGTTCACTTCAGAGCAATAAACAGAGGTGTGCAAGCCTGCTTTCCCCTTGGCCCTGGAGGGAATGTAGGGAATGAGAGACTTTCAATTAATAATTTGCTTCTGGCTGCTGTTTGTGAAACAAATCTAGAGTTCCCTTGGGTGTGAGGAACTGAGTGCATGGTTCCTTGGATACAGGCCTTAGCCTGAAAGTCTGATTATTTCGATACTTTTTCAGGTAATTTTAGAAAATCTTCCAACAATCTTCCAACAAGTGCTACAAGGATTACTCACCTAAATAAGTGTTAAGACATTTAACTCATCTTTAGGGAGGAGAGCCCATTTTACTTTATAACAATAAAATAATACTCAGCAACTAAGCCCATGGTTGCACAAGTTTGAAAACTTTAGTTTCTTTTACTATGATATAAGGAAACAGGATGGTATCACTTAAACTATATACTTTCACTGTGAGAAACAGAAACCATTTACAATAGCTGCTGGTTACTAACAGTGCATACTAGCCTACTCAGAAGTAAGTTCAATAGGACTTACCCCCAGGTAAGTATGTACAAAGCCCAAGGTTTGCCAGGTTTGACGCAAGACAGGGATTCTGTACCTTTGATAGTTTTGGTTCTAGAAAGGTGCTCTAAGGTCATATGCACCACAATTTGAGTAAGCGAAAGGCTGCTTCTGTGCATTGGCATCTTTACTAGTATTATTGTTTACACACTGCCCTTCAGAGAAATCCAGAGCAGCACACAACCCAGTAAAATGTTATTCTTAGAACAACTTTTACTTCATTTAGAGCAAAAACTAAAACAAACAATACAGTACAACAGTACAAAACTACCACCACTAAATTCAGATCAGATCTTTCTACCAATTGCCAGTCAGTAGGCCCAACAGCAGCTCATGAAAATAAATTATAAACATAAATTATAAAATCTAGTTGTAATCTTTACCCTGCAACATAAGGCTATGACCATCTCCTGTCTCCCCTGGGCTTGTATTGGGGGCGGGAGCTAAGAGCATGGCTTCCTTAAGGCCATTAGGGGAAAAATCAGGAAGAGCTGTTTGATGGTAAAAGCTGTTTGACAGAGGAATAGACTCCTTCAGAAGGTGGTGAGGGACTTTCTTTCCTTGGAGGTTTTTAACCAGCGGTTGGATGGCCATCTGTCATGGATACTTTAATTGAGATTCCTGCACTGTAGGGGGTTGGACTAGATGACCCTTGGGGTCCCTTGCAACTCTGCAATTCTATGGTTCTTTAGTTAATTCATGCCAGAGACATGACTAGAACAGTGGACTTGCTGATGAATAGCTCAATCTCTTAGCCATGTACGCTACCCCGGTTCTCTTGACAGGCACTAGATTTTGGGGGATGCAAGCTCCAGCATCAATTAAGTAGCCCATGTGGGTTCTAGTGTACTCCTATATTATGCTCTTCGAGCACCTGAGATCTTCAATGCATTTAACTTTTCAAACTATGGCTCACTGCTAGCCAAACAGCATAGCCATTACCTTCTACCTCATGAAGAAATGCTACTTGTATTTGGCTCTGTGCTTTACTCCCCCCCCCCCTTCTCTAAAGTCCTGGACACCCATCACCAAGCAATCCTGCCCATGTTTATTCAGAAGAAAATCCTAAATTGATCAGTGTGCGAGAGCTTCTTCGAAATGCCTGTGTGCAGGACTGCAACCTTTGCAGTCGCGCTTAGTTAGGGTCATTGAATGTGTGCAGAGATAGGCAAACAAAACTGCATCTTGTGTGTCGGGAGAGATTAATTCAGAAGTGCCAAAGGGAAGCTGACTGGCGGAAAAAACTTTGGACGGACTGTGTGCATAAAGGCCCCACGGGCAGCGCAATTCCCTATAAACGTATGTATTTCCTCAGAATAACGTTCCACAGTATTCAGCAGGGTTTGCTCCTCAGCAAGTCTCTTCAGGATTTTTTGTAAACCAATTTATAGTATGCCAAACCATACAGAAGTAACTAGGAAACTTTTTTTAATATAAATTTAAAAATCCGTACTTCGCTTTAAATAGTTTTATTTCCCCTTCGGGAATATAAGTCACACTGCTTCGTTTGTGACGGGGCCTTAGGAACTAGCCGCCGGCGATACCTGGCTTCCGAAATTTCGGCCTCCCTTTCCTCCTTCAGCATCTCCAGCTGCCGAGAGACAAAATCCTGAACCGCCGCCGTCGCCATCGCGGAAACCTCCGTGGGAGTGAGGGGTGGGAAGGCTTCACGGCGAAGGATTCCGCGCGGGAATAGGCAACGGACGCTCCCTGGACTCCTGGGCTTCTGTTTCCCGACGGCCCCGCTGCGTCGCTACTCCGGTCCCCCGTTCCCCACACAGCGCTGTATTTCCGGTTCCGCTGGGGCGGCAAAGAAAAAGGGAAGGAGCGGAGGGAATGGCCGTAGCGTGTGCACTTGCGTACCGGCGGCTTGTGAGCCGGGCGGGAACGCGGGCAGGTGAGGTCGCCTTCCATGCAGGTTCTTTCCAGCTGCTATTCCGGGACTGCAGTCTCCGTTGTAAGAAGGGGAGGGGGCTCTTCTTCCTGCTTGCAACCTCTCCCTAGTTCTTTCCCTGCCTTGCTTCTAAAGTGCCGTTTACCGCGTTCCCTAAATTGCCTACGTCCCTTTCTGTAGCTAAGTTTTCCCCATGAGCTCATCCAGTTTCTTCGTTGATAATTTTTAAGAGAGAACCAGCCCTAACCTTCACCGTTCCTTACTCAGTCCTCGCATCTTTCTGACCTTACTGGGTGCCTGTAGGCGTTTTCCAACGTGTGCGTTCAATTGTTTCTCTTAGTTGGGCTTGAGGGTTGCATTATTATTATGACTTCATCATTGCTCACGACGACTGTGTACAGTAATTCCTGTTCTGTAAGACAGATACAATAGGGTACAGTATCTGGCTATTAAGGAGCTAGGTAAGGTCATTTATCCATCCTGTTATAGTAGTAATTAAAACAGTTATTGGTTTTGTTTGTCTGTTTCACTCTAACGTGGATGTTTTGAAACTTTCCACTCTCAGCTTAATTGAAAATGTATTGCGTATAATTGTTATTGCGTATTGAAGAATAAGAGGCCTTGAGTGGTTAAGCTAAAAATCATAGGGGAAAGTGTGTTTTTATTTTTAAGATACTTAATAATTTTCTTAAAAACCTGAGGAATCAACCTTTGCAAACAAAAGTACCCTACTAACACAAACTACAGGAGAAGAATAAAAATATTAATAGTGATGTTATAATTGAAGATCTTTTGTGTTCAATTTTTTTTCAATTAGTGTTTAAGGGAACACCTAGTGAATTGAAGTGTTAAGCATGCTGACTGATAGAAACAAATGATTCTAGGATTTATACAATATAAATATTGTATAATTTATACAATATATTTATACACTATAAACAATATAAAGAAGGTTCTAGCAGACCAGCTGCAGGTGTTTCTAGAGTACAATGATTATCTGGATCCAGTTCAGTCAGGGTTCAGGCCTGGTTTGTGTACTTGGTCACCTTTATTAAGAGAGGAGCAGGTGGAATACAACCCTGTTACTCCAGCTTGCCCTTCAAGTGGCTTTTGTTGCTGTTGACTATGGACCAATTACTCAGGGTGGTTATTAGAGACACTGTATTACAGTGGTTTCATTCCTACCAGCATGGTGGAATCCAGAGTGTAGCATGGGTGAAGGCTTTCTAGCTCACTATTACTTGTGCTACGGAGTTCTGTAGGGTGTTATTTTGAAAACCATCCTTGGGCATTTTGGAGCGTGATGCCCAAGTGACTTGTGGCTAGGAGTGCCGTTTACCAGCTTGATCTGGTATGCCAGTTATAGATTTCCCATATTGTTGTCCTTTCCTCAGTCACCCCAGAAGTAATGCAGTAATTAATTACAAGCATTTTTATACTGCCATTCAATCATATTGCCAGGATAGATTGCAAGAATGAAATAATAAAAATGTCAATCCAAATGAAACCTAATAAACTAAAAGGTCACAAGATCATAAAAGCAGCATAAAACAGTCCTCAAGTTAAACCATTGTTCCCAGCTTATTTCTCGGGTCATAATGATTAGGTGAAAGTCACTGTTCTAAAAAATACCACTGGTTTAAACTGGTTCTGTTATCTCTGTCAAGGTCATAATAGTGAGGCCAGACGTAGCCTGGGTTTCATTCTCTCTCATTCTGTCTCTTTTTACAACTGATGGGGTGTTCTATATAAAGAGCATTAAGGTTTAGTCTTTTGATAAAATATTGTCAGTTTAAGTTAAGTCTGCTGCAACTGGATTTCTTACAGACAGTGCCAATCCTGAATGTATTGGATTTGTGACCATTCTGCTCATTTGCCTTCAGTAGCAGTAAAGCTCTGCTGGATGAAATGCCTCCAGTCTATTTTTTAGGAATCCTGCAACTATACATTGGAATCTACTCTGGATCAATATTGAGTAGAATTTCAGTGACATCATCTGTTCAGCTTCCCTGTTCTCCTACATCTGCTGGTGGAATCCCACTCCAAATCCAATTCATGCCTTCCGGTTTGCACTATCATATGCATCTCCATAGTGTTACTTAATACCTCATACAGGAGGAGACCTAGCATGGCAGGCATGTGGGAGAAAGAATGAGGAGGCCCATGTCCACTTGAGAGCCCACCATTGCTGATTCCAGCCTCTCTTCTTAGTTCCACCCCCTCCCCTTTTTGTAGCCTGGTGCAATAGGCTGGGTACCACTACCTATCCCTCCTGCTGCTCATTGTGACACTGCACACAACCCCCCCCCCCAGCCACCTGTTTAGTTTGCAAAGCAGACAGCCAAGTGGTGTATGTGGACCCAGATGACCCCTCAAATCCTGGTGTTGGCCCAAGCTCTATAAAGGAGCAAAATATTCCAGCATGCTGTTGAACAAGGCTTAAATCTAAGCAGATGTAGCAGGGGGCATCACACACATATTGCACTTAAAACATGCATGCTTATGAACTCAGAGGATGGTAAAATTAAAATTTGAACCAGCCCAGCATTTTCCAAATAATTTGTGAACCCTCTCTGTGCCTCTAAACTAACTACAATTCTCATACACCAGAGTCTGAATAACCAAGGAAACTTATAGCCTGGAAGGTCTACTGGAATCAGAGTAAGTTATAGAGTAAGAAAGATTAGGATTGTGCTTTTTAAGTCTGTAATCTGTTCACCTAATTCTTAACATGGTTCCAAGCGTAAGATGAGCAAGAGCTTCTTGGATTCTCCTGTGTGCTCAAAGTGTAGTGACAAAATTATAGGAATTTTTGTGCTACTACAAAAAGCCAAGAACCCACTGGCTATGAAATGTATTGCGTGTATAAGAGTTTGGTAAGTATGCCATCAAATAAGCAGCCAGAATTCCATAAATAAGGTCACCACTGGTAACCAGAGATTTAATTCTGGTAAATAACAGGGAAATCCTGCTGTATATTGCACTGCAGGAATGATGTATCTTTTGAAAGCTGCTGCTAACACAGGGAAGTGGAGAGTAGCTTCTTCAAAATGCTGCAACGAACCATTAATGTCATGGGTTTAAACAGAGGGGCTGCTTTGTGCATGTATACATTCAGACACATACAGCTGCTTGTCCCCTTTGGAAAAAAATCTCCTTCACCGAGTAGCAGGTTCAAAAGGGATCCACTCAAATGCAGTGAAAGCACTGAACCTCACTGATTAATTAGGAGCAGTGGTGGGATCTGGAAACCTGTGAAAGCTGATTTCTTCCAGTTGCATCCCCACCTCCACATTGGACCCTCTAGGGCAGCGTGCAGTGCAATCAACCCTCAGGAGCAGCTTGTCAGAGAGTAAAAGGGGCTGCAGCAGGAATGAGGAGCCATTATAGTATGAGTGCAACCATTTGTGTGTTTCACAATCCAAACCACTGGTTGGCTGCCAAACAGATTGAAAATTTCTGGAGCCTTATCCCCAGGTGACAGGATTTTAGATCATTAAGAAGGAAAGGACTCTGGTAATAACAGCAAATTTGGGCTTTTCTGCTTGTAATCAAATATAAAATGTGCTGATTAGGCTATGGATACTTCATGGACTCTTAAAGCCTAATCCTGTGCAGAGTTAGAAGTGCCCAACTCCTTTTGACATCAGTGATATTAGGCAGGCCAAGTCTTCATTGGATTGAGCCCCCAAGACTAGAACCAGAAGGAAAAGGGGTCTCCAAGGTTTCACTCAAGCAGCTGCTTAAAGGAACTGCTGAAATAACTTCCCTCATTAAATAGTCCACATTTTCATGTTCAACCCCTGTAAATAATTACTTAGTGCAGGTTGTTTTTTTCCTTGAAGGAAAGTAAGTCGAGTGCTATGACTGCAAAATGTGATTAAACTAATAAGCTGTTAGGAATAGCTGCTTCCAAGAATGGATTTTGACTAATCTTGCCATTAATTTGGTCAGGATAATGGTCATCATTTTTACTCTGCTCTCATTATTTCTGAGGCTTGCTGTCTACAGTAGAAGGAGTTATGTTTAAACTGTTTTTAATTTGATATTTTCCAGCTCACTTAATCTAGAAAAGCTAGCATTGGAGTGCTGGAGCCAAACTCACGAGGTGGTGGCCTCATATGCCTTCAGGCCAAGTCTCAGGATATTGCCTCATGAAGGCACATGAGGCTGCTACTTTGCTAAAGCTGATCAGGTCTGTGTCTGGTCAAGGCTTGAATGGGAGACCAGCTGGGAACAACATGTACACCACCTTGGCTTCCATGATGGAAGAAAGGTGAGATAGAAGTGTAATCAGACAAATAAATCTCTGCAAGATTTCCTTGAGCCCACTTCTGTTTCACCAAGTCTTTAGTATTGAAGGACTACAGGGACCTTTTGAGGCTAAATCTTGGTGCCTATTAATATTTTTGCTGTTAAGGGGGAAAAAAACCCATTAAAGATCTTGAAGAAAGGGAACATTCACATCCCATCTTTCTTTTGACACAACAGCCATTCCCACTAATTATGGAAATTAGTGAGGTGAGTGGGGCTAAGAGACTTCAGAGAAGTGTGACTAGCCCAGGGTCACCCAGCAGCTGCATGTGGAGGAGCGGAGACACAAACCCGGTTCCCCAGATTAGGAGTCTACCGCTCTTAACCACTACACCACACTGGCTTATTAAAAGCAGGTTCAGGTGTGAATCTAGTGCGATTCCTTTGTTTCTAATTCCGTCTTTCTCTTTCAGCCTCTCTGCTATGGTCTGCAGCTCGGAATCAAAGTTCACAAAGCACCTCATCACAGCAAAGGTAAGATTTGTTTGTGGCAGAACATGCGTCATCTTTCACCTCTAGGATCTTGATTGTCCTCTGTTAGAATTATTTTTATAGCATTTTTACTCTGCTCTTCATCTGAAAAGGCTCCTCGAGCTGCTTACAGATATTAATAAGGCAATCCCTGCTCTCAGGCTCACAGTGTAAAATATCCTAGAATTGTAGAGTTGGAAGGAACCCCAAGGGTCCTGTAGTCCAACCTCCTGCAATGCAGGAATCTCAACTAGATCATACGTATCAGATGGCCACCCAACCTCTGCTTAGAAACCTCCAAGGAAGGAGAGTCCACAGCCCCCCTAGGGAGACAGTTCCTCTGTCAGACAGCTCTTATAACACGAAAGGAAAAGGGATAATGAGGGGAAGAGGGAGGGAAAGCAAACACTGGCATTAGATTTTAGTTACAGAGTTATTGTAATGATCAGCTGGAATGGAAATAGTTCAAGGAGAAGGCAAGGCAAGCATTGTTCTCTCAGCTGAATGGATAGAGTGACTCTCTTTCTCTTCTCTCCCTCTGCTGCGGCATGATGGAATGTTGCTGCAAGATGGGGGAATGTTGAGGGGAAAGGGAAGGCCTGATGGAGCTGGCTTCTCTGAAGAATTGATAGTTGGAGATTTCAGCAGAGACTCAGCCCCCCCCCCCCCAATCTATCCTTCTGCTTTAAAAACAGAGTTACCATGTTAGACCTAGGACCTACTAGAAAAACACTGCACCATAAGGGTGCAGTTTCAGGAACCTCATGTGCATGCATGTTAGTGCCACACTGGAACTTTAGGAATAAGTTCCCCCAAACCTCCTTTTGGGAGAAAGAGCTACACAAAACAAGATAAGTGTTAAAGGAGAACTGTGACACATGCAGAAACTCCATGCTGGTCTGCCTCTTCTTGGGTGGCGTAGGCAATGCTGTTCCTTGGCCTGTCATGAGGACAATCAAAAAAACAAAACTGTGGATTCACCACCAGCACTGCATAGTTTGCAAGATTTGTATGTGCATTTTCAAGGCTTGGGTGTACACACTGAATGTGTCATACCTGAAAAATACCTCTTGCAAGAGCAGCCCTAGGAGGTGCGCTCTAGTAGAGGCAATGCAAAGGAATTTCATTTAATATTTCCCATCATCCTCAGCTTGGCTCTGTGCCCTGGTTCTTCTTGAACAAGAGGCATTCATCGGTTTTCCATGAATTCTTCCCTTCTCCTTATCAGACTCTTGTATAAAGAGAACTGTCAAGGTAGGGAAAGATACTCCACCTCTTAATAATCCTAATTGTTTTAGCTAACCTCTTGGCTGAAAGGTAGAAAATTAATATTGGTGTGCTTGCTTCTTAGCCTAATCATGTTTCTTCCTACTTTAATGCAGTTCTAAAGAGTAACTCGAAATACACCCTAACTCCTCGAGATTTTGAACTTGCTCGCAGCTTCGGAGTACCTGGTATAAAAGAGACAACTCCAAAAAAAGTTACAGTGCTCCAAAGCATCACCAGTTGCATAAAGTTGCTTTAGAGAGAGCATTCATGGTCATCATTATCACATTACAAAATTGGTTGGCAACTAAGCGGTGAACAGCACGCGGAGATAAGGGGGAAAGCAAGTACTCTGCAGCCTGTGCCTCTCCCATCCCTGTGCATCATGAGTTCAACTAGTACAGAATGTAATGCAACCAAGGACAGGAAAAGCAAGAGGGGCAGTCCCAACACCTCAGCAAGACCTCGTAATGCTCTGGACAAGATGATGGGGGGAACTGCTTCTGAACCCTGTATCTCCTCTTCCTCCTCCTCCTCTTTGCCTTCTACTTCCTCCCTGGCCTTACCTTTACAAACTGCCCTTGCTGGCTCCCCTCCTGATGCAGGCCCGAGTTTTATGGAACAAACTACTCCTTTGAGTGATAGCAAAGGAACTGAGCAGCAGGACATTCAGAGAAAGTATAGTGGAGCCAAGACTCACTCTATGCAAACTCGTAATCAAAGGAAAATAGCTGCTGCAGCTGCACAAGTAGAGCCACTCAGACTTGATGATAGAAGTGTTGATGAGGAAGTAGTTGACCTCACTTGCGAAACTTCAGAACCTATAGTTGTTGATCTCACACATAACGATTCTGTTGTGGTTGTTGGAGAAAGTGGACAGCAGCCCAGTAGAGAGTTCAGACGTCAACCATTGTCTGACAGTCTTATATTAAGTAGTGATGATGATGATGATGATAGCGGACACACAGAGAGTGATGCTCTTGCCACTAGAGAGCTGCCCAGAGAAGTGGGAAGGAAGGAATTTGCAAGTTCAAGATCCTCAGGCACTGTGTGTTGTCCAATTTGCCTAGAGAGCTATGCAGAGATTGTGCAAAGCGGACGGCTTATAGTGTCAACAAAATGTGGCCACATCTTCTGTAGTCTGTGCCTCAGCAATGCTCTTGGGCATGCAAACTTTTGCCCAACTTGTAGAAGGGAACTCACTCAAAAGGAGTATCATCCAATTTATATATGAAGACCTGGGTGTTCCTGAACACAGTCTAATGCGGCCTTCATAAACATGAGTGAACTCCAAAGAACACACAAAGTATATATGACTTATATATGACAGTTAGCAATTTCACTTTTTTCCAGTTGGCCTCCTTATAGTCCAGTTATACTGTTTAAGCTTCATTTTGCTTTAAGGTTTTTTGCAGCTCACATTTTTTGAGGTCTGTAGAAGTTTGAAGAACAGCTGGAAGGATATGTCTGCTGTTGCCACATTGCTTTGTGCAGATATCTCATTTCAGTTCTTCTAGTTCTGTTGCTGCTTTGAGAAAAGATTGTTATGTAGTGAACTCATTTATTCAAGACTAGGCCATTCATAGTCATCTATGATAATACAGCCTGCAGTTTCTTTTTGCAATTTGCCTTGTAAAAAACTAAAGCCAGTCTATTCCATATCTACTTGTTTTCTAGTGGCAAACATCTCTTTCTGTTGATGTAGCCCCAATAAAGTTCCATGATCTCATAAACAGATCAAAATTTATAAAACACTGTGGCTCATTTCTAATACTGCATGCATAAATGATTTATTACAAATAACTTTTGGTGGTCTGAGTCTTCTCTTTAATAGAATACAGCCATAATGTTAGATGTGAACAGCTTTTCCTGTCCAGACATATGCTTATGGAGGAATTCATAATGCAGTCCATACCAATGTTGCCACTTGGGGCAGAATCACATTGATATGAGCTAAACCATTTATGTGAAACACTCCTCAAATGGTTGGAAGAGGATAAAGTAATGATCTGCTTCTCATAAATGGTTTGCTGTGGGAAATCTACTTCCATAGGGACATGTTTCAAGCAGCAAGCATGTAAGACTTACTTGAACCGCACATGATAAAGTCAACATGAGTTGCGGTAACTCACTTTCTTAGCCCTGTTATGTATTCATAGTAGAACTATGAATGGCTTGACATGTTGAACTTTTAGCTGCTGCTGTACTAATAGGTCAAATTGCTTTAAAATGTTTTATGTTGCTAACTCTTAAATTAAAGGCTTTCTCTTCAATGTATGCCACCCAATCTTCAGTTGGTAGAAAACATGGGATGCAGATAATGAGCAGCATCTCACCAGGCCTTAATCTGCAAGGTATTTGGGCTGCTGTGAGTCTCATAATATTTTTCCCCATGTTTCTTCTTTATTAGATTTTAAATGAGTCTCATAACATAATGAAACTTCACCCATTACATCTTGGAGAGCCAGTGTTATGCTTCCAATTCAGCATTAGATTGAACACCTTTTTAAAAGGGGATGTTTCCTTAGTCTCCCTGCAGCCTACTATAGGGGCCTAACTGCACACACCCCATATTAGACTTGCACATAGCCTGTCAATCATGTGGAATTGTTAGGACTTCCACAGATGGAATTGTCTCCCTGAACGTGGGCTATGGGGATCAAATACTCTCTCTGCAAATGCATCTGGTGTTACCAAAACCTATATGCAGCCCCCAGCTTTCGAATGGAGGTTAAGTAGAGTGCTAAGTGGTCTGTCACTTGCATTCACCCCTACCATCACAGCTTATGTTCTGTTTGCACAGGCACTCTTATTAAAGAACAAATTACAGGGACAGACCTTGGTAATCTGGTGCCTTGCGGGGTCCAAATTTTGCCACACACCCTTCCGTTGTGGTGCCTTCCGAAAGCCAGGTAAGGGAGGCATCAGGCTTTGGGAAGGATGCACAAAGCTCTGGCAGGCCCCTACAGCTCTCCCATCTCATTTACAAAGCTGGGAAAGTGCTAACTAGAAAGTTGCAGAATGTATTTTTGAGGTCATTTATTTGAGTCATGAGGGGAAAAACTGAATTCCTGTGTAGAATCCTTAATGTACACCAAACTGGAGGGGTACAGCAATCACTACTGTTGGCCAATGCTGTATGGAACCTAACACTTCACCAAACTAGTCTTTGCATAAAAGTTTTAGCAAAACTATGTGTTAGGGTGCCTCAACCCCTTACACAGTTTCCTGAATCCTTGCAGTGAAAGGGTGTGGGGTTTTTTTTGGGGGGGGGGTGTTATCTAGTGGCAGTTGAAAAACTGCACCCAAGTTAGCAAAATGCAGTAACAAAAACTACATCTGCATAATGGACTGTTCTTGATGGTAGGCAGCAATTGCCATGTGACACCATGACAAGGATAGAATAATATTTAGCAAGTGAGTCAGAACTTAAAACTATCATATTCAGGTGGGTTATTGCATGCTGTTGTTTGACTAGAGACTGGACAACTCCGCCACAGAACACTACACTATTACTTTTATAGCATATAAATAAAGCCATAGGCTATGCTAAAAACGGATGGAATAATTGACAGAATTCTCTGCTAAGTTTTGTGACCTCTGCCATTTCTCAAGGACAAGGTCACAGACATCTGAATACAATTTACCCGCATTTAAAAAGAAATGAGTTCCTAAAGGACTGTCAGTTTTTATGTGTGGTTTTCATTTGGTGATGTATATATAATTAATGTTTGTGAGGTGCCCCCCCTCGGTATTCGTAAAAGAATTTTATTTTTGCAGCAAAAAAGTAATCCGAGTACTCCAGTAGTCTTTTAAGGGCTTGGCAATTAAATTATGCTACTCTAATTTCTTTCAAATACTAATTCTTTAGCATTCCTAGTATTAAATAGCCCCTGCTTTTTATTGTATTGCTCATTTTTCCTTTTTGCCCACTGGATGTACCTTAGCAGAAGCAGCTCAAGACCCATAGGCGGTTCATGCGTAGGGGAAAATATTCTGTTTCCTGCTTAGGCTTATTATTAGCAGGTGAAATCTTTAGACCAGATTTCTTAACTGGCATTGTTCTCTGCCATCTTTAGCAAGTGAGAATATGTGTTCTTGGGTTCTTGCTCCTCATGAGTTCTGAAACTTTTGATCTACAGAACCAAACAATACAGTTCCAAAGTTTTGAAGGTAGTACTTATTTATTTGGAGTTGCAGATTTCCAGAGTTTGTGTGAACCTGAAGGAATTCACGCCGTCTGACAGAATACTGATGGATAGCAAAGGGAATGCATATTTGAGTTGTCATTCGTCAGTTTTATGCCAGCAGCCTAGGGTCTCTTGCCAGGCATTGCATCTCCAGAAAATGTGTGCTGTCAAAAGCTGTCACTATACTAGAATTTTTAGGTAAGCTAAAGTGCAGCTAGCTTCTGGGAAAGCCAATTCAGCTTGGAAACTGACAGCCAGTTGCCCAGGTAGTTTGAGCAGTTGTTATTTATTTGACACCTGCCCTCCAACATGAGGTTCCAGGGTGTGGGTTGCAATAATTTAAAATACAATATTAAAAACCATTAAAACATATCATGATCAAAAGAATATCGAAGATGCTATGAAATTTCCTTATTAAGACACCCTTGGGGAAATTTATTGTACTGACATAGGGACGCACCATTCTTTCTGAATGTGTGTGACGACTCTTCACAGGAGTACAGCTTACAGTGTTAAGGGGGAAGCCATATAGAGAAAGGAGGAGGTATACGCAAATATGTGACAGGTGTCTAACCTCTGGATTTCACTGCATGAACTGTATAATGTCTTAGGTAAGTCAAGAGATGGCTTAATCCTGTCTTCCAAAAACCAGTACATGACTGCCTGCAGAGCCTTCCTCAGCCAGCTCCATAGATGGGTTTACAGTCAATGGCTGTTCAAGATAATGTTGGCCTCCCTTTTTACTTGCTCCTAGCTCCTAGCCAAGTAACCAGTTAATATTCTATTATTCACACAAAAATCTTCAGCATCACAGAACAGGTGTATCTGGTACTGAACACTTCCTGCCTTAAGAGATTAAAAAACAACACAACAGCTCTTTGTATTCAATGTTCCCTGTTTCACTACTCTACTCTAAATTCCCTTGCTTAGTTAAGCTAGTTCACTTTTCTGCATAAACAAAAAAAACGCTTTTCATCTTAAACAAAAATCCCATCAGGATTCCAATAGTAACCAGTTTTGAAAGGGGTGACCCAAACCCATTTTGGCTCGTGCTAGAAGGCATTACTGAACTCCCTTAATCATGGTGAGTGCAAGGGTGTGCATAAATTATGTTGTAATCTATGCATTCACAAATCACCATTGACTTTCTGACTTATGGTTGTAAGATGCATGTGGCCATTGCTTCATTTCTCCCACTTGGCTCCACTCCTGGCACAAGTAGGATAAACAAACCTGGAAGCTTTGTTTTCCCCGTTACATCTGAACTAGGGCTCATTCTTTGTTGCTCCCTAACAAGCCACAGTCAGCAGGCCAACCATAAGCAGTGACTTAAGATTGGCTGGCAATTGTTGCTTATTAGAAAGTATAAGGCCCCAGTCCCTGGTTCAGACATGGTGTGGTGCCAAGGTCGTCTGCTTTGTTTCTCCTGCTTGCTCCAATAGAGAACAGAATGAGGAGCAATTGGGCAGCATGTACTACATAATACATTATGAAATTACCCATAATGACCGCTGTATCGTTACAGTGTCTAGGAAGCTGCTTTGTGTGCAATCAATCACAGTCTTAACTTAGACTAATCAGCATAATAACAAATCACCATTTAGTAGGGAACGCATGTTTTAATGCTCCCTAATGGCAAATTCCTTGCTTGTAGAAGTACTTTTTAAAAGGGAGGTACCGGGGTGTAGCCTGAGATAATCCTATCTGAATGGCATGTACTATGGTCCTACCCCGTTAATTCTTCTGGTTCTACTTCTCCCAACAATCATGTTTCCTTCATAATCAGAAATTTTATTTATCCCTCTCTTTCATCATAAATAGATTTACCATTGGCTAGGTGAGGCCTTTTCAAATTGAGGTGGGGTAATGGCAGGTATGGGGAACTGTTGGCCCTCCAGATGTTGCTGAACAGCAAGTCCCATCAGCCCCTGCAGACATGGCCAATAGCAAGGAATGATGGGGGTTGTAGTTCAGTAACACCAGAGTGGAAGAGGCAAAGCTTCCCCAGACCTGCTCTATAGCACATGTTCTTGTTCCAAGTAGTGATGGCTGGTCCACATTGGGGCTGGACACAGAGACCAACTGTAGGTGGAGCCAGAGTCAATGACAGGCAGAGCCAACTAATTCTAGTGTTGTCCCCATCCTCCTCTCTGCCGAGTTTTTCAAGGGCACAACTGAGACTAAGGAGAAGGAAGCTGACAGGCAGTGCTACCCTCTGGACGTTTTGTAAGTAAGAAGGCAGGTAGGGTGGGGGCTGGCTGTGAATAGAACCAAGTAAGTGAGGCAGCTCCCCAATTGTCCTAATAGACCAACCTCTGCTGGTTCCAAGTTTCCAGTGGAATTGTAGCACTTGTGCATTGATTTCTGATAATTTGCAAAATAACTGGCTTACACCCGCATGTTTCAAAATTCCAATTCCATGGACGCATGCCTCAAGTAAGAAGATCTCCCTGCTGGGTAAGACCAAAGGCCTACCTAGCCCAGCATGCTTTTCTCACAGGGGCCAATTGAAGCAAAGCCTATGGGAAGTCCACAAGCAAGACATGAGTTCATTAGCACTCTCCTGTTCATGATCCTCATTCACTTGTTCTGCACAGCCAACATTTTGCCATCAGGGCCGTTTGCACCACCAGTTTTTTTGAAAAGGAAAATGCCTCTGGTTTCACACCAACACAAGCTTTGGATCTCCATGCCTCAGGTCTCACTTCGTCATTGCTTCGTATACCCAACTTCCCCATCACGTTCTGAATCTTTTTGGCTGAACTCCTCTTACTGATTCCTGACTTTTGGGAGCAGCTGTGAAATTGGCTAGATGGACATAAAACGGACGTCTATTTCATATAAAGATTCCGTAACGGGACAGAACCTATCTCTAGTTGTGGTTCTCACTGTTAAAAGATATGAGGGAAATAGTTTTGGAAAACAAGATGACAAGGACTCTTGGGCTAAGTTTGTTTTTGTTTTCTCTGTACGCTATTGTTTCCAAGAGAAAGCCATTTTCTTTCTTATTTAGGGACGATATTTGAAATACCCTTATAGGCTCAAGTGCTTGGCTATTACATTCATAAAAGTATATTCTTATTTCGCAGACTCCTTCCAAAAACATCCTTAACTTCTCCCCCATATCCTGAAATCAAACTCCCTGATCCTCTAGAAGAGGCCGAACACCACAGAGGTAAATACACATAGCTGTTCAAAGCCAAAGGGTACGGCTGTACCTATTTGCTGTATTTGTTTTGATTTCTCATTGTCTTCATTTTTTTCTATTTTGCATCTTTACAGTTTGCATGCCTAAAGAGCATTGACTTTAAGAAAAATTGAAGCAAAGCAATGCAGTGTCAGGGACTGGCAAGGGTCCGAGGAGTGTGTGGCGGAGGCTGTGGGGCCAGAGTCAGATCCAGTGGAAGAGGGCAGTGATTTATGAGAGTTGGTGCCTCCTGCAAGGCAGGAACTGGAAGAATGGGGAGAGTCCGAGCAGTCAGAGATAGGGAGGAGGTGCAGGATGTGGGTAAAGAGCCAGGGCTGGAAGAAGAGCAGAATCCCCTCTGTCTTCTTCTCCGTTGTCCTCCAGCACCAGGAGGGGTTTGAAGAGGTAGGCAAAGCAACAACTTCCATGTAGAAGAAGCCACAGGTTGGTTGCATGCATCCCATCAGGTGAGGGTACTTAAGTTTGGGTGAAGGCATGGTCACACTGTTGCTCCAACAGTCCTGCTCTGAGCACAAGTCTGGGGAGGGATGCCAGCTACTTAGTCGCCAGAAGCGTATGTGCATGCTTTGCGCACCTTAGGAGCTACTGCAAGTGTGTGTTTTGTCAAGAAAGAATTAAACTACCAGCCACCTGTCCTCTTCTGGCTGGGTTGTGCTCAGGACATGCAGTAAGAGATAAAAGAGCATGGGGACTGCCTTGCACAAAGTAAGACCATTGGTCCATCTAGCTCAGTTTTGTCTACAGCAGGGTTTCCCAAACTTGGGTCGCCGGCTGTTTGCACTACAGTGTCCATCATCCCTGACCACTGGTCCTGCTAGCTAGGGATGATGGGAGTTGTAGTAAGCAATTGGGGCAGAAGGAATGGAAGTATAGAGAATATGACGATGAAGTTCATAACATGTGGGTGGCAATGGCTATTATAAAGCATGATTATCGATGAAATGGACAACAAAATAAATGTTCAGCCCTGGAACTGCTCATTGCAGACCAGAGTAGCCACTGAGTATACAAAAGGTTTAACTTCAGTGGATCTTCAGAACCGCTCACTGCAACTTAGGCCTTAGAACCAGTTTTTGTAGTTGTTGGACAATGAGGACTGTGACGTGGATTATTACGTTATTGTGAAAGAACTATTTGCTTTATCGGCAGCTAGTATCACACACACATACACACACAACATTCCCACCTCATTTATTCACTAACTTACCATTTTTATCCAGAGATTGTTCAAAAAGTAAATGAACTAATAGCCACGGGACAATATGGAAGACTGTTTGCAGTTGTTCACTTTGCCAGCAGACAGTGGAAAGTAACCAGCGAAGACTTGATTTTACTTAATAATGATATACCAGCTGAATGTGGAGACAGAATCCGAATGGAAAAGGTAAGCTTTATATTAGCAATTGCTTTATCCTATATCAGACATATTTCATTGGTGTCCTCATTTTTTAAAGTGATTGGATTCCCTATGTTATTAGATGGGTGTCAAATAGGATGTTAAATATCACTAAGAATGTTTGGGCTGATTCAGACAAGCAATGCTAATTTTCTCCATCTTTTGCCTGTAAACTTGGGCATGGAGAAAATTTAGTGGGAGCCAGCTGCTTATATGGGGACAAGGACAGTAGTAGCTTGAAAAAAAGGACAGCTGTGATCCCAGAAATGGCTGCACCTGTCCCCATGTAAGCAAATGATTAACAATAAAATTTCTCCATGCACACACAACACCAGTTTGTATGGCAAGCCCATGCTCTGTCTTCACAACGATGAAATGTCTAGAAATATTAAAGTGATTAATATTTTGGGTGAACACCCTTGTCTTGTTAGTGCTTTGATTCTTACTTTCATCTATTCTTGTACAAGCTGGTTGACCTTCATAGGCTCCTTTAACCTGTTGCTATGGAGGGAGGGATGTTGTTTTTAACTAATGAGTGCTTCGCAGGCATTGGCATCTTGGAAATCATATGGAAAGCCAAATTTCAGATTCAGGGTTTCCGATCCCCAGAATTAAATTTACGATGGTACTAGAAAATCACACACACACCATTTGTATTTTGGGAATTAGTATCATCTTGCTCTTCTCTTTCCATATTAGCACTTTACAAGCATTAATGCTACGTAGTAAACGTTATGAGTCTCTCCTGTGCTCACTGAAAAGAGATGCTAGAATTCTTATTACTAGGAAATGACCTAGTATAGAATAGAATTCTAGCCACAGGTATCAGCTGATCTTTGATTTTACTTTCATTATTTTTTGGAGGAGGGGAAAACCAAATATACCGTGAACTTTCATGCAGACCAGAGGGGTTCATTTGCCTAATTCAAACCAAACCAGTCCAATGTCATTCTCTTAGATACTGCTCATAAGCATGCTACCCATGAGCATGTTTTGAGACTGCTAACACTGGCCTGCTTTGTTGCTGTCCAGATATGGCACACTTACATGTTGACAAATGCACCTGCTCTGATTTGTAAGCAGGACTGGAATTCACATGGAAATTGTGGGGGGTGGGGGTGGAGTATCCTTCAGTATCTAACCTAATCCACTTTTAACACTAACACAGCCTGTTTAATCAAAATACCCCAAGTTGTCATGAAATGAAGTTGTGTTTAGTTCATCAGCATGCATATTCTAGTCAGGTGCCCTGTTATGGAATAATTTAGCAAGAGAAAAATGCTTCCCACAAACCTAGTTCTCTGGTTTCATTTCAGAGAGGCCTCCCTGGGGATTGTGCTCCTTTCAACCACATGCCACATCCATATGTGAAACGGATCAGGTGTTTGCAGAAAGCTGACAGCTGGGAGTGCTAAAATTTAGATCGGGGTGAAAAAGTCAGGCTTTCATGTTTAAGCCTCCAGTAACTCCTGACCACAATCCTGTCAAGATATAGCACCGAACTAGAACTTAAGAAGTTCCCAATTATCAGCTGTGTGCACAGTGCTTCACTGGCTTGTTAGAGTTGTGGGCAAAGGTGTTTAAAAGGCAGTTAACACACGATATTGAAGTTCCCTGCATTGGGGTGATGCTACCTGCTTTCTTGAGGTTACCAGCTCTGAACCCCAACAGCTGCTGCAGAGCTGTGAGTTTTCAGTGGTGGAGCAACCACTGGTATACTTTACCCTCTTCTTTTGCAGTGTGTGGCTCTTCCTACAGGAGCTAAAGAAATCACTTCATGTGCGAAAACAGCTATTCTGTTACTTTTCCCTCCTGTCTCACCATTTCACAAAAGCTAATGATGTTGTCTTTTGTTCGAAGTGAAGAGGGATCTTAGTGTATACCCTAAGTTGGGGCCAAAAACACAGTTCTCACCAAAGACAGTATTTATTTATTGTTTAGGCTAGGGCCTGCTTCTCCTCTGTGTTACCCTTCCTTAGTCAGCTGTAAGCTGTGGCTAGAAAACTTCATTGCAAATGTAAAGCTCCTTTCCCCCCAAGTACGTTGACAACATTCTGATGGTGTTATGACAGTCGTGTGGTGACAGATGTGAATTATTTAATCTTGTCCAGGTATTGCTGGTTGGTGCAGATGACTTCACCCTGCTGGGAAAGCCACTGCTGGGGTAAGGCATACTTTAGAATAATTCTCTCTTGAGGTCAGCTGCCACCTTTATTAAAATGTTTTCAGACAGGTGCAATTAGGACAATAATAACAACAACAGAACCCCACAATAAAAACCGCTAAACAATACCCCAACCAAGAGTTCAGCTGCTTCAGCTTTTATAGTTGGAGTCAGTCAGGGCTCCGCCCTCCCAGGCTGGGTGGAAAAGGCCTGCAAGGCAAGGAGCAGGTCTTCCAGGACTCACAGCCAAGATGGTCTTGTAATGGTGGGAGAGGCAATTGTTAAATGTTTGGGGCCACTGTGACACATGGTATTCTCCCCACCCTGATTTTGGGTTCTTTTGCATGTGACAAAAGCAACCGTAAACAGCTCCAAACATAATTATGCCTGGGACCCATTCTGTGATGTGAAAAAAACTAGAGATGTAGCCCAAAATGGACCCATAGCCTTCATGTCTGTTTTTTTTCTTTTCTTTTCTCTTTCTACTTTACCATTCTCCGTTTGATTAGAATAAAATGTACAATGTTTTCCTCTTTACTATAAAGGAAGGATCTAGTCCGTGTGGAGGCAACTGTCATTGAGAAGACGGAGTCTTGGCCAAAAATACGTATGATAATCCGTCGAAAGTCTAATTACAAGAAAAAAACAAGTAAGATGAAAAATATACATAAGCCCTTCTCTATCAAGCTGTAGAATGCTGTGATGGCACCTAAGCTGGTGTTATGTCTAGAATCAAAGAATGCAGTGTCCTATGTGTCCATAGAATAGCTGGGATGGTGTTCCATCAGTTAGAATCCCTTTCTTTTTGCTGGTCAGTTATTCCTGGTTTGGTTTTCACTCTCCAGATCTTGCCTATGAAGCCAAAGATGTTAACAAGCTGAAACAACATCTTTAGGCTAATCTTAATCAGCATGCTTAGTAAGGAACAAATGACAGCTTATTCCTCAGTGCCTCTGGCAGAAACCTTTAAGATGTATGTGATGAGTAGAAACTGAAACCTGAATAGATTTGAAAGTGCTTCTCTTTGTTTAGGATTATTTGACTCTTTTTGTTAACATACTTAGGTAACTGAACTCCAAGGCTGTTCTCTGATCTGTGTTTTTCCATTCTCTTTCAGTTTTAATTCAGCCACAAACCGTTCTCCGGATAAACAGCATTGAAATTGGTCCTGTTCTGTCATGACGAATTGTTGGGCTTGCAGTTTCAGGGCGATATGAAAACTGAAAAATATTTCAGTTGCATTTCATTTGTTGTCAATAAAGAAAACTATTATGAAATAACTTTTGTTCAAATATGATTTCTAACTTGATATAGATTGTTCTGAAACTACTGTCTTGTGAAATTGGCGGTTAAGGAATGATTGACAAGATACTCCCTGCCCCATCTGAGCTTGGTGTAGAATAATGTGGAAAAGACTACGCAGCTTATAACCCCACCAGCTTCACACACACACACACACACACACACACACAGAGAGAGAGAGAGAGAGAGAGAGAGAGAGAGAGAGAGAGAGAGAGAGAGAGAGAGAGATGAGACCCTGCAGCAGCCCAACAGCCATGTGTGGTGGGGTTGACTGATTTGCCTCATGTTGGCTGCCTGAGACTGGTGATGGTTTTATTTTTCCACATGACTCATTTCATGCTAAATCCTCTACCTGTAGTTTAAATATCAGAATGAGTTCCCATAATCATAACATATCAATGAACTGAAGCAGATGTCTCATTTAAAACAAGCAAACATATTCTTAACTTGTTAACATGGTTGATATTATTTTCTGTGCTGCAACAGTGCAGCCTAATCACCTCTGATTCAGCTCATGCCTCTTGTGCTGCAAAGCAATCTGCGACTCTCCCAGTGTTGTTGCAGCTCCAGCCATCCTGGGCAATGGTCAGAGATTACTGCAACTGGGGTTCAACATCTGGAGGGTCCCAGGTTCTCCATCCCAGCTCTGAAGCTAATGCTGTTGCAGAACACTTGTTAAAAGTAAGTAGTTTTAAAATGTGCCACAGTATATTTTGTCTTGAGATGAAAATTGCTTTTTACTCACTTTGCTAATGCCATAATTGAGACCTCTACTTCAATCCTTCAGTACTCAAGTTTAATGAGCTGGATTAGCAATAGTGTTAGTTTCTTCCATTTCCTGATTCCTGCTGATGAAGAGAACCATTTCCCTCCTTCAGTCCTCTTTAGAGAACTGCAGAAAAACCACTTAGCCAAATACTAATGAACTGTAAGGAGCAGCCAGCATTGTTCCATGGGAGATTAATTCATTGTTTGTCCGATGAGATATCTGTTGCCATTGATTTTGCAAGAGCACTATATAGTGTCAACCTACTGATCTATTTATTCCTCAGAATGCTTGCATAGCACAGAACAAAGGCTGGCAAATTAGGTAACATTGCACTTTTAACTGGAGCAATTTTCATTGGTTTGTGTACTGGCTTTCACCTTTCACAAAGCCATTCGTCTGTTAGATTGGTTAGTCAGAATCTATCAATTAAGTTAAACTAGCACACTTTAATGCAGTGTTTCCCAACCTTTTTTGGGCAAAGGCACACTTGTTTCATGAAAAAAATATCGAGGCACACCACCATGCCAGATGGGGAAAGGTCACTTTTTACTTATGTAAAAAAAAATAAAAAAAATAGTAACAGCATAGAAGGTAATGGTTATCTCTTTGATGTCTGATGGGAGGGCATTCCACAGGGCGGGCGCCACTACCGAGAAGGCCCTCTGCCTGGTTCCCTGTAACCTCACTTTTCACAGTGAGGGAATTGCCAGAAGGCCCTTGGCACTGGATCTCAGTGTCTGGGCTGAACGATGGTGGCGGAGACGCTACTTCAGGTATACTGGACCGAAACCGCTTAGGGCTTTAAAGGTCAGCACCAACACTTTGAATTGTGCTCGGAAAGGTACTGGGAGCCAATGTAGGTCTTTCAAGACTGTCGTTACGTGGTCTCGGCGGCAGGTAGCAGCGCTCACAGCTTACGGACTGCACCGTGTAACAGGTGTCTGGCCCAGCAGCCTAAGGCGGACAAGCCACTGAAACAGGCATTCAGAATCCATTCATTTCATAAAACCTGCAGGGCTCAAACTCTGTGTTTGTGTATGTGTGTGTTTCTGTTTTGCCCAAGGGTCTGGGGGTGGGAGAGAGCTCTTTAGCATGATGCTTTTAAAACAATTAAATTATCAACAAACAAACCTGATGATACGAATAGCAACGTCAGGTGCTACCGGGGGGTGGGGGAGAAGGGGGCCTACTCGGAAGTAAATACTGCGTCCAGGCGCAATTAGCGCTGATTTAAGGTGCACCAAGACTGCCTAAAAACCTCACTAAAGATATGCAACAAAGCGCTTCGTTGCAGAGGGGAGAGTTTGTGCACCGTGGAGGCTGGAGGGCTTCTATTCTACATGCGGGGGTTGGGGGGGCGAGGAAAATGTGCTCCGTGGGGGGGGCGGGGAAGGCAAGAAAAGGAGCTGAGCTCTAACTATAGGCTCCCACGCTTGAGCACGCCCGACTCGGTGGGGCGGACCACCCTCTCTCCTGGAGGAGGAGGAGGAAGAGGAGGAGATTCCCATCCACGGCGTGGCCTCCCGCGCTCCTGAACGGGAAATCTCTGCAGCCCAAGACTCTCCGCGAGGCAGCTCCTCCCTTCCTGCCTTGAGCCGCCGCCAGCCGCGCCCCCCTCCCCAGTTATCTGCTGCCTGCCAAGCCCCGCCCCTCTTCATTGTCCTCCCCTTCTGTTTATTCCCCTTCCTCCATCCCTCGCTTTTCCCCCTCTCTTTCCTTTTTTAAAAAAAATATTTTCTCTTCCCCTTCTTTTTTTCCACCCTTTCTTTTTTCTCTTTCTCCCCCCCCCCTCCCCGCCCTCCTGGGTTAAAGGATTTGAGCAATGGGTCTGGAGGTGGAGCTCGTCGGAGGATTAGCCCGACTCGCCCGCCTCCCTCCCACGGCACACTAGGCAACGTCCGGCGGCACACTAGTGTGCCGCGGAACACCGGTTGGGAAACACTGCTTTAATGGAGCTGATTTGGTCATGCTGAAGTCAATGTATGCATCTGGTATAATCTAGAACCTAGATGTTTGAATCTAAGGGCTGGTTCACATAGACCAGCATCACTGAATAAACACAACAGACTGAACTTTTAACAATGCCGGTTATGCAATGCTTATCAATTTACAGTAGTCAGATCATATGTTGCCAATCAAGTGCATAGAAATAGGTGATGTTCTTGCATGTGTGAATCAGCCCTTACTCCTGCTGTTCAAATGTTTAAAGATCTCTGAGGCAAATAATAAAACAATGCACATGCAAATGGAATCACCTGCTGTCATGGAGGCTGCAGAAGATCTCTATGACTCTCATTCAATCCAACAGTAGTTAGAGAGAAGTATGACTTCTGGTTAAAATGCTGAGGATTGTGCTCCACCCTTAAAGCCCATGGGAGAAAGAATACAATGTTTTCCAGCTACAAGAAACTATAGCTTGACAGGTTTTTAAAATTCAGAGTCCGAGACTAAGCAGTGCTAGGGGTACACTCTTGGCATGATTTTATTTTTATTTTATTTTATTGTACAACAGCCGTGCTGGGTGTCTTAGAACTCTTTCTTCTGTCTGATTTATTTTCTCAGCATGCCATGAATTCATTCTGGCTGCAAACAGAAAACATGTTTTAACGACTCAGTTCAGCGATGCTATATAAATGAAAAGAAGCCTGTTTCTGTTGGGGTAAGCGGGGGGCATATGGAACTGAAATCCTTACTGGGAGGAAAGACTGGCAGCAATCTATTGCCCTAGCACACATCTAGTTGGGGTTCAAGAAGCTAATGCTTAGTTACTGAATGCTAAGAAAATAATGGGCTTTGAGCTATACAGACCCAAGCCCAAAAGCTAAGAACATTGTTAATTTCATAAAAGTCAGTGGTAGTGGGCATTACTAATTATTTCCACGTATATAGTGTTCAGGGTGTTTTAGGTAACATTATCTCAGTCATCCTGATAATAATTTTGTTAGGTAGACCAGTATCCTCCCATGGTACAGGTGGGCATCTGAGACTAAGAGAGAGTAAAGACTGTAATCCAATGCACACTTATTGGGGAGTAAATCCCATTTAAATCACTGGGATTTGCTTCAGAGTAAGCATGGATAGGGTTGGGCTGTAACTGGCTTAAAGCCTCCTGGTTAAGTAGGAATGGAGAAGAATTTTGGAAATGGGGTTGTGTAATTAACTCAGACAGGATTTCCGTGAACCATCCCAAGCCAAGCTGTCCTCATACTTTTAAAGATGGCCTCCACTTGTGATTACCTAATGCCAGCCCTCTCGTCTACCAGCCTTTCTCTTCTCCTTCATCCCATCTTTCCTACATTTCCAAACAGGAGGGCTGGTGACTAGAGGAAGGAACCCCCCTGAGCTTTTTCAGGGAATTCTCCAAAAAGGCTCACAGAAGACTCAGAAACAGTTTAATTAAGATGAAGATGTTTTGCCCAACACTGTATCTCAGCTACTATCTACATTAAATGAGAATTAAAAGGGGTTGGGGAGGCAGAGTTGAGCTCCAGTTTGACTGGATAATCAAACTGAGATAACTCTGCCTAATCCTAAAGCCTTTAATGAACTGTATCTCTCTCTCTCTCTCTCTCTCTCTCTCTCTCTCTCTCACACACACACACACACACACACACCCCATTTGCTTAATATTGTCCTATTTATGGTTTTGTTAATGGCCTTTAAAAAGCATGGCCAGTGGCTACTAACAGAGCAGAACGGCATAAACCGCCAGAGAATGCTCTCTTAAGAATCACACACAGTCTAATATCATTGACCTTAGCGACTTAGAAGAAGGCCAGAACATTTAGATAATTAGAAGTCAAAATGAATGAGGGTACAGCTTAATTAAGAGTTATTCTGACACAGGGAATCTCACAAGAAAATCTGGCTAATCAGGAACTGCAAATAATCATAGTTCAGGTTGGGAGAAACTGCTGCATTAGAATAATTACAAAGATTTATGAGATACATGCTGTGCTGCAATAACAGATAATGGCATTAATAAGATATTTCATTATACCTCCTGTACATCATTTAATTACATGGTGACAGTTTGTCTCGAGGAACTCCCCCCGGCCACTGCATCTTAAAAGCTAGTAATAATAAAATCAATCTCTGTCCTGAAAAAAGCACTATTGACTAGGATTTGGAATAGTATTATGACTACTGGTGCATCACGGTTCTAGCCTGAATACAATTTCTTTGACTCATCTGCTTTGTGACAAGTGGTTCTCTCCCTATCTACAGGATAGATATCTATCTACAGGCCTTTTTAAGGGGGGGGGGGCGGAAATGTATAGAACCACTTTGTTGAGAATCATGGTTTCTGAGGCGAGTCCCTATTTCAGGAATTTTTACTGTTTGGAACAGACATAATTTTCTTGTTACTTTTCTGTAGACCTCAGAAACTTTCCATGTTAGTTTCTGCAAACAAACAAACAAACAAACAAACAAACCACCTCTGATAATTATTCAATCAGGTTAAATTTAATCGTACAAAATAGATGTGACCTTATTCGGAGACATAAAGCCAGCTCCATGCCTGGAGCCAAGACATTGCTGCAAATAATTTACCACTTTCCACTTCTTAGACCTCACCTCCCAGCTCCCTCCAAATCATATTTCTCACTTTATCAACCCCCTTCCCCAAATAACCTGGATTTGCCATTTTCTTTACAGCACCAGCCTCTTGGTAGAATCCTATTTCTTTCTAAGCAACAGGAAATGTAAAATGAAAAAAACAATTAAACCATGATGGTGATATGTCTGGATACAGTTTTCAAGCTGCTTTCCCCCCCCCCCCCCAAATCTGAAGATTTCTATGCATGTCCCATTATTTTGAGAGCTACTATTAATTTTTCTAAGATGCATTTATTTGCTTATTGATTGATTGCTGTAAATTTATAAGCTGACCTTTGGCATAATGCTTCTAGGCTGACAAACATTTAAAATTATAAAAACACACGTAAAGACCAGGCACAAAGCAAATCAATAAAGCTGCAGCCACCACCAGCCAATAATGTAAAATCCATCAGAACCCATCAGACACAACTAAAAGCAAACTACACAACATGCTGGAATGCTGGGGGAGAAGAAGGCATTTGTTTGGCCTTCAAAGAATATCAAACACCCCATCAACACTATACATTTAAACTCGTATTATAACATTCTAACTAGTCATGGCTTCCCCCAAGGAATTTGCTTCTCCACCCTGCCACCCCCACAGCATGCTCTCTAAATCCCCAATCCTTCAGAGCAGATTTGGGAGAAGGAACACAGAAGAGAAGTTCTGTTGCACAAACAGAAACCTTTGCATTAAACTACCTCTCCAGTTGCATACGGTCCATGATATATTAACTCCATCTTGTTTTCAGCAAGTTGTTTTGTCCCATGTGAACCAATCTTCTATTACCACTAATTTTTAAGCATAATAAGACAGTAGTTTAAAAACCAGTAATCCAATCCCGCCATGGCATTTAGAAATGAACAAAGCTTTTTCAGTCAGTCTTGGTTCTCCATTCCAAATTCTCCAAATGGTTTTCTGCCACCACTCTAAAATTATTCAGTCAGGCCTCTACAATCATGTCTATTCATACAGAGAAACAATATTTTTTGGTATACATCCATATTGGTCAAAACAATTCCCCCCCCCCCAAACCATGATAATGGAAGATTTGCCCAATTATCTTTCATAGCACTGCCTAGTAATTTCTGGTGTTTATCACAAGAGCTGAGTCATCAGCATAATGTTGCATATTCAAGCCTTGTTTTCTGTTAGTTGGGGTGGGCAACGTTTTGGTTCCGTGGGCCAGATCCTTATCAGGATCAGTCTTGTGGGCCAAATGTAACAGGTGGGTGGGAAGGCCTGACATCATGTGCAAGGTGCTTTGAAGTCCCTAAGCTGGTACTTCAAAGCACCTTGTAAGGCTAAATGCAAACTCCTTGGTAACAGCATACCCTCACAGTCTTCGCTTCTTCGCCCCACAGAAATGCCCTTTCATTTGACCTTTTAAAAGTATTTTTATTAAATTTTATCCCTATAACCCAAATAACAAAATAGAACTTCATGACATAAAAACCAAACCAAGGATGCTATGAGGTGTTACATTAATAAGAAAAAAATAATAATTAAGAACCACCTTGAATTGAGCATAAAGTCAGTTCAAGAACTTGAGTACTGGCTCTGTCTCCAGCAATCCACCCGCTCTCAGGACAAAACCTCTACTCCAAACCATCGCCAGTTGGCACTACAGTAGTCTTGCCTTGAGGTTATGAATCCATGAGTGATGGTCGCTATATCTGAACATGAAAGAAAAATATGTCAGCACTGCTGGGGATTTTTCTCTTTGTAGATAAGAAACTGGAGTTGGTAACCTGATAGATTGCATGCAAGTTTCACATACCGAAGAGATGAGGTTACATATTTGCTCAAACCTGTAAATTAAGATCTGCAGTGATATACAGCTGCTTTGAGTTGTTCCCAGTGACAGTACAAGGAAAACAGCTGGGAAGTATGTAAACTACAAGTGGTTCGAAAATGACTTGCAAGTTGTTTGGGGTCATCGTTATTTATAATACTCAAAATATAACCAGTCTTCATATTGCATTTGGGAAAACAATCAGCTGATGGAATACAAGGAAATAACAGATATGTGAATGTGTTAGACAAAATGTTAATAAAAATGCCTCAATAGCCACAGCTACCTCACTGGGAGTGGAATTCAGGACTCTCTTGTCTTCTCTGTTTTTCTGGTTCTGAAAATGAGCAGGATAAATGTATGAGTTCTAATCGGCTGCCTTTGTTGTAACCTCTTGGGGCTAGCAAGGATATTTCCTACTCCTACAAATGCTGGTGGGATTCTTCCCCCTTTTATTGGCAGCATCAGAACAAGCTGCATATGGAGATAGGACGGGGCCAGTGTGTTATAGATGGAAGAATACCTGATATGAGGCATTATAAAGCATTATATGCTAGAATACAGGCAACGACCAATTTACACGGGTTCAATATGTGTGTGGCCATGGACATGCACGTCGTGGCAACCCAGAAGTGGCTGGAAAATGGGGGGAAATGGGCTTATGTGTGCTCTGCTGTCGCATGTGATGACCTGGAGATTGAAGAGGCCAGTCCCCTGTGTTACTGGAGGAATCACCAATCTGGATACATTCCCTGATTCGAAAGAGGGAAGTCTCATTGACACAACAGACAGCCCTCACAGGGGTGGTCAAAAGCAGATCATTGATTTTCTCAGCAAAAGAGAGCAAATGCTCCAATCGGTCCTGATGAAGCAGATTTACCTCCTGCAGCAGATACTGACTGGATGGTGGCAAGACCAGAATGGTAAAGCATGCAGAGATGCCACAGGCAGCCTCCCTTGTAGGTAGACACGTTGCTCTCCCAGGAGATGTTAATGATGCAGTTTAAGCTAGTGTGTTGTCATGGTCAGAGTGCTGCACTAAGGGCAGGGAGATCCAGCTTCAAATTCCCACTCCCCCATGAAGATCACTTGGGCCAGTCAGCATCTCTCACCACAACCTAGCTAACAGGGTTGTTATGAGGACAAAGTGGAGGAGGTGGGGACTATGTACACCACTCTGGGGTCATTGGAAAAAGTCATAAAGAAAGAAACACGTTTTCACAATGCACAGAGATGAGGAACCTGTGGCGCTTCAGTTGTTGCTGGACTACAAATCCATTCATCTCTGACCATTGACCATGCTAGCTGGTGCTGATGGGAGCTGGAGTCCAACAACATCGGGAGGGCCACAGCATCCCCACCCCTGTATGACTAGTTCCCTCTTGGTATACAATCTGAAAATGACTATACTTGCCCCACCAATTCTGACATTCTCTGCTCTAACCCTCCTCTAACTCTACTGCCTCCATAGAACTGTACAGGCTATGATGTCAGCAAAGGAAGCAATTGCCTGAATTCTAAACCCAGGGTTTTTAGTCCATTTGTGTGTGAGCATGGCACATCCTTGGCTGCCAGAATTTGAAGATGAATTGAACTCTGCTTTGGCTTCCTGCTGCCTTTTAGGGGGATAGTAAAAAACAAACGTGTGCACATTATTAAACACCCGATGGAATATGTGCAAAGTCGGAGAGGGGCGTGTGTGTGTGTGTGTGTGTGTGTGTGTGTGGAGCAAGAGGAGGAAAATGTTGCAGTCAGTTTCTGGAGCAAGGTTGCTAAAAGAAATAAGCAGTGCTGCTTTGTAAACAGAATCCATGTTGCACCGTTACAGCCATGCTGTGCTTCATAACCTTACATGGCAAAAGAAAGGCTGCATTACAGAAAAGAAAAGAAAAAAACCCCTTGGAGGTAGAATTATGAAACTCTGGGAGTCAGTTTCATTTCTAAATGTCATGCTGTTGTGGTTCCCAGCCCAGTCTGTTCAGTGTCTGCTCTATTCACACTGTCCTTTGTATGGCAAAAGGATCCGCTGCCCACAAGAAATGTAATACCCCCCCCTATGTATTGGAATGATTGGAGGGCACCTGAAATGTTTAGATAAATCCTAAGGTTGCCTAAACAAGAGTGCTGCTTGAATAGGGTCACAGAGAAGGGAGGAATGCAAGCTCAATGCAGATAACTGGGATCAAAAGTAAAATAAATAAATAAATTCAGGAACCCTGGGAGGCAGTCTCTTGGATACCAGTGGCACAAAAGGGATCTTTGTAGGAGGGAGTCCTTTTCAGTTACAATAGACCAGGCTAGGCGGGCAACAATCTTTTTGTTTAAAAAACAGAGACTGGCAGCTCAATTTACAACATGTTTAAGATGGAGTCTTGAAGGCTGCAATCCCAAGTGAAGCAAAACTCTTGCTAAAGACTCACTTCTGAGTAAATGTGCCTAGGATTGGTATCACATGTCTTGTGCCTCACTTGCCCAAGATCTGAATGCCTGCCCCCAGCTTGACACATCACTCCTCAGAAAATAACAAAGTCCCTGATTTTATTTATAATGGTCTGTAGAGGTACTGCAGCTTAAGGAACCAGACCGGGAAAGGGGAAAGATTGTGGGCAGTCGAGGAAATGGCAGGAGTTGGGAAGAAAGTGTGATGAACATTCATTTGTAATGTTTTCGAATCCGGAGTTCTAGAGAGCAGGGCTGGGGAGCCTTTTGGGTACAGCATTAATCTAATATTGGCCAGCTGGCTACAAATAAAAATGTACCTGTGATTTCTTTCATAGGCACACTCTCTCCAACAAAGAATTTGCTGAGAGGCTACATATATGGTTAACCAAGCAGGTGGTGCCTGGCTGGGGGATGATTTATTAAGGAAGTAGAAGTTGGCACTTCCTGCTCGCAGGTTCTTCTCCTGAAGTGTGATGCCTTATGCAAGGCTGGGGGGGAATCTGTTGCCTTCCAGATGTTGCTAGGCCATAAAACTCCCATAATCCCTGAGCACTGGCCATGTTGACCAGAGCAGGTGGGAGTTGGAGTCCAGCAAATATCTGGAGCGTCAGAGATTTCCCACCCTGCTTTAAAAAATGGCAGTACTGGATTGAACCAAGACAAGCTTAAGACAACAAAATGCAAAATCGAAATGTGGCTGATGGGCTTTGTTTAACTTGGTGGTTCACAAATCGTGCAAGTTTGGCCCTAAATGTATTTAGGAACTCACAAATCTGATCACTGGTGAAATCTCTGTTATGCTCCTTATGGGTATGCAGAAGCACGAAACAGGCTTGCATCTCACATCACCAGGGGAAAAACCACCCAAATCAGTCTTGCCAGTTCTTTTACAAATACTCAGTGGAGAAAATATGTTCAGACTTTGGATGCAAATTTGTTGTAGTCCCCTTTCTCTTTCTTAGGAAGTTCTGTTGGAAACAGACTGCTGGAAACATTTATTCAGGTTCTACTTGGGGAAAAAAGCCTTGCATTTCCTCCCTAGGCTTTGTGATTTATCTCCTGCATTTCAAGGCAAATTTGCATAACACTCACTGAACTCCCATCTTCAGAGCTGCTGGTTTCCCTCTAGGTCCAACGAAGGCAAAGCAGCATTTGATGTTTTCTTCTTCACAAGTTGGGAGGATCAGCAGTATTGGACTGAGGGGGTAAGCTCTCTGAACTAATTTTAAATTCATCAGTCAGCAAGAAGCAAGCTTGTTCTGTTTCAGCCTACCAGAGCTCAGCCTATAGGATGCAGGGGAAGTTTTGAGTTACCTTAAATCTTAGTCAAGTAAGGACACTTTGGATGATACTGCTGATATATGCAGCACTTTCCATCTCTTCCAGGTAAAGATGTCAAATTCTCCTCCAGCAAACCACCTGCAAAGAAAAGCAGAAATTTGACATCTGAAGTTTTCCTGCATCTGCATGCTGGAACAGCTTCACCTGATTTAATTTCTGTTTGTCATATAGCCATTAAAGGAACAAGAGTCCAACAAGGGGAAAAGCTTCACAGGTTCTGTTTGAAAGACCATTTTGCCATTTGCTGGCCATGGGAAATCTGGCAACATACAACTTCTAACCTATGGTCTTCTGGTCAGCCCACGTACTGTCACATACAGGGCTCAGGTTTGGGCATTCCACTGCAAACTCTCAATACTGATGTTAGTTATGGCATTCCAGATGCTAAATCCTGGATCTGGCTGTGCAAATGCACCATTGCCTAGAAGTTAGCATAGCTTTGGGTGTCTCCTAGGGAAAGGTAGCATCCATCAGTGGTAGAATGTTTGCTGTGGGATGCCCTCCTAAGAGAGGTTTGCCTGGTTGCCAATTTTTACTCTCTTTTTTTGGCACCAGGTGAACTCTCTCTCCAGCTCTCTCTTTAATTATCTTAGGCTTTCAAGACGTGCTTCCAGGGCTAATGGAATGTGTGCGAGTGACCATGGGAAAAAGGCTGTTTGTTGGACACAACACATACCTGAGGAACATGTATCTGGGAAAGAGAAATGTGCAAACCTTTACAATGGGTGTCTCCAAGACCCTCAGAAGAAAGCCAACAATATGGATTCCAGAGCCCAGTCTGCACTTTTTTGCATTCAGATTCTCTCAAACCTCCTATCATTCTTCTGCCTCTGCCTATCTGCCAATTTAAGATAACACTTCATACATCTGATGGCATGCTTATACACCACAGGGATCATCAACTTTTTCAGACCCCTGGACACATTTGCAAATGGGAAAAACTGTACTGGGCGCTACACACACAGCAGGACCTATTATATTAGCTACAATAAAATTCTTCAAGCCTAATCAAAGTGACGAGGAGGGAACGATGCGGGCATCACGGAAAGCCTCTGTGGGCACTTGTGCGCCCATGGGCCCCGCACACGGACCAGTCTCTAAGGGGCCACAATACTCTTTAATTGCTTTGGCTGCAAGACCTACCACCACTCCTCTAGAAACCATTCAGTCAAATAAGCAAGACCGAGGCGCGCTGGCAGCTGCTGCTGCTGCCCAGAGATGGGCTGTGAGAGCAGAGCAGCTCCCTTCGCCGATGATGATGACGATGATGTCACGGCCGGAGTCCTTCCTCAGCTGCCCTGCCTGTGACCCTGGAGGGAGCAGGAGAGATCCGGCCGGCAGCCCCTCCGTTTCCTCTTGCCCGGGGCGGGAGTGCTGCCAGGGCCTCTGGGCTTGTCTGCGGGTTCAACCTCGTGGTCTTGCTGGGACCGCGGGGACTCTTCCCCCCCCGTCTCCCTCTCTCGCACTTGGCGCTTGTGCGACCCCGGGAGGAGCGAGCGGCGGCGCACCCCGGCCCCCTCCTGGGCGGAGCTCGCCGCTGCGCTCTTGCGAGAGCCGCCGCCGAGACTGCTGCGCGCTCGCCCGGGCAGTGGCGCGGCGAAGCTGGAGCCGACGAGGCGCGCGGAGATCGCGACTGCTAATCCGCGGAGATCGCGCCGGCTTCGCCATGAGCTTCCCTCGGCCCTTGCGCCGATCCGTCAGCCTGAGCTCTGCGCGGACCCTGAGGCTCGTGGTGCTGGGACAGGGCGCCGTGGGCAAAACAGGTACCGTCCCGTCCACTCCCGTGGGTGCGGGTGTCCTTAAGCACGGGGGCAGGGGGGACGTTTCGCCACTCGAGCGCCGATCATTCCCTCTCGGGGTGGGTAACCCGCGTCCCTTCCTTCTCCACGTGGAGGGCCGGCCGGCAGCGCTCTCTTTCCAACCCGTAGAAATCGTCCCCTGCAGGCTGCGCTCCCGCCATTAGCGCCAAGAAGAAACTTTCCGGCTCTGCTAAGATCTTCTTCCTGGGTCTCGGATCTACAAAAGGCGCTGGCTCTGAGACAAGCCCTCCTTTCCCCCAAAAACACCTTAAAAATAATCTCTTTAACAACCCACAAACTGAGCCGCAAAAAGCAGGGAGGGTCCCGCTGCCGCTCTCTCATCCTTCCCCTCTAGAAGTTAAACTCCCCCTTTTGCAAACCGAATTTGCTGCCGGAAAAGAGGGTCCCTTGTCAGTGTCGTCCCCCCCCCCCGGGCCCGATTCGCTTACCCTTCCTCATTTACGAACACTTCTAACGCCTCGACGGGGCAGCCCCACCCGTTACACAGACGTGGGGGTTCCGCGGACGTTTCCCCGCAAAGTGTGGCCCCTTGAACCCCTGTGGACCTGCCCGAGCCAGTCGGGGAGAGAGAGTAGAAGACATGGCCGCTCGCCCTTCTTCCCACTTTCCCCTGCTCCGAGTCTCACCTCGGTACCAGGTGAAGGACCACCTGGAAGGCACTAGGTTGGCAAAGGCTGATTTGGAGGGTTGCAGGCTCTCCATGCCTCCAATAGACTCCCCAGGCGTCCGTTGATGTATATGTTAAACTTGCAAAGCAAAATCCCCTACTCAACATCTGTTTTAACAGTCAAGGAGTGATTGGTTTGTTTCCAGTAATCCCAAGGACTGCCACTGCGCTGCTCACCTCATCCAGCCATCTTTACCAGGCTCCCAGTGACAGGGAAACCTCAGATAGCCCACCAGAAATTGGCCAGTAGTGGGCTACACTTTGGCTTAGTGTGCATATTGCCTTGCATTTCTTGCTCTAATTTTGTCATTTAATCCCACTCATCCTCAGGGGAGTGCAGGGCGGTGGTGCAGCTGTGTTGTTTTAGACTCCGGACTTAATGGTTTCATGTACCACAACCTCTTTAGACAATGATGTGCATTACTTCAAAATGTGACAAGCCAGTGCTGCTGCATTTGGGGTGGGAGGTTTCTGCTCATTGTGCTGAATGGGGTCCTGGATGTCTGTCTGTCTCAAAGCCATGCCTTGATAGCACCCTTGGTTCAGGGAAGCATATATGCTGTGTCTTCCTAAACAACAACCCTGTTGGGTAGGATGGCCCAAAGCCATGTGTGCTTCATGATGAGACAGGGATTGGGCAAAGTCAGACAATCTTATCTGCTGCGCTGCCCTGGTTCTCCATGAAGTTAGGCTGAGAGACCTATGGCATGCTTAAGCCCACCTATTGAGGTTTATAACCAAAGAGGGAATTGAAACGGGACATTCTGACTTAATTTAATTGTTCTCAGGGTACTTCCTACAAAATGTGCCCCCACCCCTTGTTGACATCCAGAAAGTTGTAAAATGATGTGTGAAAGAAGTAGAGGGAAATGCCTCTTTCAGCTTCTTTCATGTGTTCAAACCTGGGAGGAGATCAAAAGGAAGGGCATTTACAAAGCAGCTTTTTCATCCAGAAGATCAAACGGCTCAGGATCACAATATCGCAATACTGTCCCTCTGTGTTCACCATCTGAGGCTCTTCTTCGTGTGCCTCCTCCATGGGAAGGTGGCAACATGAAAACAGGCCTTTTCTGTAGTGGCTCCCCATTTGTGGAATGCTCTATTTTAGGTGCCAGGTGAAAATATTTCTCTTCAACCAGGCCTTTGGCTGATTAATATTCTACAGACTTTTAAATGTGTCTGTGGGAAGCATGGGTTATTGTTTGTTGTTTTTGTTTTAACTATTCACTTGTGTTTTTACCTTGTATTTTATTCTGTGAACCGCCTTGAGATCTTGTGATGAAAGGGCGGTATATAAATTTAATAAATAAATAAAATAAATAAAAATCAAGATCCTTTTCAGGTTGAAAGGACATTGAAATCCCAACCCCTCTGCAACACACATGCGATTCGCCGCTAGATGGTTGTTTCAACAGACCCATATAAGCGTGTTGCACATTTCCCTGCGCAGTGGGATGTTCTGGCGTGTAATTTCTTTGGATAAAAGAGCACTGGAGACATATGATGCCTTTGCAATATATGCTTTAATTACAAATGTACAACTAGAGTATAGTTGAAAGCAAGCAGACTCCTGAAAACAAGTAGCAGATTCCCAGAGGCGTAGCCGATTCTCAGAGATCTGTGCACTTCCAGTTTTTCAGATAACTAGGAAAAGCTACATATGACTTCAGTGCTTTCATTTTGGAGGAAAAAGAAACTGCAATGCCTCCATCCTGAGCGTTCTCTTAGTTTAGATGAAGACCCTGTACTTGTGTTCTCCTGGAAATTGCTCCCCCCTGACTGCTTTTTGTCACTGGGTGTGGGAAAATAGCTGCCACATAGGTGATGGGATCTGGATCAGGAGCACCTCTTTAGATAAGGATTCCCAGCTGCTATAACTCCAAAATAACAGCAGCTAGGGTAAGCAAGCTTATGTTAAACTACTAATATCCTATGTAGTTTGGCCCTAACTCTAGCTAGAAACTCTCAGTGGCTCTTTCCCTCTTCATCCTTTTGTGCCTGTCCATTGTTGGCATCCAGTCAGAATCCATAAACTGGCTGGTTCCTGTTCAGGAAAATGACCCACAAGCAATTGGGGGGAAAAGTCTTCTTCCTGAGTACTCATGCACAGGGATCAATCCAGCCAAACCCACAATACCCCTCCCCTATCAAGAGATGAGTTAAATGCTTGTGACTGCCAGCGTTGCTCAGTAAAAGACAACATAGCATGTTAACAAGAACAAAGAAAATGCAAGATGATACATGACATCATCAATACATGTTTGGTTTGTTTCCTCTGGACTAAAACAAATTAACTCTCACCATTCAAATCACCAGTGTTGGCAAAAGGGCAATGTCTAACCCTTGAAGAAGGCTCTTGCCCTGGGCATGCCAGTTTATATCCTATTTAATTTCATGTTCATTAGGATGTCTTCAGCCACAGCCCCTCTCCTAGTCCTCCATCACTTGGGTGAGTTTCTAAGATGAACAGAGCTAACATAACATGACGATGCAGAGAATCTCTCTATACTGTTTTCCTAGAACTTCATTCCAAAAAGAAGTATCTGTATCACCGAAGGCTTTGTCATTAACATTTGCTATTTTGTAGCAGGTTTGCATTTTTCCCAGGCACCCACTAACCCCCTCCACCATATACTACGTATGAAATAAAAACACTTATTTCTGAAAATGCCAACCCACAGTTTCCCCTGGTGCGTATAGTATTTCTCTTCATCCAGAGGCTGCAGAAGAGGACTCCGCTTCTGTTGCTTTTCATGCTGATTGGCAAAGGATCCAGACACAATGGATGTGTGTGTTGCACAGTTTGATTGCAACATAGCTGATTTCTGTTTCACAAATAGCTGGCACGGGGGGAATTGTGGGGGCTGAGTCAGCTGGGGAGCATGGTGAAGTTACTTGAGCACTCAAAGTATTATTAAAATGATACATATATTGTTATTCTGAGATTCCCATTGCGGACATTTGTTGTGGGCTAAAAAGTGAGGTTCAAGTACAGGTTGACTCTTTAATCTTTAACAGGGCCTTTTCTCTCTCCAACTGCTACCTCAGAGGAGTCACTTACAATGGCAGGCTTAGATTTCCACCAGTTGCCAAACCAATGATGTTAAATTAAGCAGCCCTATAGGAATGTGCCCACACCAAAGGGTGGAATTCATCTAGCGAGTCCCATCAGCGCAAGACCTGTGTGATGGGGCTTCTCCTTCAGTGCCTACTCACTGCAATGCCCTGTGAAATTGGCTGTGGGTGTTGGTAGCCAAATTACTGTAGATTTGCCTAATCCTAAAGGGGCCCCAAAAGCAACTTGTGGTGATCTGTTGTGGAACAACCCCAGATGTTGAAGAAGATAGCAGGGGTTAGCCAGACCTTGTTGCTGGTTGTGAAGGGGCCCCCATGACAGTTCAAGTTTCAGGACCCCCAAATGTGGGTCTGCCACTGCCTGCCTCCTCAGCTTTATTTGTTTTGCTACCCCCTTGGTTTCCTGGCCTACAGTGTCTAGGTCTCCAAAGCCCCCTGAAAAGTTCATTCTTTCCCTTCCTAACAGCAAGTAGCCCCTCGTGTTCCTCGTCCTGTGTGAAGATTTGATCAGCTGAAGGGACCTTTCACATCTGTCCTAAGGATGACCCAGTTTGCCAACATTTTATTCTTGACAACTCTCCCCATCCTTGAGCAGCAGATAACCCCTGAGTGTGGCACGGAAGATACAGGCATCATGAAGTTTTAATCTAGTATATATAAGATTTCCTGTTGAAATTGAGAAAACATGCTGAGGCTGAAAATACAACCAGGTTTGCAGTGTTAGGTTTCAAAGCTTGCTCCTTTACAATTAATTTCCCTTGCTTCAAGAAGGAAGGAAACTTCACAATTCACTGCAGATGTAATGTGGTTTCCCTAATCATAGCCAATGCAGGTTTCAGTGCTTCGGCTGAAGATGCCCTAATAAAACTGCCCGCTTCCCCATAGAGTGCCAGAAGTTGAATAGCAGGTTACTTTCTTTGATGTAAATGAAAATGTGCCACTTTAATTTGGAACTTTCAGAGGGGTGGTCATGTTAGTCTGTTGCAACAGAAACGACTTCTGGCAACCTGGAGATCAACATATTTATTATGGCTTAAGATTTTGCAGATTAGAGTCAATTTCATCAGATGCAATCCTCAGTGGATAGGTGCTTATACATTGGTGTAAAGGGTGCGGGGGGCAAGAGCAGGTGTTGGAATCAAATAACAATGCAACGCAAAATCTGTTGTCTGTGACAGTTACTTGGAGCATACATGCATGTAAAATAAGTACAGTGAGCCCACACAGCAACAGTAATTGTTGGTTTTAATTAAGAATGCTTGAAAAAAAGTTGAACAATTAAAGTTATCCTTTTTGGTGGTGTAATTTTTTACTACATTTTTCAAACATTTTCACAATAGTAAAGGTAAAGGGACCCCTGACCATTAGGTCCAGTCGTGGCCGACTCTGGGGTTGCGGCGCTCATCTCGCTTTATTGGTCGAGGGAGCCGGCATACAGCTTCCGGGTCATGTGGCCAGCATGACTAAGCCGCTTCTGGCGAACCAGAGCAGCGCACAGAAACGCCGTTTACCTTCCCGCCTGAGCGGTACCTATTTATCTACTTGCACTTTGACGTGCTTTCGAACTGCCAGGAGCAGGGACCGAGCAACGGGAGCTCACCCCGTTGCAGGGATTCGAACCGCCAACCTTCTGATCGGCAAGTCCTAGGCTCTGTGATTTAGACCACAGCGCCACCCACGTCCCGTGGTGAATAATCTTCATCAAATAGTTACATGGTTTCATAAACCCTTCTGCAGGGTTTATACTCACACCTTTTCAACTGCATTTTATCCTTATCAATTAAAGTTAACATTTTAGCTGAGCTCTGTATTTTGATATCAGTATATAAATATGGGAAGAAGGCTCATTTTAATCAGTCAGCCAGTTATTTGATTTGTATGCCTGTTAAAACTATGCTCAAAGCAACTTAGAACATTTGAAGGATTACATAATTACAAACAACAAAACAAAAATAAAACGTCAAAAAGTAAACAACCAAACTGAACAATTTATACGTAAATCATAAGCAGATATCAAGTAAAGATACAAAAAATTAATAACAGCAACAACCCCCCTACTTACAAACCCCCCTTCAGTGGCCTCAGCTTTTGTACCTGGAGTCAGTCAGGGCCCCGCCCTCCCAGTCCACATGGAAAATGCCAGCAAGGCAGGGAGCAGGTCTTTCTGGACTCACAGCCAATATGGGTTTCAGTAATGGGAGTGATCAGTAATTTTATTTAAAAAGGCAATCCAAACAGATAATTTGGCAACAGCAACATGCGCTGCTCACCACTAAGGGAGGCAGTCCATAGCACTGGTGTATTTATTCACCTTTGCAAATCCCCATATTACATATACACAAGTGTTGAAGCATGTCTCCCTAGGAGTTGCAGTCGTCGAACTTCTAGACTAGGAGAGTCAAAAGGAATTTCACAGAATGAAGCTAGACATTGCATTGCTCCCATAAACCATATTGAACGTCATAAAGTCCTGAATCAGCAAGAGGTTCCTCGTGGGTAGAGCCACTGTGTGTATTCTCACCCCCTGCCCAGCTGCTTGCTTGTAGCATTGAACAGACTCATCTGTATAAAAGTTCTCACTATTGAGTAATTGCAAGTGAGATCTTTCAAAAAAATAAATAGCAGATGGCAAGTGCAGTTGCTACTATTGTCACCTGAACACGTGGCTCATTCAATTACTTCCCCCAAAGAATCCCAAGAATGGTAGTTTGTTAACGGTACTTGGAATTGCATGAAGGGGAAACTACAGTTCCAAGATTCTCTGGGGGCAGGCCTTGTGCTTTATATGTGCATTGGATTCACTTTCAATGTATGGGGTGGATCTGCAGATAATTTAGTCAAGGGGGAAATCTAGAATGTTTGAAAGATTAAAAAAATTAAAAAGTAGAAAATCCCAAAGAATTTAGTAAGCGGGGAAGTGTGGTTGATCTGGACATTCTCACCAGTCAATTTTAGCAGTGTAAAGCAGTTACTCTTTATGACTTCAACCCAGGAATGGGGAACTTATTGATTCCAACTCCCACTTGCCCCTTGGCATGGGCGTAGCCAGGATTTTTGTTGGGGAGGGCAGAACTAATGTGATTGGACAAGTTAGGTATTTCTACTGTTTTACTTGATCTAGGGGGGCAGCTGCCCCTCCGCCCCCCCCCCCCCGCTATGCCCATGCCCCTTGGGGATCATTACTGAACCATAGGTGGGTGCATAAGGTGGATCACAACATCTGCAGCACTACCATACAAATACATGCCCCTCCCCCAATAATAATCAAGAAGTGGTTTCCAAAATGCATGTTTGGACTAAAGGTTAAGGTCTGAAAAGGTGTTTGACTGATGATCTTGCCCAATATGATCTACTGTGTTTGGCCAGGGCCTCAGCTAGAGATCCTTCTTTGCCTTGCCATCACAGATAAATTTACCGTATTTTTCGCTCTATAAGACGCACTTTTCCCCTCCTAAAAAGTAAGGGGAAATGTGTGTGCGTCTTATGGAGCGAATGCAGGCGGGAAGCTCTGCTCAGCGCTCCCTTTAAAGCCCCCAAGAGCCACACACACACTCCATTCGCTCTTTAAAGGGAGCACAGCTCTTGGTGGAGCCTTAGCCGCGTGCAGGCTCTCCCTGGGCAGCGGGATGAAGGCTCCCCTTGCCTGGGAGAGGCTGCGTGCGGCTATCCCATAAGCCAGGACAGCCAACGGGATCGCTGCACTGCGATCCCGCTGGCTGTCCTGGCTTCTTGCTTAGCTGCGCGCAGCCTCTTCCGGGCAGGGGGAGCCTTCATCCCACTGCCCGGGAGAGGCTGCACGCGCTATCCCATAAGCCAGATCCCTCTTGCTGTCCTGGCTTCTGAGATTCAGAATATTTTTTTTCTTGTTTTCCTCTTCCAAAAACTAGGTGCGTCTTATGGTCTGGTGCATCTTATAGAGCGAAAAATACGGTAACCGAGATGCCAAGGATTGAGTGTAGGACCTTCTGCATGCAAAGCACGTACTCTTTCACTCAGCTACGCCACTGTCCTGACATTTGTTTGAGCTGTAGCTTGTAGTGGTAGAGAGAGAGAAATTTCTAAAACCAGTACTGGTTGTGGCAATTTACACTTAGACAGGCTGTCTAGAAATGTGGAATAAGCCTTTCTCATGGCTGGAGCATAGAATTGGATTGTCTAGGAGCCGTGTGGAGAGTGTGAGTCTCTGCTCATGCCTTATTTTACTGAGATGGAGGCCTGATTCATCTGGTCATTTATGATGTGGGAAAGAGGTGCGATGCAATCCCCCCCCCCATCACTTTTGCATGATGAACATTTACAGAAACTCCAGGATAAATGCAACCTGCTGCTGAACACCACTTGATTTTATAGATGCTTTATTGTCTGTTTTGTAATTGTAAGCCACCTGGAGGCCTTGTTTACAGACAAGATCAAGGGATATAAATTTCAAGCAAAAATAAAGACTAGATTAGGAACTGTAAATCTAAAGCTGTCAGAGTAACTCAAGTGGAAAAGGATTTGCTCTTACTTCAAAATCTTGACCCAATTACAACTTTTCCACTTAAAAACTTTTTTCTCAATCTCATTGCTTAAACTACAGGCAGAACTGAGGTTCTCTCTATATGAATTTCACCACCATGCAGGATGCTTTGATCTGTGGAGCGGAGACATCAGTTGGATCAGCTGTTCCGTATAAAAATGCTAGTGTAGGGGTGGGTAACCTTTTTGGCTCCACAAGTGAAATTTGATAGGAGTGCAGGGCTACCCAGTTGTCAGTTAAATGGCATCACTGCATTGTCTAGCCCAGGCTTCCTCAACCTCGGCCATCCAGATGTTTTTGGCCTACAACTCCCATGATCCCTAGCTAGCAGGACCAGTGGTCAGGGATGATTTGAACTGTAGTCTCAAAACATCTGGAGGGCCGAGGCTGAGGAAGGTTTGCTCTAGCTGAAAAGGTTTAGTCATACATAAAGACTGGACTTGTAAGTAGCTTTTAAATGGCATATTATCTTGTAACAAATTTCTTTCTAACAGTTTTTAATAACTATTACAGTGGTACCTCGGGTTAAGTACTTAATTCGTTCCGGAGGTCTGTACTTAACCTGAAACTGTTCTTAACCTGAAGCACCACTTTAGCTAATGGGGCCTCCTGCTGCTGCACAATTTCTGTTCTCATCCTGAAGCAAAGTTCTTAACCCGAGGTAATATTTCTGGGTTAGCAGAGTCTGTAACCTGAAGCGTATGTAACCTGAGGTACCACTGTACTGCATTTGACTCCTAGTAAAAATATGCTTTCAGTCTTCAAAGCTGTTTTCTAAAGACACACTGCCATGTGTGGGTGGGGGCAGGGTGGGGCAAATTTTGCAAGGACTAGTGTGTGGGTAGCTTCAGGGTGCTCACTGGGCATCTTCCATTTCTGCCACCTGAGGCAGCTGCTTCACCCTGCCTCATGGGTGGGCCTGCCTTGGCCCTACCTGTCTTGGCAAGCCAGTTTCAAGGAGCCCTGCCAGTGGGCCTTTGAATCGTCTCCATTAGTTCCAGAAGCAGGACTTATTTTGCTGCAGAAACCCTCTCTCACTCGGCACTTTTCCCAGAATCATTGGGTTTGCTTAACCGTGTGCATAAGAGTCTGACATGACCAGACCTTTGTTTGGAGAAGTACAAGGATGGGGTGCAGGTGGGGAGGGTGAGCAGAAGAAGCTCCAAGTTGCAACTTGGCAACCCTAAGGGCACTAGTTTGATCTAACCACAAGGATCTCTTTCAACAGGCTTTCGTTTATTATGAGGCTCTTGGTAATAGGATATAACTTAGATAGTTGGATTTATTATATTTTTAAGGTTGTTTTTTTCACCCGCCTGGAGCTCTTGAGAGTAGGATGAAGGGAACAGAAGTAAGTCACCAAAGCTAATCTACTCTGTAAAGGCTCCTTGGTTTATAAAGGCACCCCAGCTTGATCTGCCTCTAAAACCATTAAGTGTTTGGTTTATCCATCAGCGCCCACATCACACTTTCTTTAAATGTTACCTGCAGCAAATTCTGCTCATGTTCAAGATGAATAGTTGGGCCTGGTCTCTGTGTCAACCTCCGCCTCTCTGGCCTTGACTCCTTCCTTGTAATAGGGCCTTCTGTTGTTGTGTGTTTTCCCCCTTGACATTTTTAATCTGTTTAATTGGGTTCTTAATATAGACCCATGCACTTTAGCTTTGGGAGTCTGCCCAGTTCCTGCTATCGAAGCAGGCACTTCCCAGAACTCTAGATTGATTTGTTCCACTGTCTTCCCCTTTGCCAGTGAAATCCTTAAAAGATGCAAGTAATTACAGGCTGCTGCATTTTGTTGCTTTACTCACCTGTAATATGGCACTCCATGGGTTGTCATTTCATAGCTATTTCTAGAAATTGCTCTCGAACTAAGCCTGACCCTCCTCACCCTGATGTTTTCCTTTGAGTCCTCTTTTTGCTCTGCCATACCGTCAAGACTGAATATATACCTTTCTATAGGGCAGAATATTGTGGTGATGCAATTGTGGGGAATGAGGGGTTTAGGGCTCCTCTTTATCTAGTTTCCACCACCAGGTGAATATCTGCATCCTCCCTTGCTTCCAAATTGACTTCTTAGAGCACACAGCTTGCCATTGGGGCTGTCTCTTGATCCAGAACTTCCCCCAGGGCCCAGCCTTACCATTAGGCAGAGTGAAGCAGCTGCCTCAGGCAGCTGTCATGAAAGCGCAGCAAATGTATTCAATTTCTTGCAATGTCACATTGTGTTCGATATTTTTATTCACCGCGTAGTTTATTTGCAAGTTTTTAATGTATGTTTTATTGTTAGTCTCCATGGGCCTTCCCGTTGGAGGGCAAAACAGAGTAAGCATAAATAAATTACTTTTCTTGCAAATGCTAAAAACAAATACCAAGTTTGGGCTGTCTGGTTTCAAGGGGTGTTCTTGTTGCTGCTGCATGAATCATATTTTTCACTTATAACTTTGGAATTTGTGAGGAGAAACATAAATTCAAAATCTCTGTTCAAATGTTACCTATGAAATCCCACTTCTACCACTAAAGCCGGGGGGGGGGGGAGCATATTACCTTCAGTAAGCACATAAAGTGAGAAGGGCAGAAACACAATTGATGATACCTGACTGGCCATTCTTGGTGGTGGGTCAGTTCTTTAGGGCAGTGGGTCCCGAACTTTCCGCCTCCCCAAGGACCACTTGAAAATTGCAGAGGGGCTTTATGGACCACTTAATAACATTTCTGTCTGTTGTAGCAATCATAATGTGCTTTGCTGTTTGGTTTTCATTTTCCTTTGATTGCTTCGTTTACTTCTTATACATTGCATTTCCATAGAATTCAAATTTTAAAACAATAAAATACAATATGAGAAATAAAAGGAGCTCAGAGAAGCTCCCCTGGCTGGGAAGGCGCTGCCTGCAGCCTCCTTATGCCAGCAGACTGCCTGAGCAGATGCTTAACTATTAGTCACTTTAGCTGCCACTCTGATGGGCATGTCCTGGACCTTGTTTAGTGGTCAACCAACCCGCTGCTTGATAGACTCCAGGTTGCTCCTGGGTCCTAGTGCCCATCCTGACACTGTTTATGGGTGCAAAGTCTACCAAGCGCTCTGTAGCATCTTGAATTGATCCAAATCTGCCGCCCCTCCCATCCTGTCGCTGAGGCACCTGCCTCACCTTGGCCCATTATTAAGCCGGCCCTGATATTATATATTCGTTTTACCATGTATTTTTGTATATATTAGAAATTAAATGTTTAGAAAATGAAAAATCCAGTGCTTTAAGTCAGCACTGTCTGATTTCAGTCAGTGCCCACTGTGCCACATCACTCTGTTTAAAATGGCAGCTTGCAGACTCAGCTGCCTGATGCTGATTGGACTGCTACCACTGGCTACTGGAGCTTCTGCCAGAGCCCAGCCTTACAGGTGAAGGCTTATTAGAGGGCACGTCACCAAGATCCCCTCAAACCCAAAGTCCTGAAGGGAAAGCTCCTGCAGGTATTCCTGGGCAAGGCAAGATGTTTGTTCCTGCCCATTGGCTCCCCATACCTGTAGCTGCTTCATAGATGAGTGCAATCACAGATACAGATTTATGTCTCATTCTTAATAAGAAACCTTGCTTAAGCCAACATCTATTACGGCTTTTTTTAAAACAAACAAACCCAGTGATATGTGTGAATTGGTAACGGTGATGCATGCCCCTTGCTGCCCTGATTTTTAATGTATCTTTTCACATGATGTGTTAGCACCAATTTCTCTGGTAATGAATTCGTGACTGCACATTTCTTATCTGTGGAGAGGATCATGTTAAATATTGAGCTCTATATATGCAGATGTATGACACGGTGTTCTGGATGGAAGAAAGATTAATCTGGTGATGAGTCACTTCCCTCCAGCCATTTTTATATTTACTTTTAAAAACAACAACAAATTTATACTGCCTGTCTTCCCTTTTGGATTTTAGGGTGCTGTAGAATCCAGTAATCATAACAAATGCAGTAATAAAACAATAAATAAAACCCATTACAGTACATTATGCATTCTTGAGTTCACAAAAAGAACCTTTGGCAACTTTTGTGAGGAATTGTTGCTGGTGTTGCTCTGTGCTACCTAGAAAGGACAGCAGGTTGACATGTCCTGACAATTCCTGAGGCTGTTGTGTTCCTTTTTCTTTTCTTTTTGTGGAGAAAATGTCAATCTGCTGAGTCCATCCAGTACATACCCTTAATATCTCTACCTGTGGTAATCCGTGGTATTGTGACAAATTGTGTCCTGCTCATCCACCCTAGGTAAGATGTGTGGTATCCAAGGCCAGCTGGGTTGTTTTGGTACTTGAGGCAGAAAGTCCCACAAGTGACTGTCCCACAAGCACCTCTCCCCCTCCCTGGCAGCACAGTTTTGAGGAACAACAAGAGTAACAGCCAATGCTTTGTTAACAATTTTCTGCCCTTTCCTGACACTCAAAAGTCACCTCCCTGGGGCAGCTGCTTCCCTCTACCTAAGGGCAGGGCCAGCTGCACGAGGAGAGCGTAATAACCATCACCACCTTTTTTTTTTATGTGCTTTTGGACATTTGGGATAAAACCAGTGATATTTCTACCTCTTACTACCTGCAGAAAAGTTTTGAAATTGAACAAGACATGAGCCCTAAAAACATTAAGAGTAGCCCTGCTGAATTAGCCCAGTGGCCCATCTAATTCACAATCCTGTTTTCATAGTGGCCAACCTAATGCTAATGGGATGCACAAAAGCCGGACGCAAGCACAATGGCACTCTCCCTTCTTGTGCCTCCAACGCTTGACTTCCCAGCTTTAAAAAATTGTCTAAACTCATTTTAAAGCTATGCAAGGTGGTGGCTATTGCTACATCTTGTGGGGCTTTTTTAATATATACTGTATGTATATTTCATTAGTGAAACCTCTTTATACCACTTTTTCAAAGACACCAAAGCAGTTTACAAAAAAATCCTCTGCAAGACAAAAGCATTAATAAGAAAGTTAAAACATATAATAAACATGTATGGCCTTTTCAGATGCACTGTATAACATTCCTGGCTCCCTAAGCCATGGTTTTGTAAGCCAGAAACAGCTGTCTGGTCTGTACACTCTTCCTTTGCATCCTGACCTCCTCCACTGACTTGGATGCTGTGATCCTAGCCTCGTTATGTCTTAAATGGGGGGACTGTGTTTTAATATTGACTTACCAACTAGGATCCAAAGCCACAGCTTTATCCTGGAGGATGATTATGAGGAGTGGGGGGGAAGCATGCAGCCCCAGCGCTTTCTCCTGGCTTAATGAAGAAGGGTTTATTGAGCAGGAAACGTTGCACCTCAACTGGCCAAAAACATTTGACAAAACAAGAAGTCTTACAACCTTTCCAAAAGGACAGCAATGCAAGAAGTTGCATAACCTCTGTGGGATGGAGGATGCAAAGGTTTGGGACTGCTACTGGAAAAATTCCATCCTGGAAAAGCTATTACTGTCCAAACCTGATGTGTGAATGAAGCAGATTGTATGCCATCTAAGTAGACCTCTGCTGGCAACTGGTCTTGTGTGTGTATAGATGGTCCTTAAAATATGAGGGCGTGCAAGATCTTAACATGCTTGTGGGTCCTATTAGCATTTTCTCAATTGAATTTCCAGGCTCTGTTGTCCTTGGCTCAGAAACAAACACCGTGCAGCTACCGTAGCTCTTTCATTATGGGAACCTTATTTCTAAAGTTACTCCCTAAATGATGGGGACCCACAGAGTTTGTGCTTCGTCTGGGCCATAACCACATCTCCCTTTCACAAACAGGAGCCCACCCATCTCTTTTTCTGCCTCTCTCAGCCTCTGCCAAAACCACCTACATTCTTTAACCTCCCAACCCTGTGTGTTATCTTTGTCTGCAACTCTTCCCTCCGGCTGACTGGCTGTTCTGTACAGAGTTCTCTGAATGTGTACTTGGAAGGATAACCAGTGCTTGGATAATCCAGTCCTTTGTGTTCTTTCTGGCTGTAAGTGATAGTTTGGTCTGTGGTGTGTGTTTACTTTTTTCCTTACCCCTAAACTTAGAAGAATGAGCTATATGGAATATGAAAGGACTCCTGATTACTAAAGCTGCCCACACAAGGCAAATTATGTTCAAATTATGGTGTCCTTTTTCCCCCTTCTTTAAAAAAAGAGTGTATGGAAACTGTTATTCTGATGGGTCCAGTGCTTATTTCCTTTGTAAGTTACTTACATTTTATACTTTTACTTAGATTTTATAGCTTTGAATCTCTTATATGCTGGGAGATAAGACAATAGCAGAAAGACTAGAGAACCACAATGTGTTAAGGACCCTATTGGGCCAAATTACTGCTTCAGCAGATGCCTTTTGTACCAAATTAATCCAGCACAAAAGGGATTTGAAATTTAGGGGCAAGCAAGGTATCCCAGATGAAAGGTTTTCCATTACCCTGGTGTATAAGATGATCCCACATCATATTCTTTTTAGACAGACCAGAGAGTGGGTGCACATGAGAAAATAAAAATTATCTCCAAATGGTTTTATTTTTGCTCCCTCTGCCTACCCAGCTGTAATGATGGAAAGAAGACCTTAAGTTTTCATGACTCACTCTTCTATTGTGTAGGAGGAAACAAGGCAAACTCCCTCAGGGACGAGCAAAGGGTCATACCAAAATATCTCCTCCTGTTCTCCCCAGAGTGATGGGTACAGATTCCCAGGCATAAAGGCTGTGGGGTGTGTGTGTGTGTCACGAGTGTGGCATGTTCGCTGTCAAAGGCATCTGGTTAGCTTGCAGAGCAGGGAAGAGAAGGGCTGCAGGCTACGTGCAGTCAAGGCGGTTTCCTGCACTGACAACTTTGCCTTGTCCATTCTCGCCCTCATTCGAAATACTCTTCCCACCCTCATTTTGAGAGGGTATGCTGTATCTTCACTGCAGGCTTCGACTTGTACCCCCTTCCCCACCCTGATGTTATTTGTCTCGGCTTGGCGTTTTGCTGCTTCTGAGGCCACGCTTCCATATTTTAATTTTAGGTGTTGGGTGGGTTACAGAGAAGGCTTTTGCTAGCTTTTTGAGAAGAGGCATGGCTCATTCTTGCATATTATTGTCTCTATGAGAGAGACAATATTGTCTCTGAGAGAGAGAATGATGGCTACTTCCCTTCATGTGCTTTAAGAAACTGTGGTTGGCAGATCTAATGTCAGAATTAACCTCTACACACCATTCCTGGAAGAGCTCCAGATTAAAGGATGTGGGAGCGCTGGATTGAACTGTGCAGTGAGCCTCCACATGGCTCCCCTAGTAACATTCACACATTCCTTTCTGCCCACCGCATTCCACCCGACTGTTCCTGAGTTTTGGAGAATGAGCCACCATTGTGCCTCTTGTGCTTAGCAATATTCCAAGCTGCTCAAACGAAAGTTTGGAGCCTAGGAAATCTGGCACTTACAGGTCCTTTGCTGCCTTTTCTATCCACCACCTTGCCGCCTCTATCTGTTTACTTCCAAAGTAAATGCTCATTGAAATGCTCATTGTGACACTATGTGTGTTTTGGAGTTGTATAAGCTCACAGGACTTTGTTCAAAAGTAAATTCCACTTCAGTTTTCATGTGGGAAGCTTCTAAGAAAGTGCATCTCTCTCTCTCTCTCCCTCTGTGTGTGTGTGTGTGTGCATTTGTTTATTCCAGCCCATCACCTGGAAGTGCACCCCTTTCATTATCTTCATTTGTTGTCCCCAAAGCCTCCTGCCAACAGTCATATATATGTCTTGTCCTTAAGACTCACCCACTGATCGGTTCCTTGGTCATGTGTGCTTTGATATTCTCTAGGTGAGGCTTTCCCAACTGGGTGTCCTCTACATGTCATCCCTGACAACAAGGAATCATGGTGGTTGAGGGGGATGGTAGTCCAAAACATTTGGAGGTCATCAGGTTGTGGGAGGTTGCTGTAGACTATTGTTATTTCTGTTTTGGTTTATTCCATTAATCATGTTTACTTTTCCTTTTTCCAATGAAGCTTTGACAGTGAGATTCATCACTAAGCGATTTATTGGTGATTATGACCCAACTCTAGGTAAGTCTCGCTTCTGGCTTATGTCTCTTGTACTGATTCAGAGTGGTGGTAGATGGTTTATTATTATTATTATTATTTTATTTTGGAGAGTTGGCTCCAGCACCAAGAGCAACTGCCATTTAGCTCTCAAATACAAACTGTTTGAAGGAAGTGGTGAGGGTGATAGTTTAATGATAGCGCACATGCTTTGCATCCAACAGGTTCCAGGTCCAATCTCCAGGTATGGTTGGGAAAGACTTTTGTCTGAGAACCTGAAAATTTGGTGCCAGTCGGTGCTAGATAACACTGCGCTAGATGGTCTGGCTCATTATAAGGCAGCAGCCTATATTCTTATGATGGAATCGGGGAGGCTAACTAGTGCTACTACTTTCATACAGCAACAATGGACTCTCTACTTGGTGAAAATAATGTCAACGATTGGACAAGATGCTATGGTGGTGAGCTGAAGGTTTAGTGCAAAGAGAACCTAGCACTTTGTTCATTTCTCCATTGCCATCTTGCTCCATTTACCAAGCAATTACATTCTAGAAAATGCCTTAATATTGGACCAATCAAGCTGAATCTCCGCTGGGCTGAGTGTCTGTTCTTTGAATATAATAATAGAGTAAAGCACCATCTGAAAATCCTTTCATAGTTCCCCAGAAAGCCTACTTTGCCTCCAATTCACTAGTCGTTTTGAAAATTTAGGTCATTATGTCCATGTTGTCATTTAGCCTAGAGAGGCTGATAGTCTCCCATCTGCAAGGGATCCCACCCCCACCACACCTCAATTGTCAATTTGGGAGCAACTCATGGAAAATTTGATTAATACCTGTTCAGTCCTACATTTCCTCATTTTTGTTTTCTTTGATGGCGGAGGTATTCTGCACAAAAGCAAGAGCTGTCCCTCCCCCAACCACCAGACTCTTTAGATCAGGTACCTAGATAACATGCATGTGTCCTGAAATTACTGCATTTTCAACAAGGCAAAGAAGCCAGCCTTGGACAGAACTGGAAGCTGATAACTCTGAAAAGAGATGGAGTGATTTGTGAAGTGTTGGGCTTGAAGAATTAACAGAAACTAGTTTGGGATCCTGGAGCCCTCAGTAAGGCTTCCTGCTGTGTTGTTGTAATAGCAACATAAACACCTCCATTTGGAGTTACATATTTAGAGATTATGCTGTTAGTCCATCTGGCCTTTTGAGGATGGTGTGGGAATAACATCGTGTGGGTTGCAGCTTCCTGAATGGTTACTAAAAAGGTCTGTTGATGTTTTCTTCTTTTTCTTCAGAGTTTTCCGCCCCTCACAGCTGAAAAGCAACTTGCCATTTCTGTCTTGTCTTTTCAGCATTTTTTATTTTGGGGCTGGTTTGAAACCCTATGCACACTTTTTTTTAAAAAAAGGAAATAAGCCCTTATTGAACACGGTGAGGATTACTTGCAAGCAAGCATACATAGGATTGCACGGCATGTCACAGAATTCACTGTGCACAAAATAGAGTAATTTGGCTGCTCTGTAGAAGTCAGAGAGGGCTGTGGGTGGGGAGGGTAAGCAGAGGGAGAGAGAGAATCACCTTTATTCTTTTCCTTTTGACAGAGAGGCATAATTGCCTGCCTTTGGGTGTATTATTCTCCTCACAATGTGACTAGACAATATATGGCACGTCCCCACCCTTTAATTCACAGTGCATATGGACAGACTCCTTTATCAACACATAGATCTTGAGCAGGAGAAGAATGGCCCTCGAGGCCAAGATGACTTAATAAGGCTTGTGGGAGCCTGGACATTTCATAGTTAGAGGGCATGTGAGGTTTCAAGGTGAGAACAAGGTGTTTGGGAAGAAATATGTAGCTGTGCACAGCTGCCATTCAGGGCATCTTTTGTTCAATAGGTGGCCTTTTCTGCCTTCCTTGGGCTGAGTTTTGCCAGAACAACTGGTGCGCTTTCATTTTAAGTCACTGGCAAAGTTCCCTTTACCTTCATGGTCCTTCCTCCACCCCACCAAGACTAGTCCCAGAATTTCTCCATTTTGAAGCTTTAGCTCATGCTGCAAACAGGAGGCTGGGCAGTGTATTGAGCTCGTAATGAACTTGTCAGTGATGATGGGCTATATTTCGATCCACAGTCACAGTGTGGCCAGTGTGGCCTGCATACTACAAACCTCTCTGTCCATTTACACACACACACACACACACACACACACACACCAATCTACTTTTCATCTCTCCTTCTGGATCCTCACACTTTTAGTTCCTCTCTCCTTCTACATCCCACCTTTCTCTGAGAGCCCTTGTTGTGTCTGAGGTGAGGCAGGGGGCATTTGGGAAGAGGCTCTTCTGTTTTGGCACCCCACTTGTGGAGCTGTCTCCTTTGGAAGGCTCACCTGATGCCCACCAAAATCCTTTAAAAATAAATAAATTATTGGGTTTGAAGAGTTTTGCCGTCTGACTTTACCTGTTCAATAACAGGCTATGGTGTTTTCTTGAGTTTTATATTTTGATTGTAAACTGCACTGGAAGTTCTCGAATAGAAAGGTGGTATATAAAAATTAATGATGAGGTTAATAAAAAAATACAGGTGCATAAGATTTCTCAGCAGCGCAAGACGTGTAGGGGGATTTTCATGCTGGGCTGTGTACTTGCTTGTGAGCAGAACCAGGAGGGCAGACAAAGGAAGAGAGCACTCTCCACTCAGCTTACTGCTAGCTTTTATTTTTAATTCTGCTCTGTGCATATGCCAACAGATTTCTCATACATGTTTTATGTTCCACAGAGATGATTTATCGGCACACAGCTGTCATCGATGGAGAGATGGTGCAGTTTGAAATTCTTGATACAGCAGGACAGGTAAGGTTCTGGTCACTATATCTCAAAACAAGGGGACTGGGAAGGGGCCAGAAAAAAGCCTCCAAAATTTCCCAGAGGGCTTGGGCTATAAAATTTGGGGCCATAAAATTTGAGGCTGTTTATCTTGGAGAGAGGAAAGGCAAGTAAAGGGGGGACACGACAGAGACGCATATAATTATGGCTGTTGTGGACCAAGTCAGTAGAGGCATTTTGTCTCTCTTTCTGATAATATCAGAACCTGGGGCCATCCAGTAAAGTGGAATGGCGAGAGATTCAGGACAAACAAAAGGAAGCACTTCTTTCCCCAGTGCAGAGATAACTTAAGGAATTCACAGGCACAATATGTTTTGACAGCCACCAACCTAGACGGCTTTAAAGGGGATTAGATAAATTCACAAAGAATGAGACTTAACAATGGCTATTATTCATAATGGCTATATTCTGCCAACCTAGCAGTTTGAAAGCATGTCAAAGTGCAAGTAGATAAATAGGTACCACTCTGGCAGGAAGGTAAACGGCGTTTCCGTGCGCTGCTCTGGTTCGCCAGAAGTGGCTCAGTCATGCTGGCCACATGACCCAGAAGCTGTATACCGGCTCCCTCGGCCAATAAAGCGAGATGAGCGCTGCAACCCCAGAGTTGGTCACAACTGGACTTAATGGTCAGGGGTCCTTTTATATTCTGCTTCTAGAGGCACCATGCCTCTGAATACCAGTTACTGGGAAACCGTAGCAGGAAAGGGCTCTTACCTTCAAGTCTTACTTTGCTGTTGTCTTTTTAATCAGTATTTTTAGGTTTCTTTTCTGTCCAAAGGCCTTCAGCGTGGCCTAGACAAGATAGACAAATCCAAAATCAATAGAATCAAACTATATAAAAAGACAGACACAAAGCAACAGCAAACATTTCCAGCCATTAAAAACCTCAGAGGCATCTGGTTGGTTGCTGTGCTGAACAGGATGCTGTGCTGAGATGAACCATTGGTCTCATGCAGAAACCATTGGTCTCATGCTGGATGTCCCCTTACCCACTTTCATTCTGTAAATGAAGTGGGCAGTTGAATTGCATTAAAGGGTAAGTAATTCTGTTCAGCAGTCTTGAGAGACCACCACCACCACCACCACCACCACCACAACAACAACAACAATTTATTATTTGTACTCTGCCCATCTGGCTGGATTTCCCCAGCCCTAAGAAAGAGAGTGCCCTCAGAACTATGTTTCTGAGATGTAAACAGTGTGGTAGCTAAAAGGGTGAGCAATGAGCCTGGAAATCCCCAGATCAAAGTTGCGTTAGTTGTGAACTTACTGTCCGACCAGTGTCTCTTAGCCTTGACCCCTCTACAGGAATGATACTGACTGATCTCACATAGTTGCTGTAACTTTTATTCCAATAAAAAGAAACCAATGTACTGGTTACATGGTTAGAGTGTTGGACTATGACCAGGAAGATCTAGATTCAAATCTCTACTTTGGCAAAGTCTCAACATGTTACTGGAAAAAGGACATTATCTGTCTGTCTGTCTATATCTGTCTGTCTGTCTGTCTGTCTGTCTGTCTGTCTGTCTGTCATCTATCTGTCATCTATCTATCTATCATCTATTTATTTATTTATTTATTTATACGTACATACATACATACATACATACATACATACCCTGCCCATCTGGGCAGCTTCCAACACAAATAAAAATGTAATAAAACATCAAACATTAATAGAAACAATCTGATCCAATATAAAAAAATCATAATAACTTTAAAATAAACAACTTATATCAAATAAAGCAATATTCAATAATCCATTAGACTCTAATAGGAAACAGTAAAATTAAACATCAGCAAATAATAATTAAACAGTTTACACTTACCAATTACAATAAAGAATTACTAATCTATAATCAATAAAAACAACAGCAAACCACAATGCCATTATAAAATGGTAGTATGTCCTCATACAATAAATAAATGCCTACATTATTTCAGTGTAAGCACCAATAATGTCTGTTTCCAAGTAAGTTACTTTTAGACACAACTGTAGTGCTCTCCCTTCCTGAGCAACATTGCACATTTGAATTTAAATCTAACTTGCCCCATTTTAAAGACACAGACAGAATGTAGCATGGACTGTTAGGGAAGGATGGGAGCTCAGTTACAGAGCATCTGCTTTGCATGCAGGGGGAGGTGTTGACAAGCGCAGGGGAACTCTGAGGTTTGCAGAAGCACAACAAACTTTAGGGGGGAAACACCCAACAGCCCATGATGGCTGAGGATGCCCATTGGGCGTAGAAAGGTGATTGATTGTTGTTGGGGCCGTGGAATGGAGTAGCTGGAGGCTTGAACAGAAGTTCTTCACATTACAACCTTTTGTTGCAGGTCCCACTTGTGAGTTTATAATTTCATTCTCGCTCTATTGGCCAAAGTAGATGAATTGTGGCTGACCAAATCTGGGACCTGGATGACAACTGTCAAGTGGGCTGGGTGGGGAATGGTGCAATCTGCAGAGGAGAACCAGTGACTAGAAAGGGGGTACATAACCACCATTGGTCATTGTGTACAGATGTTGTGAGCTCTTTGCAAAGAAGGTGCCATGCTTATACAGATTTGCGATTGGTCTCTCTGTCCTAGGAGGAGGACTCTCTACAAATTGAAGAGAAGATAAAGTGGGGAGATGGCTTTGCTGTGGTTTACTCTGTCACTGACAGGTGCAGCTTCGACGAAGTCATGAGGCTCTGCTTCCTCATCAACCACATCCATTCCAGCCCAAAGCGGAGCAGTGCGAGTGGAGAGCCGCCCGTCGTGATTGTCGGGAACAAGAAGGACCTGCAGTTTGACCGCATGGTGTCCTCTGAGGATGGGGAGAACCTCTCCAAGGCCCTGAAGCATCCTTTCTACGAGATCTCTACCAGGGACAGCTATGAGGAGACAGTGGTGGTTTTCAACACTTTATACAATGAGCTGATGAAGCAAGGTCATTTTTCCCCAGGGTCCTTCAAGAGGCGAGCAGTGTCTAAACTAATGGAAAAGATCCCAAAGCTTCACGCCAACTCGACTCTGGCCTCGGGTGGCAGGAGCCTGAGCTTCAATTCCTTCAGGGACTACATCCCGGAATGAACTTCTGCACAGGCCATTGTGAAATGATGGGCAGTTTATGCAGGGACCAGCTGGAGTTGACAAGGGAGAGTGTGAGGAGCTGGTGAACTGGCAAGTCCAGAGACCTGTGCATTGTTAGGAAAGGTGTTCTTTCCCCCTAACTACCTTTAAAGGCAGGGAGGTCACAGGGTGACCCTAGACCAGCTTTGTGGTACAGCAGTACATAAGACCAACCCGACGTGGTCAGACAAAAGGTCCACCTAGTCCAGTATCCTGCTCTGAACAGGAGCTACACAGATGCTTCTGGGAAGCTCACCAGCAGGATATGAAGGCAATAATCTGCCCCCCCCTCCCCCTGTTTCCACCTCTGGCAATTGTATACTATCTCTATAGCTGGAAGTTCCATTTAGCCATTATGATCAATAGCCATTGATAGACCTACCCCCTGTGAATTTTAAAGCCTTCCTTGATGGTTGCCATCACCACATCTTGTGGCAGCATCTTGGTTGCATGGTCTGATTATTCTTTTTGGGCACCCAAGAAAGCAAGGAAAAGTGGATGCCCTTGTCAAGGCTGGACTCTTGATGCGGAGCTCTGGACCAGCGCAGTATTGTTGAGTCAGTCTTGTTGGTAGGAGGGGTGGTGGGATCGACAAGTTTTGCAAAAGGCTTTTTAAAAGGCTGATTAAGATGTGTTCTCATCTTCCCGGCTCTTGCTAGTATGTTATTGCTCATTCCTGTCCATCAGCAGAATGGTTTAGGCACCTGACCTTTTTCCATAATGGACCAAGGCCAGTGGCCCCACCAGTTTTCTATACAGTACAGTCAGGATCAATAGAAAAACATGTTGGAAATGGCTGATTAAAGGTTTGGTCAGAAGAGAGTTCTGTTTACATTGAGCAGCAGTGCCATGTGACTTCATGGCAGGAAGCACTGAGGTCAGAGAATAGGGAAGTTCATGGAATTGTGGAGCTTCAGGCTGCAAAACAATGCACACTTTCCTAGAAGTGAAGCCCACTGAGGACTGTAGGACTTGCTTTTGAGTAAACGTGCATAGGATTGCACTGTTAGTGACCAAAGTCCATCAAGTGTGCCATAAGACAGCTTCTCCCGCCACCAATCTTCCTGTGTAGTTAGTACCATCAGTATTCAGATAACTGACTTTTTATTGGTGTGTAGATGTCATAGCAGGGAGCACTTTCAAGTCTCTCCTCATTTCTGGCAGATTTTTTTTCTTGAAGTAGGAACATAAGAAGCTGTTTTAGGGCAATGGTCGAACCAGCCAAGTACTATTTGTCTTAACCGGCAGCCAACTCTCCAGTATCTCAGCTTTGTCCATCGTGTTCATTTCCTGCTCTTTATTTAACTGGAGAAACCAGGGATCGAACCTGGAACCTTCTGCTTGCAAAGCATATGTTGTGTCATTGAGCTATGGCCCTGACCCAAATTAGTTATTTCTTCCTCTTTTAAGGCTGCATCCATTGTCATGCTAATATACTTGTAGGCACTTGCTGTTCTGGAAGGAAAGATGACCGACTTGTTCCACAAAGGCTTCTATTCTACCGTTCAACACTGGAAAATAACATTCTGTTTGCCTCCTGCTTCCTTCACTGACTTCTGTGTAGGCAACTCAGAAAAGCTCTGTGCATTGCAAACACAGATATTTTAGATGCAGCTTGAGGGGTTCTCCATATATCTGAAAATAATAAACATAATCTGCCTGCTCTTCAGCAAAACCCTAGGGCCATCTTTTGCTTATTTCTGACAACAAAAGGAACTGCCTTCACCCAACAAGTCTGAGAACATGCTGTTGTTGTTTAGTCGTTTAGTCATGTCCGACTCTTCGTGACCCCATGGACCAGAGCACGCCAGGCACTCCTGACTTCCACTGCCTCCCGCAGTTTGGTCAAACTCATGCTGGTAGCTTCGAGAACACTGTCCAACCATCTCGTCCTCTGTCGTCCCCTTCTCCTTGTGCCCTCCATCTTTCCCAACATCAGGGTCTTTTCCAGGGAGTCTTCTCTTCTCATGAGGTGGCCAAAGTATTGGAGCCTCAGCTTCATGATCTGTCCTTCCAGTGACCACTCAGGGCTGATTTCCTTAAGAATGGATGCGTTTGATCTTCTTGCAGTCCATGGGACTCTCAAGAGTCTCCTCCAGCACCATAATTCAAAAGCATCAATTCTTCGGCGATCAGCCTTCTTTATGGTCCAGCTCTCACTTCCATACATCACTACTGGGAAAACCATGGCTTTAACTATACGGACCTTTGTTGACAAGGTGATGTCTCTGCTTTTTAAGATGCTGTCTAGGTTTGCCATCGCCTTTCTCCCAAGGAGCAGGCGTCTTTTAATTTCGTGACTGGTGTCACCATCTGCAGTGATCATGGAGCCCAAGAAAGTAAAATCTCTCACTGCCTCCATTTCTTCCCCTTCTATTTGCCAGGAGGTGATGGGCCCAGTGGCCATGATCTTCGTTTTTTTGATGTTGAGCTTCAGACCATATTTTGCGCTCTCCTCTTTCACCCTCATTAAAAGGTTCTTTAATTCCTCTTCACTTTCTGCCATCAAGGTTGTATCATCTGTATATCTGAGGTTGTTGATATTTCTTCCGGCGATCTTAATTCCGGCTTGGGATTCATCCAGCCCAGCCTTTCGCATGATGAATTCTGCATATAAGTTAAATAAGCAGGGCGACAATATACAGCCTTGCTGTACTCCTTTCCCAATTTTGAACCAATCAGTTGTTCCATATCCAGTTCTAACTGTAGCTTCTTGTCCCACATAGAGATTTCTCAGGAGACAGATGAGGTGATCAGGCACTCCCATTTCTTTAAGAACTTGCCATAGTTTGCTGTGGTCGACACAGTCAAAGGCTTTTGCATAGTCAATGAAGCAGAAGTAGATGTCTTTCTGGAACAACATAGCTCCCTCTTGAAACCCATTTGACTCTCAGATCCAAACTAAGCTTGTGTGGCTTTATAATTACATTCTGTATTGTAAAATGATATGGTGCTCTGCTGTTGACTAATAGCTCTGTACAAGCAGGAAATGGAATCAGAGTATATGAGGTGGGCATGCTGAGAGGAGTACAGCTACAGGTACAAATACAATGAAGCCGGAACTAGATGATACTGGAGGTTTCCAAGATCTGGAAGCCGCTCGAAGTTGTGGACTACAACTCCCATCAGCTCTATAGCCAGAGCTTGAAAGTTGTAGTCCAGAATATCAGAAGGGCACCAATTGGGCTATCCCTGCCCTAGGCCTTTTGCGGTGGTACAAATCTATTCCTGTGTTTTATTTCAAAAGTGGGCATTGAATCTACTTAAAATGGAACAGAACTCTTTCGTTTTTATCCAAGGTTACTAAAATAAACACTTTCTTAGATTTGTGGCATTGTCAGCTCGATAGCTGCCACCTGGGTTAGGAGCTTGACTCTCCCTCTCTAAATCCTAAATCAACACTGTTCCATGGGGCACCCTGCAGTGCTCTCAAGAGAATGAGTAAGTGTGAAATAAAAATCTCTTCAAAGCGCCAATCACAAATCCAGGGATATGTTCAAAACAAAGGCTTAAAATTCTTTCAGGATGCTTGACTTTTTAAAGGAGCCAGGACTAAAAATTTCCTTTTCCTCTTTTAAGTAGCCTAGCAGAACTATTGTTGGATTGACTGCTAAAGTGGTTTGCTTTCACAGTCAAATGCTATTCTGGTTTGTCTCATGGGCGGGTTATACCTATCTCAATTGAAATTTATAAAAAGCAAATTCTAAATTAGAGTCTATGTCTGTTTCCACAGGTGAAGGCTGTTAGCTGGAACATTTTTTATTTGCTAGCCGTAGAGAATATTCAAAAAATATTTTAATTTAAAGGCTGATTGTTTGCATGTGTCTTCAGTAAATTTTCCTGTTGAAGAGGTCAGGAAAGCTAATCCTCATGAGAGCAGCTTTATATATCTGCATTGTTTTATACAACTGTATTCCAGCCACTGGAAAGTGCATAGCATCCTTTCAGGTACCTTCTGTTATTAATGGATTCTGTTGAACCTGTCATGGGAACTGTAAAATGTACTTGCAGTGGTATATAGATTGGATTTTCTAGCAAAGGGGTGATGATTCACATACATTGTTATAAAAATTAAACTTGTCCAGCTCTTTACAGCCACTTACACCACCTTCATCCAGTTTCCAACCTCTCACAGCCACAAAAATCTCACATCCCCACCAGTCACTGAAAATGGCGGCTACTGTAGTTTTCACAAAATACAGTATTTCTCATGCTGCGACTTGATTGGCAGTACATAGTTACTTGCCTAGCTGCCCTTTGCGACAGACAGTAAAATTACCCCCCCCCAAAAAAAAGCAGTTTATGTGCTGCTGCTTCAAACGGAAACTTTAATTTGCCAAAATTAAATTTCACCCCCTAAAATGCCATGTCGTACTAGAACATAAAAAGCCCTTTTCCTTTTCCACTGAGGAATCCATATGTGTGCTTCCTGTTCTGTTAAGCAACTTTGCACCAGCCATGGAGGTACTGCAAGGAACTGCTGCTTGTTTTATATACACGCTCATACACATAAGAGAACTGAAGCAATCCTGCCTCAATGAGTGCCTTCTCCCCAAAAGTACAAACCTTGTACAACTGTTTGTTCCACAGTTTGGGGTTCCTTGGGCAAGATATTTATGGTAGGACACACACACCATTGTTGCTTCCTGCTCACTTTCCCATAGGGCTGGAGGTTGGCAAGCAAAGGAACTGGCTGGGTGAAAGAGGAGGAACAGTATTCATTGCCACTTCTGGGAGAGGGCAGTTAGTGAGTGGTAATAGCTGCTGCTGTTCCTTGCCCCAATGTCACTTGCCCAACTGGATGGCTGAGTGGACCCTTGTAAGACACTGGGACCCTCAGCATCTGCCCGAGAATACTGGGCAATGGATGGAAATCTCTCTCAAAATGTAAATGCCATTATTTTTAAATACTTCATAATGTATTTTACATGTATATACTTTTTTTTCTTGTAACTTCCGTTGCATTTTGGTGCCAGAAATCTTAATGGTTTGCTGAGGGTGAAGAAAAGCTGCCATCTTCAGCAACTGTTTGTATATGGAGTGGTGATGATTATTCTGTGAATTAAAAAAAATAATTCTCAGGTTTGTTTCTTCAAGCCATTTCATTTTAGACGTTCAGATGTAACCAGTATTCAGCGGCAATTGAGAATTCACATGAAAAGAAAAGGGGAGGAACTCAAGGTTGTGTTAAGACGATTGTTCCATCAGGAATGCATTTCAGCTTATCCAATGGAACGATGCCCCCCTCTCCTCCCCCTGATCCCCACAGAGCCATTTTTTGGGGGAGGGGAGGGAGGAAGCCTGGTTACTCCAGTGGAAGGCTGTGTCCGGGCATAGATCTCTCTTAGTGGAGATTCCAATATTTTTCGGTCTCATGCAACTTAGTAGAGATGACAAAGTTGGGCATGTTTTCTTCCAGAGGCAGTCAGCTGTTTTATTTACTTATCTGCAAAACTTTCTATAGCGCCGACATTAAGAAAGAAAATATGGCAGTGCACAACATAAGACTAACAATAAATCTGCATTCCTTAAAAAAGTACAAAAACATGTTGCAGCTGGATGAGGAGCTGCCCCAGGTCACAAGTGATGCACTGAGAAGTGTTTGGGGGTACATCCTGTGCAGCTGCCATGTTGTTAAAAGGAGAATATTCTCTTCAAATAGGTGGTTTGTGTTTGCTCTTTGTGCAGGAGAGGAATGATTCCAAACATCTATGGGAATTCACGGTCACATGCTTGGTGTCCCCATGCCGGGGGTGGGGAGTGGGAATCAGATGTGGCTAGTGAACAAAAGTTGGTATGGCCTTGACTGCTCATGCAGTTGAAAACCAGCTTCTGTCACCAACAGTAGGATAACCCCTTTATTACCCCCACTGCTGTGGAACCATGTGATACAACCCCTGCAGCTCCCGTTGCTGCCACTGTTTCTCTCCAATGGAGGAGGGTGTGAAGCCACATCACGGAAGGTTTTCAGCAGTGGTCAACTGTGAGGTCCACACTTGCCTTGAGCTGCCCTGTGAGGGTGTTGAAAGGAGACAGATTGCTAGTCCAGCTGCAGAATGGCTCCTTTTAGTCTTCTATCACTTAATCTTTCTGAAATCAGCCTCCGCTTCAAGAGGGATAGAAATTGGATAGCACAAAGATTTTCCATTGCTGCCCATGGCAGCAGCCTTACGTTTATGTATATATCTCTCAGGAAACAATGACTTTGCTTTTCAAACTTTTCAAGGACAGGAACATGTTCCTGGGAATGTTTAAGAGTGTGTGTGTGTGTGTGTGTGTGTGTGTGTGTGTGTGTGTGTTCCTCTTCTAGTCTGAAGAAAGGTATCAAGACAGCCAAGCCACAGATTTTACTCCAACCAAAACCTTCAATTCCCATAAACATGCACATAATTGTGCTGGATCTCCCCCGGCAGCACTTCTTATGGACATTCACAGCCCTGATAGATTGACACAGATGATGGGCATTACCATTCAAATACTGTGTGCATGCTGCATCTTGTGATCAATTATGTGTGGTGGGGCTTACCTGCCCCTCCAATATTTTATTAAAGTTGGCACCCCTGCTTCCATGGAAGTTGATCTCCCCACCTCCACCTACCTATACACAGGCAGGCATGCACATACATACATACATGAACACTACCACCAATACCATCCTTTTGCCTGTAACTCAGAAACTGTCCTTGTTTGCACATCACAACAATCCACACTTGGGCTTACTGGGATCGTGTGAATATCTTCTCAGAGAGGCACTCACAGCTTTGCTAAGTTGTAATGAACTTCAGTCATGCTAATGGCAGATAAGAACAAAGCTATCAGCCACCTCCTGTGTCAATTATTTTACGTTGCCATATTTATTGTAAACTGGATGGTCTATAGGCAAAACTGAATCAATCAGGGCTTATTCAGGTATCACAACACCAGACAACCATCAGCCTTCACACAGTTAGACTAAGAATCCAGAGAACGGAGAAAATTCTTAAAGAAGACCAATGTTAACTTCCCAAGTTTTATATATACAGTGTAGATAAAAGAGAAACAGCTGACTGAAAAACTTCTGTTCCCTTTTGTTATGTGAAATGGCTTATTCATATAAGAAAGAGTCGTTTGGGTTTTTGCAGAAAATGTTGTTTCATAATCCATACAGTGGAAGCAGTGGAAGGCTTGCTTGTCAGTTCCCCCTTCAAGTACATACAAGTTTTTGACTATCAAAACAATCATAAATCTGCTTTGCTGAGACTTCAGCAGCGGCGAGTCTTTCCTGCTGCTCTGCAGTTACTGTGGGAATGAGGGAGAGCCAGAGGCTGCCTGAGGACACAGCACTCCCTCAGGGAAGGACAGTCAACAAAAGAGTAGAGTCTGAGGTGAGGAGGAAAGCTGTGCTCCCACAATACAACCAGCCCCAAAAGGAGCAGGGGCTGTACCCTGGAAGAAGGCAGAGACCGGCTAATAATACTATAGAATGATGCCAACCCTGTAAGCTCTGCTGCTCCTATTGGTTGATATGCTCTCCTTATACTGCACAACTTACAGTACATGCATTCCTGTATCAAGGTTTGAAACAAACTAATATAACCATGCTAGAAGGGGGATTTACAAACACATTTCAACTTTTCTGTGGTTTTCATGTCATAGGGACATAGGAAGCTGCCGTTAACTGACTCAGACCATTAGTTCACCTTGCTCAATATTGTAAAGGTAAAGGACCCCTGGTCAGTTAAGTCCAGTCAAAGGCGACTATGGGGTGTGGCACTCATCTCACTTTCAGGCTGAGGAAGCTGGTGTTTGTCCACAGACAACTTTCTGGGTCATGTGGCCAGCATGACTAAACCGCTTCTGGCGCAACAGGACACGGTGACGGAAACCAGTGCACATGGAAACGCCGTTTATCTTCCCACTGCAGTGGTACCCATTTATCTCCTTGCACTGGCATGCTTTTGAACTGCTAGGTTGGCAGTAGCTGGGGCAGAGCAATGGGAGCTTACCCCGCTGCGGTGATTCGAACCGCCGACCTTCTGTTCGGCAAGCCCAAGAGGCTCAGTGGTTTAGACTGACTGGCAGCAGCTCTCCAGGGTTTCAGATAGGGGTCTCTCCCAGCCCTACCTGGAGATGCTGAGGATTCAACAGATGCCCTGCCACTGAGTTATGACCCTTCTCTCTCACCTATGAGCAATGGATTTTCATCTGCAGCACATGAATTTTCCACTTTCTGGTTGTACATCCATGTTTCTACTCTCTCCACATACTGATCTATCCTTTCTGTACCAAAGTGTATTTTTCATAACTATTAACAGGTATACTAGGCCCCCTACGCAATTCTTTCTCCTTTTCATAAAGATGAGCATCTGCTGTGCCTCATCTTCTTCATCACCTCCATCCAACCCCTATTCTGGTCTCCAACTGAAGTTGGCAACATCAAGGAAGAGCCTTTGTCAGTTTTCTCTTGCTTCTTCATCTGAAGTACAGCTCAGTTGATTAGAGCCAGGTGCTGATAACACCAAGGTTGCAGGTTTAATCTCTGTATGGAACAGCTGCATATTCCGAGATGATCCTTAGGGTCCCTTCCAATTCTACAGTTCTAGGCATCAGTTCAGCAGAGAATAATAATAGGCAATAGTGAAATTGATAAGATTTTCCTCAACTTAATCACTTCAGTGGAAGGGGGGAGTTAGGGTGATCAGGTGAGAGTGAGGAAAGGATAAGCTCTTGTACCTCTGGTAGTCTGTGCAGAAGGGTTTCTTTCATCAGAGGTAGTTTGTCATCACCACAACTGCACCACTATTAAGAGGTGCAGAAATCATGTCCTTTGTTGCCTCTGACCACCCTAAAGAGGATACTGAAGGAATTGTGTTATGGTAGGAAATACAGATAGGGAAAGGATGCCCACACACTATCAGTCTGTTACCAACCGTGTAATAAGAAGGTTGTATCTAAGTCTAGTCAAAGGGCAATATATAATGAGCCAAAATCCACAGTTGGCAGGCAACTGTTTTCCTGTAATTTAGGTGGAGGACATGTGGTTCCGAATGAAGCTGGAAAAAACACCATTTGTGACTGGTGCTAATGGAAATTCGCTGAAGTGGGAGAAGATTCATGAGTGATCATTTAAACATTTGAAAACGCTCATTTGATATTGGGTGAGGTACGTAAAAGTTGGAAGAGGGTTTTTCACAGCAACATGCCCAGCTCAATACCTTGTCCATTTAGCACTGTGGGGACTCTACTCTTCCTCACACAATGCTCTGTCTCAGTAAGCCAGCCACCACAATATGTTTGCACGGGTCTAGGTTAAGAAACCACAGGTTTATTAATAGCATACAATATCACATAAGAAGAGCTCTGCTGGGTCAAACCAAAGATTCATCCATTCCAGTATCTCATATGCTTCTAAGAAGCTCATGGCGCATAAATGCTGTTTCTCCTCCAGGTACTGGTATTCAGAAGACTAACAGCTGTGAAACCAGATGTTCATTCATTTATCTATCATGGCAAATATGTGTTTGCCAGGTGATTTAAAAAAAAACCATCACTTTTGAGTTTTAATAGCTGCATAGAAGAAAGGATTTCAACAGGTGTACTTTGCATGACAAGCTATGCCTCTTTTTAAATTCTGCCTAAGCCTGGGGCCATTGCCACCTCTTGTGTGACTGAATTCCATAAAGTAATTACAGGTTGTGTGTGGAACAATGTCATGAGAAAATTAATAAGGGTGCTTGGAAAAAACAAACAAAGGAGCAGCCCTATTTGAATCCTCTTAAGGAGATGTGAGCCAAGCATGGCCTGCTCAGCTTACACATTGAGAACCCACCTCTGAGCCCATTTGCACTATCTATTTAAAGCAGTATTATACTACTTTAAACAGTCACGGCTTCTACTTAAGGAATCCTGAGAACTGTAGTTAATGGTGTTTCGAGTTGTTAAAGGTAAAGGGTAAAGGGACCCCTGACCATTAAGTCCAGTCGTGACCGACTCTGGGGTTGCGGCGCTCATCTCGCTTTATTGGTCGAGGGAGCTGGCGCACAGCTTCCTGGTCATGTGGCCAGCATGACTAAGCCGCTTCTGGCGAACCAGAGCAGCGCACGGAAACGCCGTTTACCTTCCTGCCGGAGCAGTACCTTTTTATCTACTTGCACTTTGACGTGCTTTTGAACTGCTAGGTTGGCAGGAGCAGGGACCGAACAACGGGAGCTCACCCCGTTGCAGGGATTCGAACTGCCGACCTTCTGATCAGCAAGCCCTAGCCTCTGTGGTTTAACCCACAGCGCCACCCGCTTCCCTTTCGAGTTGTTAGGAGACCCCTATTCCCCTCGCAGAGCTACAGTTCTCAGAGTTGTTTAACAATCAATCCTGGAGAACTTTAGAAACTGTAGCTTTTTCTGAGGGAAATACAGGGTCTCCCAACAAATCTCAACACCTTGAACAAATGACAGCTCCCAGGATGCTTTGCTGGAAGCCATGACTGTTTAAGTAGAATGATATAACTTTAAATGTACCCAATCTGGGTTGGTAGCCCTGAGTTCTATTATTATGTGATGGTGAAATTTCTCTTTCTCCACAGCATGCATAATTCTGTAAACCTCTATCATATTCCAGTACCCCCCTCCCCAATGTTTAAGGCTTAATCTAAACAGCCCCAAAAAACCCTTTATGGGTCCCAGGGTCTGTTCTCCTTCCAAACACAGAAAAACTAAATGACGTAAGAAAAAGGAGCAGCTGGGTTTCTGCAGGAAGCAATTGGTGGGGTGAGGGTGAGCTGACAGTCTCCACCCACTCACTGGTGAATCAGCTGAGTGGGGCATAATACGAATTTCTCCCAAATTCTTTGGCTGGTTCCAGGCGCAGTGGCTTGGTAAACATAAAAAAAAAAGGAATTTGTTACATTTCAATGTGTGGGATGGTTAGAGAGAAAAATATGTTTCTCAGTCTTCTTACTGTTTAAGGCTCTGCTTTGGCTGACAGCTGCTACAGTCTTTGCCCCCTACATGGAAAAAAGCTCAGTGTACCAAGCTGCACATGGACCTTAATAGCATGATAACGTGTCACATGTTGTTTGCCTGACAACAGCCAACAGAAAATCAGATTTCTGTATCAGCTCTCCATGTAGGAAACTGAATAATATATGGCTCAGACTGCCTACCATGACAAAACACAATTACACTATTTTCTTTTAGATACTAACCTACTAGTTCTGGGAAATTTATTCCAATGTCTAGCACAGTCAGAAGAAACTGTTGGGTTTTTTTGTACAATAGAGTTCCTGGGATCAGCTGCCACCAGATACCCAGTGCCTTTTCCTTTTCAGTAAGCAGACACTGAGAACATTGCCCTGGTGTGACTATAGTTGGTATTGCATCGCCTGAGCTCTACGAGTGCGGCTTTCTCCCAACTGAAGTGCAGGGTGTTTGAGGACCGGGACATTCACAGGGAAACCAAAATGCTTGTTTACAAAGCTATTGTACTAGAAATAGAATAGAAATAGAAATACTTTATTGTCACTGTACCACTTGTTTACAGTGAGATTAAACAAGCCTTACTGTATGCTTGTGAAACATGGACCACTTATAAACGCCATCTCCAACTCCTCGAAAGATTCCATCAAAGGTGTCTCTGAAAAATTTTACACATCACTTGGGAAGACAGGCAAACTAATACCAGTGTACTGGAAGAAGCAAAGATCACCAGGGTTGAAGCAATGATTCTTCAACATCAACTTTGTTGGACTGGTCATGTTGTGCAGATGCCTGATTATCGTCTTCCAAAGCAACTACTCTATTCCGAACTTTAAAAAGGAAAGTGTAATGCTGGTGGTCAATAAAAGAAGTTTAAAGACTGTCTCAAGGCAAATCTTTAAAAATGTAGTATAAACACCAACAATTGGGAAATATTTGCCTGTGAGCGCTCCAGTTGGAGAACAGCCTTTACCAAAGGTGTCATGGGCTTTGAAGACACTCAAACTCAGGACGCAAGAGAGAAACGTGCTAAGAGGAAGGCACGCTTGGCAAATCCACACTGTGATCAACTCCCGCCCAAAAACCTATGTCCTCACTGTGGAAGGACATGTGGATCCAGAACTGGCCTCCACAATCACTTACGGACTCATTGTTAAAACCATGTTTATGGAAGACAATCTTACTCGGCTTTGAATGATCACCAAAGAAGGAGAAGAGGTATTGCAAACAGACGCCTAACTTTTGAAGGACTTCAACTGCGTACCCGTTTGTAAAAGAAAAATGCAGTTTTTCTCTCAGTCCAGAATCTTTCATGCTCATACTCAACATGCTGCTTCTAAAGTAGATTGATTAGAGATCCTGCCATCTACAAGGGTGGGTGTGGTGACTTGATACATACTATATTTGAAAACCTTCCCTTGGATTAGGTTATCCTCACCTCTTCCTTCCTGCACATGCACCAGGAGAACAAAAAAGGATGTGGTGGTTGCAATCCTTGGGCAGATGTGGACGCATATCCCCCAATTCTGGCACCGCCTACATCTGTATTCATCGGTTTTCAAATGGACACACTGCAGGGTAATGAAGAATCAATCTGCAATGGTCTTTTATTTTTGGAATGAAATCAGTTTCTTAATAAGTTTTTTTTTAAAGAAGTTTTAATTAGTTTTTAAAAATAATTATAATCTGAAATACTGAGGAAAGTATTTCTTTCTCAAAATGGGAGACTAATCAATGTACCCCCAAATTGCTAAGCTGTTCTCACCCTAGTGAAAAAGCAGAAATCTGATTAAACTGCCCAAAAGGAGGAACTTGTTTGTTTAAAATATTTTTATCCAGCCTTTTAATCAAAATACTTTCACAGGCATGTCATAAACTAAAAACAATAGAATTAAATCCCCTAATCACAAAAACAAAATAAACGATAGCATTTCTTAAAAGAGCAAAGTTTTCTAAAAGCAGTAGAATAAGCAATAACAATCCAATAAAACTCTAAAAATAACCAGCAGAGGAAAAGGTGACATAGCCCTTTTGTAGAGAGTTATGACCATTAGTCAGCCTGTCACAGTCTTGCCTACTCTGACTGATAGCTGCTCTCCAGGGTCTCAGGCAGCCACAGAGGCCTTTCTTATCACCTGCTGCCTGACCATTTGACTGGAGTTGGATATCACTCACAGGCAAATAAAACTGTATCTTCCTGGTGTTTATAATTATTAACAACAGGCACACATTACTGGGGATGGCAGGTGAGAGCTATTTCAAAGCCTGGGCACCACAAATCATAGGAACATAGGAAGTTGCTTTATACTTGTTGTTGTTTAGTCGCTTAGTCGTGTCCGACTCTTCGTGACCCCATGGACCAGAGCATGCCAGGCACTCCTGTCTTCCACTGCCTCCCGCAGTTTGGTCAAACTCATGCTGGTAGCTTCGAGAACACTATCCAACCATCTCGTCCTCTGTCGTCCTCTTCTCCTTGTGCCCTCCATCTTTCCCAACATCAGGGGCTTTTCCAGGGAGTCTTCTCTTCTCATGAGGTGGCCAAAGTATTGGAGCCTCAGCTTCACGACCTGTCCTTCCAGTGAGCACTCAGGGCTGATTTCCTTAAGAATGGAGAGGTTTGATCTTCTTGCAGTCCATGGGACTCTCAAGAGTCTCCTCCAGCACCATAATTCAAAAGCATCAATTTTACGGCGGTCAGCCTTCTTTATGGTCCAGCTTTCGCTTCCATACATCACTACTGGGAAAACCATAGCTTTTACTATACGGACCTTTGTTGGCAAGGTGATGTCTCTACTTTTTAAGATGCTGTCTAGGTTTGCCATTGCTTTTCTCCCAAGAAGCAAGCGTCTTTTAATTTCGTGGCTGCTGTCACCATCTGCAGTGATCATGGAGCCCAAGAAAGTAAAATCTCTCACTGCCTCCATTTCTTCCCCTTCTATTTGCCAGGAGGTGATGGGCCCAAGGGCCATGATCTTCGTTTTTTTGATGTTGAGCTTCAGACCATATTTTGCGCTCTCCTCTTTCACCCTCAATAAAAGGTTCTTTAATTCCTCCTCACTTTCTGCCATCAAGGTTGTGTCATCTGCATATCTGAGGTTGTTGATATTTCTTCCGGCAATCTTAATTCCGGCTAGGGATTCATCCAGCCCAGCCTTTCGCATGATGAATTCTGCATATAAGTTAAATAAGCAGGGAGACAATATGCAGCCTTGTCGTACTCCTTTCCCAATTTTGAACCAATCAGTTGTTCCATATCCAGTTCTAACTGTAGCTTCTTGTCCCACATAGAGATTTTTCAGGAGACAGATGAGGTGATCAGGCACTCCCATTTCTTTAAGAACTTGCCATAGTTTGCTGTGGTCGACACAGTCAAAGGCCTTTTTTTTTGCTTTATACTACATCAGACTATTAATCTAGCTTGTTGGCTGGCAGTGGCTCTCTTGGGGTTTCAGGTTCTTTCTCAGCCCTACTTGGAGTTGCTGGGGGTTGAATCTGGGACCTTCTGCGTGCAAAGTGGATGCTCTACCACTGAGCTATGACCCTTACCAGGTGATCCACCCACCTCATTAGACAGGTCAATTGAAAAGTGTCTGTCCACAGTGAATGGGCAGGTTTGTTTACTGTATATGGAATAGGCAGACCTTGAAACTTTGGCCCCAAGCTTACCAGGCATTACTAAAGCCAATACTAGAGATATGAATAAATCTACCCCCCCTTTTTTATATACAAATTGGGAGGAAAACATCCCCCCTCCAATTTTTCTGGGCATTGTATATTGTGGGGGCAGAACACTGGGCCTTCACATTTCTAAACAACACTTTGTACAGCTGTCTCTCAATGTCTCTCACAGGCCCTGCTTGTAACTTGCCATCAATAGTTGTTTGAGTCATGGGCACCAGAAACATGGTCTCTTCAGTGGTGGCTCCATAATTGTGTCATTTCGTCTCTAAAGAGGTGCATATGGCCCCCACTGCACTGGCTTTTTAATGGACCTTAAAGATTTTTAAATTACACCCAACTGCTTTTAATTAAGATGCTTGCTCTTCTGTATTGTTTTAACTGCTATGGTTTATTTTTTTTTGTTTTTTGGATGAAAACCAAGGAGGAGGAAAACAAGAAAAAAAATATTCTGAATCTCAGAAGCCAGAACAGCAAGAGGGATCACTGCGCAGTGAAAGCAGCAATCCCTCTTGCTGTTCTGGCTTCTGGGATAGCTGCACAGCCTGCAATCGCTCCATAAGACGCACACATATTTCCCCTTACTTTTTAGGAGGGAAAAAGTGAGTCTTATAGGGCAAAAAAATATGGTATTTGCACTAAAAGCTTTGTTGCTTAGATGCGTGAATTGGGAACAGCGAGATCTGGTTCCAGAGTCTATGGTTGGGGTAGAGTCGCTGGCTGAAAGAAGAGAACCCCGTGACATTTTCAACATGCCTCTTCTGACATAAGGGTTACAGTTCTAACATAAGGGTTACAGACAAATATATTTGGGGAGTCAAAGCTTCCAAAGGTGTACCACACAATTCCTGCATTGCAGGGGGTTGGACTAGACGCCCCTCAGGGTCTCTTCCAACTCAACAATTCTATGATTCTATACTGCTACAATTGACCACACAGTGCCTTCCAAGATAAGCAAAACTTTCCCGAGTGCACACATAGAAGAAAAGGATTTAAAGGTCCCTCAGGGTTCATTCAAAGCTTCACCAATTAAAGCATAAGAAAAATCAAGTATTTTTAAACATCTTTTTTGCAATGCGTTGCAAATCCTTTAATGAAAGAAATAAAGTCACAGCCTTTGAAAACTGCATTCACACTAATCCCTAACAAGCACCTCTGCTCACAGTGCTCTAATAAGCCTTCATGATACCAACTCCAGTAAAGGTGGTGAAAGCTCACTGAACCGGCTTAAGTCTGCAAATTCCAGGGCTTGGTAGGAACCCAAGACGGAAGACTCCTGGGCCTCTTTATTTCCACTGATATCCACAAGCAAATATAAGCTGCCTGCAAGTGCTTGAGAATCCAAAACTGGAAGAGGTTTTGCAATCAAAGAGCTTTGCCCACAGTAAACCAAGGTGTTTGTGTGTTGGGATGATGCTGTTGCTTAGAAGGCCACATCTTTCTCAGTGACAGTGTCCTTTTAAAGGAATCTTCCCCCACCCACCAGATGTTTGGTCATCCCAGATGTCAGAGGCTGTGTACACATTACCAACTTAAAATGCATCCAAGTCATTTTTTTCTCAATTTGGATTACAGCTGGCTTGCAGGGAACTGCATCAAAACACAGTCTTTCATAAGCAATGACAGGATAGATAACAGGATAGATATGGATCCCTGTTTAGGGAAGTTTTTAATGGTTGATCTTTTACTGTGTTTTTAATATTTTGTTGGGAGCTGCGGCAACCCAGTCAAATGGGCAGCATATAAATGATAAAATTATTATTATTAAAACGCTAGATGCAAGATAAATGGGAGCATGTACACAGTCAGTGTCCAGTCCGTGGAAGACACTTTTGTTCACCCTGGCTCATGGCACATTCGTGGAAACTGGAGACCTAGGTGCTGTGTTAGGTGCTTGTTTTAGTTTAGATATACAGCTTTAACTATTTTTATTATTGCTTTCTTAAAATTTGTATTTCATGACTAGGCTCCAGTGAGAGGAAGGGGAGTATAGAAACACAACAATAATAAACAAGACTAAAAGGGAAATCAATCGCAACCAACTCTAGATAGGATGGGGGGAAATGGGATACAATACTAATCGAGTGGTATAGTGTCTACAATATATGAAAAGTATTTTAATAAAAACCAATACCAATTAAAAACAACATCTGTCTCTAATAATGTCTGAAACAAAAATAGTGCCAAATTAAAAAAATGTGGAACTAGTAAGTATCCACAAAATAGTTAGCATAGCTCATAAACTGTCACAAAATACACAAGAATGAAAAGAAACGAACCAATAAAGTTAACAAACATAATCAATGTGTGTTTTTTAAAATATTTTTTATTACATTTTCAAATACACAAACAAGAATATAAAGTTCACATAGAAAGAATAAGATAAACAAATAAAGAAAAAAGAAAAAAGAAAATTCCACTTTCAGAAATATTTTTACATAGCCAATCGGACTTCCTCACATTTCCCATACCATGCATTCTTTACCATAAAAATGTCAGCAAATTATTACCTTTTTTCACATCTTAATTTGTACCTTTCAAATGTTTTAAATTTAAAATACTCTTTGTCAGTTACTTGTACCTTTAATCACCTTTAGTAATACTTTAAATCTCATCCTTTTCTCACTTTTGACTTAATTTTCTGAACAAACATAATCAATGTGTTTTGACCAAGGTCTTCCTCAGTGGTCAGAATAAAATAACTATAGTCCAGCAGATAGTAAATCAAATATTGCAGATGCAAATCACCAAATAGCACCTCAATCACCAGTTAGAGGGTTTTGGTTTTTTTAAAAAAATGATAATGCTTATATAGCCTCAGTGCCACTTACAAATGTAATCTGATAAGCATGCAAGAAATAATTTGTTTTCCTCCAAATGGGGCCTCAGAACAAAGTATTCAAATGCTATCTGGCTTGTAAGCCTTCAAGGCCCTGAGCTATTATCTCTATTCTTAGGACTTAATTGAAAACACTGTTCTTTTAACCATTTCAAAAGCTCACACAGGCATTGCCACTTATAAGGAAACTTCACATTTGCAAATTCCTCACTTGGAGGAATATCCCCAGTATTTGTGCAAACATTAAATAAATCCAATGCACACATACAGCACATGTACAGATAGATAACATAATGGCCAATCAGGATTTAAGGTGAATTACACATTCTACCTTGTCTGTAGCATTATCACCATCCAGCCAATCTCCTCACTGAGGTCAGTTTGTGCTTTAGTCTTAAAGTTGTAGATCCAAAACAATTCCCTCTGCAGTCGCCTTTGATGTAGCTGGGTGCCTTGAGCTTTCATCTTTTCAAGCAGAATCTTAAATCCTGAACGTTATGCCCATAATCAACAAAAAGTTTGATTAAAGGAGCTTGCAACCTTTGTGTTCTAATTCAACTTTTATGCTTACAGATTCTGACTTTAACAGCTCAAGATGTCCACATATACTTTATGGCATGCACAAGTAATGGCACGTGTGTGTGTGTTCGTTCAGCAGTATTTCTTTTAATTCATGCTGTGAGCTGCCCTGGGTCCCGCACTGTGAAAAAGCTGGGATAGAATAAACAAATAATGTATATACTAATACAAACACATTGAATTGTATGCTAGCAATAGCACTTTTAAATCTTGACTTTGAATGCTTTACAAAAGTAGCTATTTAAAAATTTTATTTATATGTATTGGTCACAGTATTGAGGATCAGCAGACAGGTCCCATTATCATCTTGTGTCTTGGACAGATCACCGTGCTGCTCCCAAGCAATATTCCTGGATTCACAAAGAGATTTGAGGACATTTCTATGACTTCTGTGCTCCAGCAGGTGGTGTTGCTAAACCAGGAGGTTAGGAGAAAGGCACGTTTATCATCTTTCTGCACTGTAGTGCTGGGATAGACTGGTTGCTGTTTCATTATAGAAAACAAAGTGGCTGTACACAAAGTAGACTATCAAAACTGAATTTGTGTAGAAATTAAATGATGCATTACAAATGATGACACTTTAAAACCCTATGGGTGGTATGACAATTTTGTCTGTCTGTCTGTCTCTCTCTCTCTGTGTGTGTGTGTGTGTGTGTGTGTGTGTGTGTGTGTGAGAGAGAGAGAGAGAGAGAGAGAGAGAGAGAGAGAGAGAGAGAGAGAGAACATAATTTCTTGCAATTCATTTTGGTATAAAGCATCTTTTTCAATAATCTTTTTCACACTAGCAGTGTTGATGGAACGATTGTAGAGTTCTTAGACAATTATTTTGAAACTGTATAGTTTCAACCTGAATATTTGGAAATCAACGACAACACTATAAAATGCCAATAAACCTCCTTGACATCTTTCAGAAGGGGAACAAACCCAGGTAAGTGCTGCACCCCTGGAACTTCTCACATTGCTCAGGGAAATGGGGTGAACAGTATGAATATACAGCTTTTGCCACATAGATATAGTGACTAGATCTGCTCCAGCCACCATCATGTGAGCAGTCTTGTGCCAGACTTGGCCATGAGGGTTCAACTGGAACATTTTAAAGAGGCAGAAGGAGCACGATACCCCATGAGTTTCACTGATTTGCATTAAATTAAAAACAGCATTAAAACGAATGGATAAGCATTAGAAGCCAATGAATGGCAACAACATTCAAGGCTGATTTACACAAAGCTGGATGGGAGCCAAATGCAAAGTTCTCCACATGATGAAGCAATGGTGGGGTTGGGTACAATGCTAAAATGTTGACATGCCTTGAAAAATCGGGCATTGGATGAGCATTAAAACAATGTGCCCATGTACAAAGAAGCTGTTTCAGCACTTATCTAGGGTTCTGTGATTTGGCCAGGCTGGTTTTTTTCTTCTTCCCTGCAAGGCATTAGTATTTCATTCTCATGTATTTATTTGTGCTGAAAACTGATGAGGCATAATGAGGGACATCATGTTCTCTCTTATAAAAAAAAAATGTCAGGCTCTCAATGTGGAGGAGGAATGTAAAATATCTGAAAATATGCACATCAGCAAGTTCCCATTTCTTTCTCACAACACTGAGCCTATTACAATAAATTAAGTTATATCTCCCCTTTTTTGTACATTCTGCTGCTCTTCAGCGCACCTGTCAAACCCTCCTCCCATTTTAAAAAAGAAAACTGGTGTGAAATCTTGAGTGCCAACATTCTCACAGAAAAAGCTAACACCGCAATCCTTGGGAGACGGCCAAAGGGCAGGCTTCTAAATCAGAAATGCTCAGTGACTATCCAGAGGTCTCCAATGACCATTAGAAAAAACACACAAATGGAGAGCTACATCACCTCGGTCTTATCCACATTTAACCTTTCCCCCTGCTCTTTCCAGGCATAGGTCTGTGCTTAAAAGCCCCATGCCTGAGTGTGGGTTTCAGGTGTGTGTGTTTTTGCCCCAGAGTTTTCCCCACAAAAACCCACTCTTTAGGCACTCATTTGGAGCAAACATCAATTTAGGTTTTAAGCGGATTGCTGTTTGCTTGATTGAGTTTAAAGAGCAGATTCAGAGCAAAAAAAGAAAGAGGGAGCTGCTTCGACACATAGCTTTAAAGCACGGACCATGCCTAGAAAGCACAGAGGAAAGGTACGTAAGTGTGGATAAGCCCTCACATGCACTGGGGTGGTTAACACCAGCCAGCAGTTCCAAGCTGTTTAAATTGGCCTTATTTATAATAATTATTGACATTGACCTGTAGAGGAAGAACTCATTAGATCTAAGGGCTGGTAAGGAAGAACTGGTGCTGTTTTGCATAGCGAGGCAATCTAGAAGGTCATGGGGCTTGAGGGAAAATGTGTTTGTGAATAAGTTACAAAAATATATTGGGAATAAATGTTTTAATTTCACATGGAGGTTTTGTTTTGTTTTGTTACCTAGTGTGGCAGCCTACTAATGGGACATATCAAGCTAAAAAGTCAATGCTATATATCTATGGAGAAGCACCAGTTTGACATATTTTGATTGGTGAACCAATGACAGGCACCATTTGCCCAAATCCCTGTGGACCTTTTTTTGAAGGATAGAACTTGACTGTTGTTTTAAGACTATGATTAGATTGTAGCCAAATAGTCGTGATGAATTATGGTAAATGTAGTTCAGAATCTATTAGCTCATAAGCATTTTCTAACTGCTATGAACCATAAAACATATCTGAGAGAGACGTGAGTAAAGGAAACCCTCAGAAAAAACAATAGTGACAATGTAAGAGTGTATGGGAAACATTTTGTTATATAGCTGCGTGAGAATTAAGAATATAATGATGGCATGTGAACAATCACATCTTAAAGAAGAGGTGTATGATTTTATCCAAGATAAATACAAGATGAGATTGAAAGAGAAGGCAGGCCCCACTCTAAGAAATAAGAGAAATGCACAAAATGTTTCTCCTTAGTCAGGTCAAAGGAAAGCCATTTTTCTTGGCCACAGAAGGTAAACACAGAAGACCATTCAAGGAAAATATAATAAGATGAAGTGCCATTTTGAGCATGCTGCAATTTATCACGGGTAAGGAAAATATTCTTACTCCCCCACTCCTGCCCTCAGGGTGAATGTGTTTCAGAGGGATAAGAGCGGGATTAGGGATGAGAAGAGACATTTAGGCCCAACATACAGACTGAAAATGGTTCCCTAATGAGGAATCATCGTAGAACCAACAGCTCTAGCTGAATGACTTTCCAATCATAACCAGTCATAGAAAGGGAAATACATCTTCTTCCCTGGCTTAGTTGCAAAGTGGTGAAAGTTCCTAAACCCAGGAAAGGTTTGTTAGAACCATGCAGCTCAGCTGGTGCAACCAATTTAGCCTCTTCACACACTGAGTTTATCAGCTGGACTGGGGGAGAACACTAGGCCTGATTACCTATTTCCTCCCAAAGTAAGAGAAGTGGGCATAGCTAAGCCTGGCAGGACAGCTCACTCTATGGAATTAATGCATTGATTAGACTTCAGCATGTTAGTTATATGAGGCTGGTTATCCCATACAGACAGCAATAATGCAATAAACTTTGGGAAGCATTGCAGAAAAATTGAATGATGTGTTGATGACCTGGCCAAAAATAGCAGCCTGGAGGGCCCCTAAATCAGATTGCATATAACTACCCCATTATCATCATGAGCACAAATCGTAATGAATGCAAAATAAAAGGGGCATCTATTTATTCTTTGAACCACCCTGAGACCCCCGGGTATAGGGCGGTATATAAATTCAATTAATAATCTTCATCATCATCATCTAGAGGGCCCCTGCAAGCCATAGCAGTCCTAGCAGGAGTATTTTCCCTAGTATGATTTATCCAGGTATTTCTGTAGATTTTCCATAGTATAAAGGCTTATTATTTTACTTGCTCATCTATTGTTCTCTGACATCCTACTTAAATTTCACTGTTTCTTATTGCTACTTGAAGACCTTCTCATTATATATTACTAAAATATCACAGCAAAAGAATGCCTTTCCCTTCTTCGTATTTATGTACCCTTTGCATATTTGTCCAGTCCTATTCTATCCACTGCTTAGCCAAACTATGCAATTAGGTCTTTTTATCCATCCCTCTAAACTCAGCATGTCTGCTCTTTCTGCAGTCAGCCCAATGCTTTTCTTGGGATAAGAAGCTGCGGTTTTGCATGCGGGAAAGAACATACCGGGCAAAGAACTTCTCTTTCTCTCAAGACTTCAAAATGTGCCTTCATGCTCCACACAGCCATTGCTCAGTAAGTTATCAGGAATCAGATATACTTTGTAAGAACATTTGTAGGGCATTGCAGACCCCAGGAAAATCCATGCACAACTCAACAAAGACTCCTGTACTGTAAACAATGGGCTGTCCGATGGCAGAGCAAGAGGAAGGCAACTCATACAGCTTATTTTTCTCTTCCTTTCTCTCAGTGTGGCTCTCAGGACTCTCACCAGTCTACCCTTCCTCCTCAGCCACACCCCTCTCCCTAGGTCACACCCCATGTCAACTCCCCTTTGCACCCTCCTTGGATGTTTTAGCTATCATTAAAAATACAGTAGCTCAAAAACTCAACTGGGCAAGACTAAAAAAGCTCAACAGCTTTGGCAAAAAAATTATGAAAAAATGGCAACCCTTACAAGCCCCACTCCCAAATGTACAACTTTTCCTGCTCCCTCCCTCACCTGAAGCATATTCTGTTCAGGACTTCTGTTCATCTCACTGTTTGGAAGAGATTTGCAAGATCAAACGAAAGTCCCATCCTGTTTCCCCACATGGCCAACCAGATGCCTATGGGAGGCCTAAAAACAGAACGTGAGCACAAGGCCCTCTCTTGTTCATGATCCCCCAGCAACTGACAATCATACTACTACCTTTTTAAAGGACTTGTTCGGATTAATTAGTTAGTGCCTTGTTTCACTGAGGGTGGTGCCTCTAACTTTGAGATATTGGTTATCGTTTTCAGTTTGTCTTTTGCTCCTGTCTTTTGCTCTCAGGTGTCCTTTCCCATAATATGGCATGCAGATGACTATGGCTGCCAGGCCTACACACAGCCTGCTGCTCCCAACTACTTTAATGGGATTTAGGTAGCCTAACTGCAGGCAGGACTGCAGCCTCTGAACCAATTTGATACATTGCAGTTCTGCTAATTTAAATCCTGGCCTGCATTTGTCTATCAAATCCAGTTGGGAGCGTCAGGAACTGGGGGCCTCCTTGGCTACTTAGGGATGATGAAATTAGTTGAAAGGGGAAAGCAACACAGAAGGTAGTAAAGGCAGGAATGTTTACAAGGCAGGCTTTATTGGCCCGTTGCTGTACGTCTGGCCTCAGTTAGCATCCGTGTGGATTAAGGAGCAGGCCCTTTAAATGTATTTATCATGAGTTAAATCTGATACAACGAGCTTTCGTGCCTTTGAGTTATAATTTTCCCTTCTGTTTTCATGTTTTAGGTCTGACTCTGGTTCCTTGTATGCTAAGCCCTGTAACTATTAACGGGCAGTTCTAAGGGGGATTCCATTATACTGCTTTTGAAGAATATGGGTTTTGAACCTGAGGCAATCTGCTGTTGAAACCTTTAAAAGCTTATAACCTCCTGAAAGGGGAGATGGAGGGGAGAAACCCCAACTACTTCTCTCAAAACCTGCAGTCTTTGAAATAGCAACCATCAGGTGTTGGAATGAACAGATGGCAACAGTGAGATAATTCAGAGTTTTAGATGAACCTGAGGACATACCTCACTTTCAATGAGCACCACTCTAGAATGTAAGTGAAACACAGCTTTCTTGGAATATAGGACTTGGAAATCCAAAGCTGAAGCAAGCTTGTTTTCTTCTTCTCCAAAGCATAGGATCCGAACATATGGATTTAAGTTACAAGAAATGAGATTCTGACTAAATATCAGGAAGAATTTTCTGATAGTAAGAGCTATTCGACAAGTTGGACAGACCCTCTTCAAAGATAGTGGACTCCCCTTCATTAGATGTTTTTAAGCAGAGGTTGGATGGCCATCTGTCATGGATGCTTTAGTTGAGATTCCTACACTGAAAGGGGTTGGACTAGATGTCCCTCAGGGCCCCTATTCTACAGAATGAATTTTATTATTCTACAGGGAACAACAAAAGGAATAACTTGCACCATTCTGAACAAGCCTTCCCCCTGAATTCATCATCTGGCTCCTGTGTTCATCATGTGAGGCTCTTCTCCATGTGACCTCTTCCAAGTGAGGTGTGAAGGGTTGCAAGATGACAACCTACATTTTCAGTGGTGGCTTCCTGTTTGTGAAATGCTTTCCCCAGGGAGGCTGGCAGGATCACTATCTGTTTTTATGTGCCGGGCAAAAAATAAAAACTGCCCAGGCTTTTGGCCATTAATTTAAAGGACACTTAAGTATATTTGCAGCCACTTCTTTTGTTCATCTATTTATTGGAGTGGGTTGAATTGAATCTGCCCTTTTATACATATTACCAATAACCATTTGAGCTTGTTTTTTGCTCGTTTTTATACTTGGTTTTAATGTTTGTCTTGTACGTTGCTTCAGGTTACTTTTGTGAAAAAAGTTAAATTATTATTATTGTTCCTGGAAAATGATTCACCTTTCGTTTGTAAAAGGGGGCCAACTAGAAGCCTTTCCCCAGCGCCTTTGCTTGTTTATGTTTGGGGTGTAGTTAACTCTTTTAATTTTTTTAAATTACCACACTACTTCTGACATGTGTATGTTAAGTTTCATATCTGGTCACAGTAGAAGCTTTTGTCATTTGTGGGGTGAGAGCAAAAAGTAAATGAAGGATCCAATCTATGAGCTTAAGTTCCATGTTCCCTGTAGAAAGGTCAATGTTGTCATCTGAGAGCAGCAACTCAGATCAAAGAATTGGTCATAAAACTAGATGTTGGAAGAGCTTGGCTTGCTAAGGACACCCCAGAATCACTGGGTCCTGAGAATATTTCTATCAAGCACTCTATCTATGCTTTTGACATATTATTCAAACAGTCACAGGAACATTGGAAACTGCCTTATGTTGACCATTAGTCCACCTAGCTGCATTGGCAAAGGCTTTCCAGGGTTTCAGGCAATAGTCTCTCTGGGCCCAGCCTGAATATGATGGAGATTAAACCTGCTTGGAACGTGTGTGCTCTACCACTCACCTTTGATAAATTTGTTCTGCCCTTCAAAGGGCTTGTCAACAATACTTCAGCTGGGTCCAACCTCATAATGATTCATAAAACACAGCTACCACTGCCAAGGGTTTCATCCACTGGAAATCTTGCAATTATGTGCATATAAATACACATATAGACTTGCAACTCTACACAAGAAGAAATGTCATTGAATAACAATACACAATCACTTAACTACAGAGTAGTTATCATACCTCAGTAAATTGGTGCAATCTTGCCTGTTCTTTGACTGTGTGTTATTTCTGATTAGTTTACTGGGATGCATAAAACGAGTTATACCATATCTGGCTAGCTTGGATGACTGGGTTTTGTCTTGGGTCCGCTGCTCTGATGTCTGGATCAGGATGACATTATCATGGCAACCTTTAGGATGTCACCACATGGCATCATCACTTCGAACGCACAATTGTTCAATGGTATCCACCCACAGCTGTTGTTGATGCATTTTGCTCTGAGATCAGCACTAACCTCCTGTTTTTCTTCAACAGCTTTTCCAAGATTTTTGCAAGCAGTATTTTAGAAGCCTTGGATTACACAGAACCAATCTGTCTGAGGAACAGTCACATCTACTGCTTTGTATTTTTTACCGTAGCTTCTGGCTTCTGCCAGGTGAAATTGCTGATCTTCCAACAGCTTACAAGAAGAAGGTAAGGTTTATTTTACTGGAAGTCTATTTAATTGAAACTGGAATAATCTGGTAATGTTTCCTTCTTAATTATTTGTTGTTACACCACAGAATGCAGAGAAAGAAGTGTTTATTTTTTCCATCTCTGTTTCCAATTGTCTATAGTCAGGATGTGCTAATAACCACTTTCCCCCATACTTTACCCTAACAATAACTATCACTGTAATAATTATGATGAGGAACACACACCAACTTTCAACAATGATTTTTTAAAAAAACATTCACAATATTTAAAAAAAATCAATAGGAACATAAAAGACTACCTTACACTAGGTCAGATGATTTGTCCATCTGATTGTCTATTCAACTCTAATGACTAATCTTTCTCATTTTAACCCTAAAGTGGATTCATTTTTTTTTATTATTGCTGGGCACTTTTCTAAAGACTTTCTTCAGGAGCTACAGTTCTAGAACTATTTCCATTACTAAGAACTTTCACATTCTCAGATGCAAACCTGCCTGACTGTCTTGAAGACATCAAGTACCTTCAGAACTACCTTTTCATTTATTTATTTTACTATTTATTAAATTACCACCCTTCACCTGAGGATCACAGAGTGGTTTACAATATACAAACACAAAAATACACACCGTAATAACAAACAAACAAAAATAATTTCCACAAACCTACCTATCCAATAATCTGAGAGACGGTATGGTGGAGTTGTTATAGTGGCAGACTAGGACCCGGGAGTCCTGGGTTCAGATCCATACTCACTCATGAAGCTCACTGGGTGATCTTGGGTGAGTCTTTTTGAGCCTAACCTACCTTATGGGCCAGCATTCAACTACCTTGTCCCACCAGCACAAGTATTTTTTTGCACAATGGAACTTCCCTCTCTCCCCATGCATGCCTGGTGGCCTCGCCAAACCTGTTCCAGAGGATTAGGGGGAGGGAGCCCCTAGAACAGATTTAGGGGGTGCACAGGGGGAGGAGAGGGGGGAAATGTTCCATTGCACAAGCAGAAATCCTTGTGTTGACGGAATGTTCACTTAGCACTACATTGGATTCTGCACAGGGTTGTTGTGAGGATAAGCAGACGTGGTGGAGTTGATGGGAGAAACATGTTCACTTCCCTAAGCTACTTAGAGGAAGAGTAGGAAATTGAATGGATATAGATGGTTTCCTTAAAGCCACAATTTAGTCTTATTGTTTATGAGAGATGAGAAGAATCCAATGCATTCATAACAAATGAAAACACACTTATATATCAGACAGCAATGATTTATTGTTAAAACACTCAATAAAAGCCTTCGAGTTCCTTGTAAACAGCTGGGCCTTCTCCTTTTTCTTTTACTCTTAACCATGGGTAGGCAAACTAATGTCCGGGGACCGGATCCGGCCCAATTGCCTTCTAAATCTGGCCCATGGACGGTCCGGGAATCAGTGTGTTTTTACATGAGTAGAATGTGTCCTTTTATTTAAAATGCATCTCTGGGTTATTTGTGAGGCATAGGAATTCGTTCATTTTTTTTCTTTTTCAAAATATAGTCCGGCCCCCCACTTTAGATTAAGTTTATGACTAGTTCACACTGACACATGGATCAGAACCATCTGGGGTCAATAAGACTTTCTGGGTGGCTTTGCATTATGTTTCAGACTCAAAGGCTGCCTTGTCATATTTCCTTAATCCTTATTTGCACTTACTGGCCCTTTAGCTGTTGTACCATGATAATCACCCGCTAATCAAGTGCTATTTCCTCCCGCCGCAGGAATCCAGTTAGCTCTGGAAACAATGCCAAATCGCTGCTCTGGAACCTTGATCAGTTCCCTTCAGTTTCAGGTGAGTCAATTGCTCTGGGACTGATTTTAAACTTCTGTGGATTAAGTAAGCATATAGTTCATTTGTATACTAGCAATGCAGCCTGATCCATGTTTTTGCATGCTTCGAAAAGCAAACTGTGCATTCATGTAAATGGCCAGCATGCTGAAACACATTGCTTAGCAGTTTCTGGGGTGCTCCTCCCCTGCTGCTGTGCCATGGACAAAACAAAATGTCTTGTCATGTTATTGAAATCCAGACTCATGGTTTATTTCTTCCAAACTGAGTGGTAGCCAAAGTTGGTTCTTGGTTTACCACTTGTGGTTTGTTTGGAGAAACAAGTCACAAGCCTGGGTTCAGACAGCCCAACAAACCAGACTTGAGCTTCTTTCATCTATAGCATGATGGTAGCAAGCGCAGGAATGCCACTGGAACTTTTGAGCAGGGTTCTACACATTAGAGTATAGTTTGCTTCAAATTATTGTTTGATGTGATATTTGAACTGCGAATTCTGTTGATCAGGCCACAGAGTGGAAACAAGTTGTGATAGAACACTCTAAATGACTTCCATGAATATGGGACTTGGAACTGCCCAGTTCAGGTGTTTGTCAGTCCTGGTTCTGGCAGGTTAAAGAGATATGTGAAGTTATAAAACTCCACCACATTTAAAGCTGCTGGTTTTTATTGTGCCATTCTTGCCTTAATTTATTTTGAAAACAGTGCTTGTGGAGGAAGAAGCATTCCCTTTGGCAAACCCTACTCTCTTTGGGAGAGGGTAGTGTTTGTGCCAAAACTATTTTCTAAGCTCTACCTGAAAGCAAATGAAAACTAGTCCAGATCTTTATGTCCTTCCCAGAACTTTGATTTGGAAAAATAACATTTGGAAAAAGAATGAATTGTGTTCTTCGTTGTGTAACCAGCATAGCTCTTTCAGTTGAGCTTATCTGGTTTATATTAATGAAAAGCTGATCTTTGTTGGGGTTAAATGGAATATTTTAAGTAAATATTTTTCCCTTTGCAAAAGAGCCCTGAAAGCTAAAGGTTCTGCCTCTGTCTTTTAAAATTAAGAAGTGGTTAAAAAGAGTGAGGGAGAATCTCTAAAACTTTGGGGGTTGTGTATGTGGGGGTCTGTTCTTCATTAGAAAATAATTTCAATTAAGCTGCCATCCTAAAACAGATTTATCAAGGAGTTATCCCTGTTAAACTTACTTCTGAGTAAACATGCATAATATTGCACTGCACGGCCCCTAAAAATAATAGAGAGTGTTTAATGCACTCTGTGTGAAATCTGACCAGAGCCAAGAAGACCAAATACATAATGGTATCTATTGTGCATAATGTAACACCGTGACATCTGACATCTGTAAAGTATTCTGTTCAAAGACTCAAGCCCTCACTAATGTAAATGCTAAAAATTCAATTTGACATTCAAGGACCCCGTGCTTATTTACATCATCAAAGATTTATGATTAACACTCTTCAAAACTGTGATAGCTCAACAGAATATAATAAGACATTTATTATTTCAGACTCCTGGCTTGTAATTTTGATTTGGCAACCATATTCAGGGCTAATAAGCTTTAACGATGCTTTCAAAGTGAGCTGGTCGTCTGTGGGTCCCTGTTACGGTTTTGGGGGCTTCAAAAGGTTGAGTCCAAACCCAGAAGTGGAGCTGGATTGACAGTTTGTCGTTTCTTATAACACAGATGCTTCCCACTTACCTGTTCTGTGAGCAGGCTGTCTCTCATCTAGGATCCAGGGTCTCACTGCGTATGTGCGCTTCTATTAAGCTATGGACAGAGTTCCTGATTAGGCACAGTCCGACAGGCCAAAGAAATGTCATGGCTCAAGAACCTAGGACAAATGTGGCAGGGGCAAATGGATCTGACACCACACATTTGCAGTTATATTTTGTAGGCTTCTAGTGCAGAACTGGCTAGAATCACTTCCCCAGACTTAAGTCTCTCTTTTGAATGTAATGCAGTGAGAAGTGCTGGGAAAAGCTTTGAAAAGTTGTACCTTTCCCCACTTCTTTTTTGTTCTCTCCCTCCCCTGGGCAGGGATAGTGTGAAGTTACTCATGGACAGCAGGGGGGGAAGAATCAAATCTGAACTGAGCTTCCTGCATAGCTCTAAAAAGGGGAGAGCTCTGTGTTGAGAGTCCTTCCTAGATCATTAGGGGGGGAAATATTCTTCATGTGAGTAAAATGCCTCACAATCGTCCCAGGAACCCGACTCCAGTTCCAGAGGTGACGTGGGATTCTGGGCTGAAGGAAATGAATGAGACCTGGAAAGGAGCAATTGCCTGCCTTGGGGTAGCTGTGTTCTTTGTGATGACCATTGGGATTATCTACTGGCAAGTGGTGGATCAGCCAAACAAAAATTGGATCCTGAAAGGGAACGCCAGTGGTCTTATTTGGGAAAGAAAAGCTCATTCCCTCATCCTGCAGACTCTGAGTGAGGACAAAACTTTCCTGGAGATTCACATGGGAAGACTCTCAGATGTGGAGGTACCTTTAATGAAGAATCTGTGTTGGATAAACAAGACGGAATTCTGTTACACCTGGGAAGCCACCGCACACTTGAATATCTCCTTGGAGTCCAGCCTTTCTTCCAACACGGAGTGCTACAGCATCGGTTGGACGCCTCTGCACTGCCAGGTTAAGATCAAGGTAATGAACTATAGCCTCAGTTTATTTCACTAAATATTACGCTCATGTCGCATTCCCAACAAACTTTACAGAGTGTGAACATCAGCACTGATAAAGATGCCAGTAATATCCATGCTAATCAAAACAAGCATTGACATCTTAAACTTGGTCCTTGCAGTAAATGTAGATCTGCATTTTTTGTTGTTGCCTATTTATGAAAATCCTGGTTTTTTAAGGTAAAAGTTCAACCCCCTAAAAGAATCTCCAGGATCCCTTGGCAAATACCAAGATATCTGCACACAAAGACAAAATTGCAAGAATACAAAGGTAAATCAGCCAGCTAAATCCAAAATCAGTTCTAGCTCTGCACCATTGTAGTGTTGTGTATAACCAGAGTGAAAGAACCACCTTTCTAAAAATGAACCAAGTAATACCTAAAATCATATCGGTCTCTGAAAATTGCAAGCTAAGAAAGTTCCCTTGCCACCATAGTCATGACATAACTTATTATTATTATTATTTATCATGGAATGACAGCGGGTGTCTTCAAAACAGCTTTTTTTCTGTGCTCCAAAAAATGAGGTGGGGGTGCTTTATAATTCTTGTGAAAGTAACAAATCTATCTGCGCCGGCATTGAAATCTAAGAACTGTGTTTCTCTCTGGATATACTGAAAGCTGGATAGGAGTGTTTTGGCGTCCCCTGCATGTATGAACTTCTTCAACAATATAAGATTTGGGCAGCAGTCCCAGGCATATGAAACATCCCACTGAAATGTGTGGGATTTTCCTCTAAGTAAATATGTTTATGAGTCAGCATTAAATACATATTTTATGGACAGGATTTTGCAGCAATATCTAGAAATTTATTTATTCTTGCACTTGGCTTTTCAGCCTCAACCATCTCAGGATCTGAGACAAGTTTAAAAATATTTATGTGGACCTATTGGCATATAAGAAATTAGAACAATTCAAAAGAATGTAATCCTAAGCTGACATACTTGGTTGGAAGTAGGGGTATTTTCTTGAGCGATGTAAATAACTCTCTTGAATCAGGAATGCACCACTCATTGGCAATGCTAATGCGGAAATGCTTTTAAATAATAATTAAAAATAAAATAAAGATACATTTAAAATACAAACAAAGAATGTACATTCCAGCCAATTGAGGTTTTATTTTGGAATTAAAGACATAGGAAATGCAAAGCTTGAATGAAAACAGCTTTTTAAATCAGTGGGTGATCTGCTTACTTTGACTATCTGACCTATTTTTGCTCTCAATGCACAGCATATGCCTTGTTTGTTTTAGTGTACTGGTATGCTAGCAATACCTGAAAGAAATTCAAAAACTGTGCAGTCATGTTTTCTATGTAAAATACAATTTTTAGTTCAGGATCTTGGGGAGGAAGAGGCGAGTTAGCATAAACAGCTCTAATTAAACCACTCAGTTTTAAGCATGAGGCTCACACTGGGTCAAATTCTTTGACCTCAATTAGACATTCTGGTTCATGCTAGAATTTCTGCAGATTTTCAAAAGGTTTAGCAATCATAGGAGTACCCTAATCAAAGTCTCAAAAATGAAGCCAAGCCTTTTTTCAGAGATTCATAGATTGAATTGAAAGGACCTTGCCATAGCTTTGTGTTATCATGGTCCCATAAAGACTAAGCATAAGGAACAAAAGACTTCTCAGTTGTACAATAATACGGAGAAACTCTTGCACTGATTGCATTAGGGGCTGAGAATGCCCAGGGAGCAACATTCAGATGCATATCAAAGACTAAGTAAGAAAGAAGTAGAGAGTCAGACTGGAAACATGCAATTGTTTTTTAGGAGAGTTCTAAGTGATACAATAAAGGCAACTTGCTTTTGGTCTACACAACAGGCAGGTTTCTTTTATCCTGCTGTCATCATGATCAAACAGACTTTTTGGAACATTCTCCACATCTGCCAAACCTGTTTATCAGAAGCAGTCGTAGCACAAGTGTGCATGGTATATCAGTTATGCTCCTTTCCCTCTACTCAGGGAAGGCAGGGGGGAACCAATGTCCAGTTTTGGTTATAAAATGGAAAAGCCAAACCAGAATTAGCTTTATTAAATATATTTCAAGACAACAATCTGGATTTACATAATAAAGAATTAATGAACCACTTATTACAAGCGTCAAGACGCAACAAAACCAGACACTGGAGAGGCATTTCTGGCACAGTGATAGACAATTGGTACAAAACCATTTGAGAAATATGACTAGAAATCTTCCCCTCATTAGTGGCTGATCAACCTTATGGTGTAAAGGAGACGACATAAATGTTAACCCTGATGCCTTCAAAAACTCCAAAATCCCCTTTGAAATGTGTCTAGGCTTTCATCTAAGAGGCCTTGTGCTATTAGCCAGTGATTATGCAATCACATGGGAAGTTAAACTTGCTGATCTCATTTGTTCAGTGGAAGTAAATGCTTTTAAAAGGGTCTGGGGAAAACTGAATATTTGAGTAAAAATAACCCCACAGCTGGATGAATAAGGTTGGAGCAAGGACAGGTCATATGGGCACAAACATGTACCCTTGCATATTTTATAGATTTAACCAAGGCTATTCTTCAAAATTATACATTAGTTTTTCTGTAATATTTTGCTTTCTAGGACTGCTTTTCCATGGTAAATATTTCCTGGTATGGAGGAGCGAGTGTCAACAGCCAGCATTGGCCTCTGAACAACATGAGCATCAAGTCCCAGCCATTCATTATCAGCAACCTCGCCAAAACCCCAGCTGCTTATGGCTCTGTCTTAGAAAGATATTTTTTGGGATCAACTGGTAAGAGTTGCCTTCCTCGCTTGATTTCGCAACATTGTTGACTGTAAATAGCTTTTCTATGGCTTTAGTCTTTTCTTTTCTTTTTAATACAGTCCAACTGAGTGAAAAATTAAGAAGCTAACTAGGGTTATATCTTCTCCAAGAAAGGTGGCTAGCTACATCAAGTACCTGCCTCACTGATACAGTGAACAGAGAGTGATGTATCGTACCTTAATAGTTGGATAGCCATGGACTCTACTTTACAGAGGACAGTCTTCTGTTTGAATGGCTGTCTGGTCCAAATCCAGTTTTAAAGAACCATAAGAAGGAAGAGTGAGCAGGAGTCTTCAAGCTGTCCACCAACACAGGTCACCTGGCCACATTCTTTCCCATTACAGTAAGATTATACATATATAAAGTAGCATATGCAAGTTTTATGCAATCCTGTGCCCTCATTTTTGTTGACGCAGTTCCTCTTTTTTGCAGTGTGTACACGACCACCTTACTAGTGCATTGTGCAGCAATGATTTTGAATATTAGCTTTTGATGTGGGAATTCCTCTTACTTTCTTTTCTTTCTGAGGAACAGCTCAAATTTGCCTTCCTTAAAAAACAAAAACAAAAACTAACCTAACAAAAAAGAAAGGTGAAAATGTATGAGGAAGGATATGCCCTCCCCACATCCCATTCCCTTTCTACCAGTGCATTAAATCCTAGTACATTAGCCCCAGGCACATAAAATTTGAACTGGTTTGTATTCTAATTTGTCTAAAATGTCTACACTGGCCAGGCAAAATTGCTAGTCAATTTCCCTTCTGCACCATAGCTCACAGTAACTTATTGACGTGTGACATTAATAGCATGGCAGAATTTCAGAAGACATGAAATTGCCACTAGTGTACAGGCCAGGGATTGTTAACATGGTGCCCTCCAGATGTTGTTGGATTCCAGCTCCCAACAGCCCTAGCTAGCATGGCCAAAGGTCAGAAATGTTGCTAGTTAATACCCCAGCAATATCCATGTCTCTTTGCCGTGTTGCATTTTAGAAGGACAGGGAATGACTCTTCCTAAAGGAGGATATACCACGTCTCTGGGCTGAGTATCACCCTATGAGGAGGATTCTCTGTCAGGATCAACAACTTTGGAAGGCCGGGCTGTGTTCAGTTTGGCGATGCTTCGCAAGTCCATGATTAAAAGAAGAAAAAAATCTCATTACATTGATAGTATTCAATCAGTTACGAGATTTTGATACCTAATTATAGTTATTAGACCTATTATGCAATAAGTAAACAACAGAATGTTTACGATCTCAGCCATGAGCAATATAACTCGCAATCTCTACAAGGCTTATGTGCCTTTGACAACAACAAAAAAGCAGAGTTCCTGTTTTATGCCGTTTTGTCATCATCTGCACAGAAATGGAAGTGAGTGAGTTCTGATTTCTCACACTGGATTAAAAAATGATACTGGAATTTCATCAAATGCATGACAAAGTAAAGCACAGTCCTAACTGTCTGATTTCTTTTTTATACCTTTGTGTGTTTGTTATCTCTAAAGGAGTGACAGTGATGATTGCCTCAGACATACCCATCTTCCTCTCAGTAGAGAGGAACAAACATTTTTGCCTTGAGAGTACCCTTGGCGTCAACATGGCATCCCTGCAGTACACAGTGTGTGTCAGTCAAAACATCACGTCTGCCCATCAGGAAGTGGGAAGCCAGCTTTCAGGACATCAGCGGAAGCTGCCAGATACTGACATACTAAGGTAAGAAAGATATCAGAAAAGTGTGGTCTGACATTAAGCACCCCACCAGCTATAGGGTGGCAAGATCTTAAGGGTATGGGTACACGCAAAGGTGTAGAACAGAAATCCAAAAAGGCAGACTGTAAAATAGTAGTAGTTGGTTTTGTTATTCCTTTTATATATATAACCCACTTTTAGGTCCAGTGTTATATGGTTGTGGCAGCTGCTCCCAGTAACCAGTCTAGCAGCCACATTCTGAATTAATTGCAGTTTCTGAGTCACCTTCAAAGGTAGCTGCACATAGAGTATGTTGCAGTAGGGCCAGTCCTGATTAATATTATACTATGAACCTGAGAAGGGATTCGGGTAGCGCTGTGGTCTAAACCACTGAGCTTAGGGCTTGTCGATTGGAAGGTTGATGGTTCGAAACCCTATGACAGGGTGAGCTCCCGTTGCTCAGTCCCAGCTCCTGCCAACCTAGCAGTTCGAAAGCACGTCAAAGTGCAAGTAGATAAATAGGTACCGCTCTGGCAGGAAGGTAAACAGCGTTTCCGTGCCCTGCTCTGGTTCGCCAGAAGCGGCTTAGTCATGCCTGCCACATGACCCGGAAAAACTGTCTGCGGACAAACGCCGGCTCCCTCGGGCAGTAAAGCGAGATGAGTGCCGCAACTACTAGAGTCATTCGTGACTGGACTTAACTGTCAGGGGTCCTTTACCTTTACCTTATGAACCTGAGAAATGGAATCAAGTGGGGAATTTGCATATCCTATTAGACAGGAACATAAGTTTTCTGCCGACACAAGTCCCCTCCCTTTTTAAACATCTGCAGGCATATACTAGATATGCTGGTTTAACCTAGCTATTTTAGTTTTGTGATCTTGAAAAACCTGTGGGCCAGATAATAAATAGGTGTTAAGTTCAAGCAAGGCTTCTTTCTTTAAACTACACCAATACAGGTTGCCTGTCTGGAGCTATTACAGAGCAGCAGATTCTGCTGCCAAGGTGGAGCGAGGATTAAGATATTTCTTCAACAGACTGCAAAGGCATCACCTCGGGGAGGGGCTAATCGCTCTCAGTGAACTTTCCACAGTGCTACTTGGTAATACGGTATGTGCATCTTTGGAGGCCATGGGCAAGCTGCAGAGCTAGAGGGCAGCATTTTCACCCACCCTGTTAATTCCTCAAATATATATCTTTCCCAGCATTCTGCATTAAATTGTTATAGCTAAAGTATCACTTTTCAAAACCTTAGCCAGCAAACTCCCATTTTCCATGTACAGGAGTGTTTTCACAGACTTTGACAACAGCTGGATTTGGTGTTTGATATCACCAGACAAATAAAATACAGAGTCCAGTTTTTCAACAGGGGTTTTGCACAGCTACTTGGCACACAGTTGTGTACACACACACACACACACACACACACGCACCAGTATGTCTAAGCATGGGAGGCAATTTTATAGATGCAAACCCACAAATAGAGGTGGGTTTTGTGGGTGCACATTTCAACTGGGATCTGAGCCTGTGTGTGTGTGTGTGTGTGTGTGTGTGTGTGTGTATCTCAATTTGATTATAATAAAACCTCAAAGTGTTTTTTAAAAAATTACAAACAAAATTATTATACTTGTCTTAATTCTCACAAAACTTTATTTTTTTTATCATCCATATCCCTCTGTTAGATTGAACCCCAATGAAATTGGGAATTGCGGGTAGATGAGCAAATCAGCCTATTTCTGATCCATGTCAATTTCACATACATTTATTCACATAAATTAATATTTAAATACTGTATGTACTTAGGTACATGTTTTACCACAAAATATGTATTTGAATACATGTTTTATCTAAACATTTCCCCCTAAAACATCATTTTTATTCATTTATTAAACTGACAACTATATTGCAAAATTCAGGCAAGTGCAAAATCTGAAGGGCAGCTATGTTCTGATTGGTATTTTAGCTTGGTAAGCGTGTATTAGGTCAGTTCACTTGCAGACCAAATAATTTTTTTGTCCAAGCCTAGTTGGGACTGATTCCTTAATAGATTCCCATTAACACCATATAAATGTTATTGGACTATCTCCTATTTGAATCTATCTCCTATTTAATCTGACTGTTTAGATAGCAACTGGTGAACTTAACTTATTAAGGCTTAAGCTAGTGGGGCTCCTATTGGCATTCCATCTAGGCTCTAACTAGGTCCATAAACCCTTATCTTCTACATTCCAGACCATTCACTGGAATACTGCAGCATTGTTCAAGCCAAGGCTATGTGAATCTTGTGAGTGGAAGCTCCATCTAAGCCACTTTGACTTTAATTACTGCTTTAAGAGCCTTTATAGCTGTTACCAGCAGCAGGACTGAAGAGCTTTTTCAAATTATGCCAAACCCGGTGTGGTGTGGTGCCTTTTTAAACACACACACACACACACACACACACACACACACTACTTCCTGCACTTCTGTTTTTTTGTGCTGAAATATTAAACAGAAGTAGGGTAAGAGTTCTTGGAGATGTCATCTTGAGACCCTGTTAAATAAATAGCAGAGTGTGTTTTGCTGTTTAGTCTTACCTTCCAAACATTATAGTCCCTGGTCCTATGACAAAATCCTTGTCTAATGGTGCACACTATTCTCTCTTCTTTCAGGAACACAAGTTTTTACCTGTGATGAGACGAAAAGGGTTGCATAGTCCAAGGCTTGCCATGGACTCCTCACTTACAAAACATCTAAAGCTTTCCATAACTGTGTCCCCTTTTGCAAGCATCAACTCCCAACTTTTTCAGATGTCTCTACAAGAAGGCAAAGAAGACTATTGGCTGAGCCGCCACTCTGAATCTGGTGACTACTCGGTACAAGTCCCTAATATCACCTCTTGCACTTGACCAATTACCTCTAGAGGTTCCTAGCCTGGAAGGAACCAGTAGGTATCAGGCTTTCTCGGCTTGCTCAACATACATTAGCAGACGTTAATGAGCCAAAGCACATGTTATGTCAGAGATGGGTGATTGGATCCCCCCAGTTGGTAGTACGTGAGACTCTTAATTGCAAGGTTGTGGGTCCGAGCTCCACAATGGGCAAAAGATTCCTGCATTGCAGGGTTCTGGATTAGGTGACCCTCATGGTACCTTCCCATTCTATGACTCTATAGCAGGGTTGAGGAGCTGTTTCCAGCCTGTGGATTGGATGTCTAGGTCCCTCACCCTGCCCCCTGCTGGCCATTCTGACAAGTAGATGGGACTGCCCACTTGTCATTCAGCTGGCATCACAGTGACGTGCTTTATTTTGCCTGGGCAGTTTGAAATCACATTCAATGGACCAAGACACAGGAGTCTGCAGGAGCTGACAATAAGTTGAGTGTTTGCACTTGCAAAGCCCTGTGCCTTTGCAAGCACTGCCAATCAGCATTTTTCTTCTCCTGATAGCAGCTACCACGACCCCTGTTTGGATGGAGCCCTGACATGGTAGGAAGGGGGTCTTACCCTCCTTCCTTGTACCAAAGCCTTGATGCAAATCACCCTCCCTGAGCTGCAGAGGCGAAAATATGCAATACAACCATGGAAAGGAAGCTATATGAAGGGGGAACTTTTATCTCCATGCCGTAAGCTCAATCTAAACTGGGTGTGTGAGTGTTGGGTCGCTTACAGCGACTTTTAGGAAAGTAAAATCATGGCAGGATACCTAATCATTGATTTCCCACATCATGTCTAGTAAGGATTATTGATTATTAATCAATAATCAAGCTGTACCTAAATAATGGTTCTTGGGCCTATAACCAATTTCAGGAAATTATAGCTATACTGTATCTTCAATGGTGTCTGCAAAAGAAATATATTTCAGGCCATGTTTTATTAAGCAATGTAATGTAGCAGGCTATCATTTTTTAAAAAAATAAAAATAAATCTATTGCCTAATAAAATTGCCTCAGTGCCCATGATACACATAAATACAGAGTGATGCCTTTGTTTTGAAAATGCACATTAGCTATAAAATATTCTATGCTGTGTTCATATGATTCTGCTCAGAATTTGAGGCAAGGAGTACTGCCATTCGGAGAGCATAACCTTGAAACCAAGTGCTCGCAAATGGTCCCTTCACTCCCCTTAATCTGGCGCTGCCAACTATTAGTTTAGGCAGGGAACATCCAATATGGTAGCTTCTAGATATTGCTGGACTGTAACTGCTATCATAGGGACGCGGGTGGCGCTGTGGGTAAAACCTCAGTGCCTAGGACTTGCCGATCGCATGGTCGGCGGTTCGAATCCCCGCGGCGGGGTGCGCTCCCGTCGTTCGGTCCCAGTGCCTGCCAACCTAGCAGTTCGAAAGCACCCCCGGGTGCAAGTAGATAAATAGGGACCGCTTACTAGCGGGAAGGTAAACGGCGTTTCCGTGTGCTGCGCTGGCTTGCCAGATGCAGCTTTGTCACGCTGGCCACGTGACCTGGAAGTGTCTGCGGACAGCGCTGGCCCCCGGCCTCTAGAGTGAGATGAGCGCACAACCCTAGAGTCTGTCAAGACTGGCCCGTACGGGCAGGGGTACCTTTACCTTTACATTTAACTGCTATCATGCCTGGCCATTGGCTATGCTTTCTGAGGCCGATGGGAGTAGGAGCCCATAACTTTCTGGGGGGTATCACATTGGTTACCTGCACATGAGGTGAACCAGGAAGTCAACCTAGCCCTTTATGCTTCTGCTGTTCTCTTCTGATGGCTGTTTCCTATTGCAGGTGCCGCTGCTCACCAGATGGAAAGGGCAGTTTTCTGCTCAGCTAAATGTGACCAGCCGGGCTGCGGTGCTCTGGTACATGGACCAAGTGAGCCTCTTGAGGCAGCGACTGGGAGCAGAGTATTTGGTTTTCGAAAGTGGCGAAGGCAATTGGTTTATGGAGCAAGCAATCCCACCTCCCACAGAACTTGGAGGGGATAAGTACATTCACATTTTAGCCTCAATGGCAGCTGCATTGGGAAACTCGTCAATAATTAGCGCCGGCACGAGGTTCGTCTCAGAATAACTCTCCAAACTGTTTGTTTCCGAGGGCATCCTATTAGTGTGCACCATCTCCTGACCCTTGTTTTTATTTCATTAAAAGTTTATTTTAGGGGAAATCTCACATCCCCCTTCCACCCCTTTCTCTGTCCTTGTCATTTGCTGCTGGTGCTGCTATAATCTGAAGGAGAGTCGTGGAGGGATAGTGTGTGCTAATGAACAGAGGCATGGATGTGCATTCAGTATGGGCTCTTCCTTTCCAGAAAAGTGGCTTCAGCTTGCATGAACTGGGTTGCCATATGTCCTCTTTTTCCAGGGCACGTCCTCTTTTTCATGGGTGTGTAGAATGAGAGTCGCTGTGGTCTAAACAACTGAGCCTTTTGGGCTTGCCGATCAGAAGGTCAGCGGTTTGAATCTGCGCAACAGGGTGATCTCCCTTCACTCTGTCCCACCTCCTGCTAACCTAGCTGTTGGAAAGCATGCCAGTGCAAGTAGACAATTAGGTACTGCTGTGGTGTGAAGGTAAATGGCATTTACTTTCCTGTCGCGCCAGAAGCGGTTTAGTCTTGCTGGCCACATGGCCCAAAAAGCTGTCTGTGGACAAACACCAGCTCCCTCGGCCTGAAAGCGCGATGAGTGCCGCAAACCCATAGTCACCTTTGACTGGACTTAACCATCCAAGGGTCCTTTACCTTTTTTTTTACCCATAGTTAAAAGTAGAAGTTGACAGATGTGTCCTCTTTTTTGCTCTTCAAAATATGGCAACCCTAGCATGAAGCCAAGCCACCAGCTGCTGTGTGACAATGCGTCCTTAGAACTGTCTATGACTTTGATGCAATGCTGCACCTGTGCCTTAAGTTGGCCTCCCTCAACCTGGTACTCTCCAGGTGTTGTTGAACAACAGCTCCCAGCAGCTCCAACCAGAATGGCTAAGTCAGGGGTTATGGGAGTTGTGATTCAACAACATCTAGAGGGCGTCAAGTTTGGGGAAGGCTGAATGATTACTGTGCCTTTCAATGTTTCCAGTTTGACTCCTGGTCTGTTTCTGCTGCTTCTAGAGCCAGCCACCTGCCGCTCTTTCTCCAAATGAACCCCCGCCAGTCCGACTGGAGCTACGCTGGCTTGAAAGGGATTATTCCATCGGTGCTTCATTACAGTCTTCTTGGTTATAACTTTTTTATTCCGGATGCAATAGGTAACGTTATTTTAAGGTCAACTTCTCCCAGTTCTTCTTAGAATCCGTTTTATTGAAGGGCTGAAGATGCCCCTGATAGAAAAGGCCAGATCTCATGGGCAGAGCCCATATGCTGTGTGTTAAGAGGCCCCAGATTCAATCCCTGGCATTTCTGGGAAGGGCTGCAAAAGACCCAGGCCTCAAACACTGGAGAGAAGTTGCTGGTCAGTGCAGAGTCTTGATCAGCTGCCATCCAGATGTCAGGCTGCAACTCCCATCAGACCCAAACAGCAAGGCCAGTGGTCAGGGCTGATGAGAGTTGGAGTCTAACAACATCTGGAAGACACCATGCCTCTCTAAATAATACTGTGCTAGATGGACCATTAGGCAGCTTTCTATGCTCCTGCAGGGGAGATGAATGCATATAATCTGCTCACCTAATCAACTATGTTCATGAAGGCTACACCAAGCAGAACTTGAGGGACATCAGTGCCTGAAGTTCTGTTTGGTGCACCATTAGATTTAATTGATTTTCTGTTGACAAGAATTGGCCAGCACATTTCTTAAGCATTAAAAAAATTAAGCAGGAATTGCATATACATTCAGTTCTGCCGAAATTAGAAGGTGGTGGTGTTGTTTTTTAAAAAGTGTTTAGAAAAAGAAGTAATGGCATCTCATCTTCATTCATCTGGTTAGCAAAAGCCCGGGGGCTTTTGGACTGCAACTGATTTGTAGCATGGATCGCATCGACCCCATAGCTCAGCGATTGAGCACATGCTTGGCATGCAGAAGGTCCCTGATTCAGTCCTGCACACAGCCAAACACCCTTAAAACTTTTTAAAGTTCTCGTTTATGTTGACGTTGATGTACTAAACTACATGCAGCAGGTTTAAATTTCTTCATTTCAGACTGCAATGTAAAGATCTGGATTCAGCATTCAGAGTTATGCATACCTGGGGGAAAACTGTGTAATGAGAACAAAGTTTCCAGAGCAGTCCATTTGTAAAAAATCAGGGGATGCAACTAACAAATGGGAAGGTAGCTTGGACAACCAATCTTTCTCTTCCCCTCTTCCACCTGTACCCTTCAGAAAGTTGATGAGGCCTAGCAAGTATTGAGGGCTTTGCCATAAGGGACTGCAGTGAGAGGCGAATTCCCTGAAATCAGGTGGAGGAATTTTGCACCATATGTACAGGGCTCCCATTTTGGGGCAATTCTCCCTTCATACTGCAGTCCTGTAAAGCCCAGACACAGTGGCTTTGGGGGGAGGTACAGTATACTGAAGAAGCCAGAAGTGGAAACATTTGCTTTAAAACTTTAATATCTCTGTGTTATTAGTTACTGTAATAAATGTATGATGGGACGCGGGTGGCGCTGTGGGTAAAACCTCAGCGCCTAGGACTTGCCGATCGCATGGTCGGCGGTTCGAATCCCTGCTGCGGGGTGCGCTCCCGCTGCTCAGTCCCAGCGCCTGCCAACCTAGCAGTTCGAAAGCACCCCCGGGTGCAAGTAGATAAATAGGGACTGCTTACTAGCGGGAAGGTAAACGGCGTTTCCGTGTGCAGCTCTGGCTCACCAGAGTAGCTTTGTCATGCTGGCCACGTGACCCGGAAGTGTCTTCGGACAGCGCTGGCTCCCAGCCTCTAGAGTGAGATGAGCGCACAACCCTAGAGTCTGTCAAGACTGGCCCGTACGGGCATGGGTACCTTTACCTTTACCTTTTAATAAATGTATGATATTAGGCTTGTATTTGAGCAAGCAGAAGGACTTCTGTTACACAGTTGGACTTCCCCCCACCCCATGTGACTCCTAAATCTGTTCTGGGGGTTCCCCCAACCCTCTGGAGCTGGTTTTGGGATAGCATGGGACAGAAGTCCTGTTGCACAAGTGGAAGTAATTGAACTCCCACATTTTTTAGTTGAATATCACCCTTCTGGTATTGCATCTAACTGCATTCCTCTGGGAGCCAGCACTTTCTGAAGTCCTGTGTGATGCCTTAAAAATCCTATCAGCCGCTTTGTGTACACACACACACACACACACACACACACACACACACACACAACAATATCTATGTCTCTTAGAAGAGGAGGTAAAATTTTGTGGCAAGAGATATAAAAATATTAATAGTTTTTTTTAACAATAGTCTTGAACCAATGGAACCCTGTAGTAAATCCTGCTTTTCGTGGTGAAAAGAGGGAGCTCATGCACTCCTTGTTCTCACAGTGAGCTGTCACTTTTGATAAAATGTGAGGCTGTTTCAGAACGAAAGATTCTGTTTTGGAAAGCAATTCCCTTTTCTGAAGGAATTGGGTTCCTTAAGCCTGAGGCAATATTTTTAATAAGAATCCTCTCTTGACCCTCACCCTTTTGCCCACTAGCCAGCACCTAGGATTTCACCAGGAAATCTGCTTGCTCCCCTTTGCAGCATGCTTTCCTTATTTCAGTTTTCTGCCCTGGTGGAGGAAACCTGTGTTAGGATCTCCAACCCCTTCAGGATTTATGAAGCTAGATGAAGAGGTGTCATGTCGCATTACATGGCGAAGTATTCTGGATGTGTTAAAACGCTACAGAACCTTGAGTGGGATGACAGGACACAATATTTCCTATTGCAAATGACATTGGTAGCATTTGTGGAATTGCTTTATCTTTCTGGATATGCATGGATTTTAAGATACTGTCTGCAACCTGCTAATATAGATGGGTTTATGTTTCAAGGTTATAGTTCATTCTTCCCATCTGGCAAACAAGCTGTATGGGTGTACTCTTCAGCATCTACCTTCTGTGGGTGGGGATGGGGCAGAACTGTTTTGGCACAAGGCTTCCCAAGACTTTTCAGTCTATAAGTGTCCCTTCACTACATTTCTACCTAGAAGGTGTTTCTTTCATGTTGGATTAAGAAGTCATGTCTCTGCAGATCATAAAAAGATTTAAATTTATGTATGTGGGGGGCTGACACTTTTCTACTTTGATAAAGAAATTATGCAGCTGGACAACAAATTAACTTAATTGCATGAAATTTTAGGTCAGGGTATCCAATGTGGTGTTCCCAATATGCTTTTGGCTCCAGCCTCCATCAGCCTCAGCCAGCATGGCCAATGGTCAGGGAAGGAGGAAGTTGTAGTCCAACAACATCTGGAAGGCATTATAATTATAATTATTTATTAAATTTGTATACCGCCCTTCATCTGTAGATCTTAGCGTGGTTCACAACATAAAACGCAATATAGAAACACAAAATACGTGATAAAAACAAGAACAAGAAACACAAACCAATGAACCCCACCCCTCCTCCCACAAACCCATTTAAAAGGGAAATAAGATGTTAATCAGCCAAAGGCCTGGTTGGCTACTCCTGCATAGTTAATGTGTTTCAAGATGCCCCTGTGGTCCTTAGTTATAATGTTATAGACATGTTTTTTTCTGGTTTTTTTGTGGTAGGTTGGAATGGCCCCTAAGAACCCCCCAAACACTGGTGTGAATTCAGCAGTTATCAGGAATAAATGAGATACACAGGAGTAGGGAACATTTTCTTTTCAGGGTCTTTAGTACAATATTATGTCTTTTACCTGCTGTGTCCATGGTTTGCCTTCCAGGCTGCTGACTGTTGATGTTATAACACGCCAGCAGTCAAGCTGCTAAAGCAACAAATTCAAAGCACGTACCAGAAAGAGAGATGAAAGATGTTCTTTCTTTTAACAGATTATCTGGATTGCCCACTATTTATACTATGTACTTTTCCTTTCCAGCTGGAAACTGCCCCCCATTTGTTTCACATCTCAGCTTGAATCCTTCATAATGTGCACCAAGCCAATTACATGGTTTTGTGTTAGGAGTCAGATGGTCAGAAATGTTGTTTCTCTGTGAAATCTCAATATACTCAGTGTCCCCGTCCGTCCGTCCCCCCGCCACCCCACTTTCCCATTGCTTTTGAAATTCTTCCTACAACTTGTGTTTCCAGAATGCCAGCAATGCCAAAATGTGAGTTGGATCAGGCCATTCTTCAGTTCCATTTGCTTTGAGCCGTCGAGACTGTTTAAGCATCTGGCATGTGTCTTTTTTAACAACGCTGGCTTCTCTAGCCTCTTCTTTCTCCCTTTGGCTCCTGTACCAGCAAATAGGAGACAGAAGCCATTTCCAAGCTGTCACTCTTTTGTGGGGAATGGCCATAGCTCAATGGTAGGCCATCTGCTTTGTATGGAGGAAGACCAGGTAGAAATGGGAATGTTCCTTTCCAAGACCCCAGACTGCTGCTGCCGGACAATGAAGACAACATTGAGCTGGATAGACCAACATATAATGACCCCTAGCTGTAAACCAGCAAATTTAGATTGTGCAATTAAAGTGGTTGTGGTGCTCTTGTGCCGCAAACCTGCTTCCAACCCCCCTGGAATTTTCGTGATAAGAAAAGTGATTGTGGCATGTAACTTGCACACAAATAAAGCAGCATGAAGTCTCAATAAAGAACAGTGTTGTAAAACATTCATGCAGATTTTGTGCACCTGTATCAGGATGAAAGCTCAATTAACTGGCTGTCTGGAAGAGCCCTGGGATGAAGCTATTGTATTTTAATATTTTGTACTATTGTATTTTAATATTTTGTTGGATGTAAATCATCATCATCATCATCTCAGCAATGGCCGCAATAGCACAACTGAAGTCTATTGCAGTGGCCCTTCCCTTAAAGCTATCCAGGGAAGTTTCACTACAGGCAGAGTTGGCATTCTGCAGTGGACGCAGCAGATGCCACTGCCAGAAGACCCAGTGCAGTGCAGTGCAGTGCAGTGCAGGAGAAGCTGAGATACATGAGGCCTGGTGGTGACTGGGCAGTGTTTCAATAGCACCTTGATTATACAAGAGCACACAGAGGCCTTGTTACAAATCTCAGGGTTTATCATTAATATAACCTGGTCATTCCTAAATTACTGGATCAAAGATTAAAGTTGAATTCTAAATATTTATAACGGTTTTCCTATTGCCCAACCATTTTTATTTGTTTGTGCTGTGCAGGAGGAAGTCTTGCAAATGAATTTCTGATCGATGAAGAGCTATATATTAGATGGCTGCAGATTGTGACTTTCCTTCCTGTGATGTCTTTCCATACTCCACCGTGGGTCTGTTGTGATGACTGGGTAGGTATATCAACTACCACTGGTATGCTAATGATAATATTCTGCTCTCTTGGTTCCCGAATTCTCTCCCTCAGTTCTTACTAATATTTTTTATCTCCACAATGTCTCATTTTGGATGATTCACCACCACCAAAGTTTAAGGTGGATTAAACAGTATACTCTGTATGTCTTCTCTGAAATCATCACTTCCATCTTCCTTGACACATCATCAGTACTCTCATCCAGGATTGGCCCAAGGCATTTTGCTGCCTGAGGTGAAGGACAAGATGGTCCATTTCACATACAGAAGCTAACTGGACCAGCAGTTGAATCTTAATCTAACACTGGTGGTAGGACAGGGTCCTCTGCCACACCTGAGATAGCAAGTCAGTTTATGGGGGCCAGGACATGCCATGTAGCATATATAGCTCTGTCCTCTAACATAGGGGCTTAGGAGGATCAGCAAGGTGGCTGTAATTGCTGCCTAGGGAAGCTGCTTCACTTTGCCCAAAGGTAGGGCTGGCTGTGAGCTTCAGTTTTGCACATGGGGTGTGTGTTATGGAGAAAGGGAGGGGGAGAGAAATTTGCCTCTGTGTTGTTCGTCAGCAAAAGATTCTGGTGCCAGATCTTGCAATATATTTCTTCTTCATAGAAACTCTGGTTCAAGTTCTTGTACTTTCTTGCCTCAGCTATCACCAGGGCTTTCTTATACCTCATCTTAAATTCTTATTTCAGCCCTAAACTCTGCTGCATACCTTGCTCATGGCATTCTACCATTCACAGTCTTCTTTTTTGCTTCTCTTAATCAGTTCAAATTACCCCCTCCTCCTAGTTGCTTCATGCTGTGTGCCCCATCTCTCCTTTCTAATTCCCCTTTCACATTCTTTCTCCCACTATTAATTCTGTTTATACTAATCTTCTTATCTTAGCCCTTTAGCTATGCTCTCTTAGTCCTTTAGCTATGTTCTAGAGCTCAGCTGAAACTTCAAAGGAGGCAGTTTTCTGAAAAAAGAAGGCCACCTTACAGAATTTGCTCTAAATATTCTATACCAATTTGTTTGTGGTTGCTGCCATTCTCCTCCTCTCGACACAATGCTGGCTACAGGAGTAGTGGCAGTAAAGACTAGCACGATAAGAGACTGAAGAGATGGTTTTCATCCAAGCTGAAGGATGAGAGACTTAGATAGGCTGGGATTACAATACCACTAAAGTCATATTTTATTGGCTACTCTGGGTTGGATTCACCTAGGCATCCCTGTCAGGAGAAGACCTGCACAAGGACTTTTGCTTATACAACACAGCTCCTCCCCGCCCCCCTTCCTTCCCCTGTGCACACTCTGAAATTGGCTCAGTTGAGAGAACCTCCATTACAACACACAGTGTGGGGGAGGGTGGAATCCCTGCAATGCTTGTGCAGATGGAATGATTAAAAGAGTGTGACATTGAATTCCACCCTCTGTATCTACTCCCTTTGGGAGAACATAAATCAAACTAAAATACCTGCTTCTCTATTGTCTTCTCCACAGCGTATTTAAATAATATGCTGAACTTCCTTTCTTTCAGGTGCTGAATCTCACCAGGCACTATGTTCAGACACATCAGAGTTTTGTGGTGCCTCTTGTTGAAAAATACAGCAAGGAGTGGCTCTCTGTAGGATACCCTATTTTTCGACCTGTATGGTGGCTCAGCCCCACTGAGTCCATTACCTTTACAATTGATGATGAATTTCTCATAGGAGATGAGGTAAGAAATAAATTTTACTCCAGCATGTTTTGGACCAGGAAGGGCATCTCAGGGACTGAATATTTTCTATAAGGCATTTGGATTTATATTAGAGTACTGAACATTTCAGTTCTCTGCGGGTTTTGAAAATTCATGTAACGTTACAAAGGTAAAATAGAATACTTGATGATAGAAAACCCTCATAAATTAAAATTGGCAGAAAACATTTATTATAGCTAGAATTCTGAAAACATGGAAGAATTAACTTTGCTGAGGAGGAATCAGCATGACTTCTGTAAATGGAATTCTTGCCTCACTAAACTTTTGGAACGAGACACATTTAGATTGTCCAGTCAAAATGTAAAATCATACAATGATAGTGATGGAAGGGACCTTGAACATCGCCTGCCCAACTTCTTGCTCTGTGTAGGAAAACAGAGACATATGTGATCCAGTGGACATTATATATTTGGGGTGTGTGTGTGTGTGTGTGTGTGTGTGTGTGTGTGTATCTGTCTGCCTCTATCTTTATCATCTTCCTCCCAAATGACTCCTACAAAATGTTACCAGAAGGTTCCAACATTAAAGCATTAAAAACAGAAAACTAAGACTAAGAATAAAAGTGTATTACTAACAATGGATGAAAATCACCCATGAGGTCTTCCATTGGGATCCATGCTGTTTAACTTAATCATGAAGGACTCAGAGTCAGAGGTGAACAAAAGTGTAGAAGATGACACAAAACTACTCAGGATGGTGAAAACCCAAGCAGTGTGTGAAAGCTTTCTTCTAACTGAGCAAATGGGCAGTAGAATGGGCAATGTGATTCAGTGCAAGGAGGTCCAAAGTGATGCTTGCTGGGACATGAAAATCCTAATATATGAAGTCTAACTTGGCTGTGACTATTCAGGAAGGGGATCTTGGAGTCAGAATGGAAAGTTCATGAAGAACAGCAGTTCACGTAGTGGCAGTGTGTGGGGAAACATAAATCTCATGTTAGCTTTATATTTGATCCCCTAAAAAAAATAATCCCTATCACAATGCTGTTACATAAATTGGTGGAATGCCTATATTTCACTCCAAATGAATACTAAAGGACAGGAGAAAGATACAGAGCAGGCAAGTAAATAATCAAGAGGTTGGAGTACCCACCACATGAGGAGAGTCTAAAAACTTTGCATGTAGAGATTTTTAAGTTTACAAAAAGTCAAGGAGGACATGATTGAGATGTACTTATTGTATTGAAAAAGGTGTGGGGAGAAAGCCAATCAAGAGCCAAATTTTGATTTAAGGTTTATTTGGCCCATTAACTTCTTGTGCTTGGAAAAATAGAACGGATCTAAACGGTTTCTACATGTCCAGACATCTGGCAATTTTAGCGTCAATACATTAAGTGGGGGTGAAGGAGTGGCTAACTTCTTCATGTTCAGGGTCATTTCCAGACAATGAGCGGGATGCTGATGATATAAGACATATGCTAATACTGTAAAGGACTGCAAAAAAAATTGTTGCAAAATTTTACTTCTGTGTCAAGTCTGCCTGGCAAGCCAGATAAAACTGCTTCAGGGTCTAGATCTGGCCTGGCAGCAGCCCATTATCCATCATGAGGGCAGAGCTGCAAACTGGATTCCTCACAGGAATGTGACTGTGATGGACATCAGAAATGGAGGAGAGAGATGAATATATGATCAGTTGTCCAGTTTCGAAGGTTATAGCATGATTTCCTTATAAAGGTGCAGGTATCTGACTTGTTTAAGGTAGCATCCCTCAGAATCTACTCATAACCTAAAGCACCAATGGTTCCTGACAAAGTATTCCAGAATGTCGTCTCAGTACTCCCCAGCTATAACTTGCTATCCATCCATAGTCTGTTTTGCAGGGTGCAGTAAGCCAAACTATGGCTTACAAGGGCTGCAAAAATGTGCAGGCTCCTGGAGAATGTCTGATGGGTCAAACTTTGGCTTAGCTCAATGCAGCAGTAAAAAAGGCCAGGGAAGAGCAATTGATTCTCAATTTAACAAAAAGCTACCTAATTCTCACTTCCAGAAATGATGTGTGAATTGAAATTGGCACTACTCTAAATTTTGCAATGCAGTTCTCCAATCAATGTGTAAAATAATTAAAAATAAATGCATATATTGGGGGAGGTGTGCATAAAAATGTGTATATTCATAAAAATAACACAACAATGCATTAAATCAGGGGAAACGACGTGCAAAAATGTGTGTATTAAATAAAATTGCAGACAAAAATGTGTTTATTAGGAAAAATTCACACTAAAATGTTGATGAATCTACACGAGGGTTAAAAAAAAAAGAAATTTGAAAATTAGATGCAGAAAGTGGAGAACTGAATTTAAGATTTGAAAAAAATGAGCAACAAAGAGAAACCAAAATGCGACAGATTCATGCATCCTTCCGTGTAGTTTGACCCTCCCTGTCATATGAACCAGGCCACTGTGACCTCCTTACTAGGTCAACCATTAGTCAGAGAAGTAAATAGCACTTTTAAAACTTTCCCTTTCAACGCTGCCTCTGTCCAGCCACTACATCACATTTACCATTCCTCGCTGGTTTCCCACCATTACCTTCCCTTTGGCAGAGGGTTCACTGGAGTGATTGTGATTTATGTGACATTTTCCACAGCCTCACAAAAGCCCAGCAACATCAGTATTTCAACCGGCAGGTTTACAATGCTTTTAGCAAAGCAAGCAAATGCCTACAGTACCAGAGTGAAATATGGGGCTTTCCATTCAGTGACATTCTAGATCTCACTTTCACTTCTCTCATTTCCTCTCACGCTTCTTTCCATCTCCACCCCGCTCCCCCTTCTATGGCTCCTACTACTGTCATCCTGGAAAATCCATCACCCATCTGTTGGTTTACTTTAGAGTCTTCTACAATAGTCTGGGAAAGCCTGTTGGACGTAGCTGTATGTTACGCTTTTTCTGTGTGTGGCTAGTTATGCAGGAGGTGATGTTTTATGGGGCATTCTTAGTTGATCAACTTGATTTATTATAGCATGACTGGCTGCGTCCCCAGTGAAGCTTCTGGTTTTTGGTTTGTTTTTTTGCTAGCATGGAAAAAAACAACTTTCACCTGTATAAATAAGAGACAAAACTGAGGAAATGAGGATACTATAAGAACATGTGTTCTGCTGGTACAATAATCACAGATTACGATGGCAGGCTTTAGAATCTACTTGATAAAGTTCTACATTGGTGACTGCCCATAGATTATAACCAAAGGTTTACCTGTTAATTCATATGACACTTTTCAATAAAAACATGCTGAATCACACATTATTCCATCACTGAATCATGCCCCCCCCCCCTGTAAATAAATGAGGTGGTATAGTATAGGGATTCAATACCACAGTCTTTTCCTCAGTGGACTAAAACCCGTTGGAGATCAATGGCAGTTAGAGGCCCATTCTATCAAGACCACTTTCCAAATCAACTTTATTGTTTGGGTAACAATCTAAGCACATGTCTCCATTGATTCTGTTGAAACATGATTAGTTTCTCCTTGGCTGTTTGTGAAAAGGAACTCTGGATTACATTGATGGAAGTTTAGGAATGATAGATCGCAAACAGACCCTGGCCCAAAGAACCACTGAAACTGGCTGGGGTCACACCGTTGTTTGCTCAGTAAGCTAGTTCTTCATGTTGCTCTCTTGGTGATGGTGCCATATGGGTGTAGCCAGGAATTTTGTTGGGGGGGGGCAACCAAAGTTGTTGAGCTTCCCCATTGAAGCCTGAAGTCTGTAGCTATCCAAGTGAACCACAAGAGGTGGTTGAGAGGGGTATATGTTAGAAGAGGACTGAGACATCCTTTCAAATATTACTGTTTGGGTATACATTGGAAGCACCACATGCATAGCAAAGCCACTGGACTGTAGCAAATCATCTTGACTTTGCACTGGTCATAATGAAACCCTATAACCTGCCCTGTATCCTAGAAATGTAGGACAGTGACCATAACTCAGAAGGTCTGAGGTTCCATCCCTGGCATCATGTCCTCTGCCTCAGACCCTCAAAAGTCACTGCCAGTCAGAAGAGCAGACAACACTGGGCTAGACAGGCAAGCAGTCTGACTTGCTGTAAGTTCCTATATGAGATAGGAGGAAAAGAATGCAAATAAAGAACTATAAAATGCTGGCCCCCTTTTTGTCCACTATAAAATTTAAACAACTATCTCCTCCATATGTGTGTCTTTACATGTTGGGGAAGAATCTTCCACCGCTCTAGGAATACCCAGCTCCTTTTCTCTATGATGCCATTGACATGGGCAAAAGGAGGCATGGGTGGTGGTACTAGCTGTCCACACCTAGAGGCATCTTGAAACAAGGAAGACTGTTTATGAGATTGATTTCTATGAGATGTTCATGCCAATGATGCCTCCAAGTATTTCAGATCTTGTTTGTCTAGATTAATAAGGCAATTGGGTGCTCCGTTAATGTTATAATCAATTAGCATTAACAAGCAACTGGAAATAAATTAAAGAGCAGTTAACACTCTAATTTCTTTTGCTGTTAGCATTTCAAATACAGCCAATATCTAATTAAATCTTTTGAAGCACTTTCCTATTTGCTGAACTTATGATTAATGTAAAGACTTAAATATTTCTCCCAGATCAAGGCAACGACACATTGATCTTTAGTGTCTTTAGTTCTGAGGCTGGTGCATGGTAGGATCTAAAGTGTTGCCTTTAATCATATTAAGAAGGCTCTCACTGAGGGCTCATTAAGCGCTCAAAGGGCAATGGAGTTTTGTGTGCATTTGAGGCCTTCTAAAATTTACAGTGACCGTTTTAAGAAGAGCAGTAGTTGCCTCATCGCAATCTTTTTGATCAATTATTTCTGCTTTGATGCTTTAAATTGTCTTGGTTACTACTGTATTAGAGAATGTGCAGGGTTAGGATAGTCTTTTCTCCTGTACTGTCCAAAGTAAAATGTGAACCTCATCCCAGTGTGATCCTTGACCTTCCGCCCTTTAAAATGTAAGATGTAAGATGATTGAAAATCCCTGCATTTACAAGGGAGAAAGGTCCAAGACAAAAATGGGGGTAGGACTGACATCATGTGGATACTCCTACATTTTGTTGCCGTATAGACAAGCCCGAAATACAGTGGCCACTTCTGCAAATGGCAACTCATGTGAACAGCCGAATGGTGTGAAAAATGTAGGCAACCTAATATCTTCTGTGAAGTGAAAAATCACAAGTGAGTGCAACGATGAGTGTGCCTGGGTGTGCTTAGTCTTCTTAGACAATGTTATTTATAGAACTTGGAATGTTTTTAGTGGGTATGATACACAATTCTCTCTCGTGGGCCTGCATGTTTCTCATTGTATTCTGATTCACATAATTGAAAACGGCTTTTGCCTGATTGTGACAAGTTCCATACACCTTGAAGCAGACTATGTAGACGTGCAAGTAATCAGAACACTTGCTCTCACAGACAAATGGACTTTGGGCTGACAGCGAGGGAGTAGGAACAGCTAGTTACCAATTAAACCTTGTGGCAGATGGTTGCTCAGCCACCATTGTGTGGAATGCACAGTGACCTTGCTACAAGTCCAAGGGCTATTTTCAGTCATCTGATCTTCCTAGTCAAACTTTGATCTTCCTAGGCAAGGCACTCTTTGGTGCTGGTTGGGAACATCTGAAGATGACATCAGTTTCACTATCAGGTGTTCTGCTTTGAGTCTAGCTGATCCAGCCAGGTGAACAAAGAAGCAAAGCTGCAATGAGGCAGAATGGCAGTGCCTTCTTAAATGGTACAGTACTACCTTGGTTCTCAAACTTAATTGGTTCTGGAAGTCTGTTCCAAAACCAAAGCGTTCCAAAACCAAGGTGCACTTTCCCATAGAAAGTAATTAATCCGTTCCAGACTTTTAAAAACAACCCCTAAAATAGCAATTTAACATGAATTTTACTATCTAACAAGACCATTGATCCATAAAATGAAAGCAATAATCAATGTTCTGAACTATAAAATAAATAAGACAGTATTGTAGATGATAAAAATTAAAATTAATTTTTTTCCCTTACCTGCACTGATGATAGTCACTGTTTGGATGGGGGGCTTTTATCCATTTCCACAGTCACACAATCAAACAATCAATCAGTCATAAAACAAAAAACAAGCCACAGTCACAAAAATGAAAAAGCCACACAAACAAAAACTCAAAAAATTAGCAAAAACAAAAGCACCAAATATCACCTCAGAACACTGTAATCAGAAACAGAAGGCTTTAATTACGATGGGGGGAGGGGACTTAAATTAGCTGTGCAAGGGTAAAAATGGAAGGAAAAAAGCCTTAATTTCGATGGGGGGAGGACTTAAATAAGCTGCGCAAGGGTAAAAACAGCACGAAAAAAGCCTTAATAACTATGCAGGGGACTCAAATGAGCTGCGCAACAGTGAAAACGGAAGCTCAGCAGCACATTCGGCTTCTGAGGCAAAGTTCGAAAACCAAAACACCTACTTCCGGGTTTGCAGTGTTCAGGTTCCGTGTTGTTCTGGAACTAAGCTGTTCGATAACCGAGGTACCACTGTACTAGGCTTATGCTTGTGTCCTTGTGATCTTTAAACATTAGTAGTAAAACACAGAGGCCCCAGAAAGGGAACAAATCAAGTATGTCAGAAAGCTGTCATCACCTTTGCATCTGTACATGGAAATTCTGTGAGTGAAAGAAATATAAAACCCTTGTGGAATGGAGACATTAGTATAAACATTTATATTGACTTCATATTTTATTACCTTTGTTTATGGTTATAAACTCAGGAATAGGTGGCCTTTTCTGGTTATATTGGGGCTAGTTAATATATTCTTCTGTGTCAGAATCCATTCCAAGTCAGGTCTGCACTCCAGAATCCCACTGCCTCATCTGATTCAGTTAAGTGAAACAGACACTCATGACCTGTCCTTAATTCCATAAGGTGAACTGCAGCTCCAGAAGCGTAATAGTGTCAGCATCAATTACAGGTTTCTTATCTGTTGCATAGAGGCCTAGGGCAAATGTCCTAGCATCGCTGTACCAAGATCCTTGTTCTTGGAAGTAGGTACATTTCATTGGAGGTGAAATGGAAATCATGGCCATTTGTAAAAAGCCATTACACTTTCCAACATGAAAGGATCAGAGCTTTGACATATATCAAGTCCTGAGACCTTGATGCTTTTATATTGATTTCAGTGGATGTATTCAGCTTGCGACAAATAAAGGTGGCCATTTCCCCACTTTTGAACTAGACGTGATGGCAGCAGGACCTAGCTATGAGTCTTCCTGACTCCTCCTAAATTGGTGCCCGGGTCAATTTAAAGCATGGCATCAGTGGGGGAATTAAATATCCCCATCTATGCTTTTCCAGGTGAAATTATTTGAAATGTGTTTTCCTCTTAGCCAGTGTTACTTTTAGCCATGGAGGTCCACTAGGAGAAAAATCAAAGGGGTTTCAGAGAAAAGGCACAGGCAGCAGAAAAGGACATTTTCCCACTTTAAATCTGCTTCACACTTTATAGAAATGGAGCAGCAGATCCATTTCTGTAAACAAGGCAGGCCATCATTCCACTAGTTTGGCCCTTGCATTTTAAAAAGAACATAAATTCAATTTCATGGCAAACATTATTTGTGAAATGCAGCCTACGGTAAGCTGACAAGTGGAATCTGCACTTATAAGATATCATCACATATCTCCTCCCAGAAAATCACTTAAATGGGGCAGCGGGGGGAATCTCTAAAATTGAATCGGACAGTTTCCAATGCAGAAATATGGCCTGCATTAACAAGAAGAGATCTTTTCTTACGATACAGCTAATGCAAAACCAAAGATTGGACTAAGAACATCAGGCCTTTCTGCTGAGCGGCTGGGATCCAAATTTGTGATAAAAGTTCAGTTCTGAAAATACAACGTAATGTGTTTGCAACTCCTGCCAATTCCAATTAAAATAAGTATGGACTCAGACTCAAGTCTGTCACTCATAAAGAATCTTTCATGAATTTGGAAAGAACCATTGTGCTGTAATGATGAACATTTGTGCACTCTAGTACCTTAGAACTCTGCGTTTTAAAACAAACCAAAAAAAGGCTGCCCTCGTCTTCCTGGAACCTCTCTTTAGATCAGTCTTTGCCCAGTTTGCATCAGTACAGTATTGTTTTAAAGACGTTCATAACATCTTTTCAAGATTTCTTACCGTATTTTTCGTCCCATAGGACGCACCGGCCCATAGGACGCACCTAGTTTTTTTGGGGGGGAAATAAAGGGGGGGGAAATTTCCTTTATCCCCCCCCCAAAACCAGGTCGGGGAATCCAAACCAGGTCGGGGAACAGTGGGATGGCGGCGCTGCGCCTCCCCGCTGTCCCCTGAGCTTGTGGGGCTGCCGATGTCTTCCCAAAGTGCGGGGCGCTCTGCCCTGGAGCGCAGGCAGCTCTGCGCAACCCACCAGAGCCCAGCGCGGCTTTGCGCCGGGCTCCCGAGGGTTGCGCAGAGCTTCCTGAAGCCTGGAGAGCAAGAGGGGTCAGTGCGCACGGTTCTCCAGGCTTCAGCGAAAGCCTGTATTCGCCCCATAGGACGCACACACATTTCCCCTTCATTTTTGGAGGGGGAAAAGTGCGTCCTATAGGCCGAAAAATACGGTAATCGTTTTATCACTTGTTGTTTGCCGCCCTAGGATCTTTTGGGAAGAAGGGTGGGGTTTTAATAGATGGCGTCAAAGCAAACTTTATTGATTTCACCGTTATGATATAAAGTCATTATCAGAACAGGTAATAGTGTGCTGGTTTCAAGTGAGCTTTACTTTATCAGTGGGGCGATGGCCACCCTGTAGCCAAGGCGGGTGGCACCCTGGTCCCAGGATCGCAAACCCCACCCACCTCTTGGAGGGGCTGAGCGGAAATTATCAGTGTTCTGACTACATACTCTAAGGGCAAGGCTACAGCCCTGGTAGAGCATATGCTTCACATCCATTAGATCCCAGGTTCAATGTCTCATGCCTCCAGATAGGGCAGGCAGGCAGTGTCTACACAACTGAGCTTGATGGACCAATGGTCTGAGTATAAAGCAGTTTTCTATGTTCCAAGGCTTCTAACTTTCCTTTTTCAATCCAGGTCCTTGTTGCCCCAATAACTGAACAAGGGCAACGTCAAAGAGATATTTACCTGCCCAGAGAAGGTCAGAAGTGGAAGGACATCAACACGGCCCAGGTGTTTGATGGAGGGACCTTCATCAGGAGCTATTCAGTCTCTCTCATGGATGTGCCTGTTTTCGTTAAGACTTTCTAGATTCCAAATCTGACTCAGATCTCAGAAGGTTTCCCTGTATCTCAGAGAAGGATTGCCAACAAGAGCATCCATGTTGACAAGGAAGTTCTCTCTTTTTCTGAAAAGAGTTTCCAGTCCACTGCAATGTTCCCAGGATCTGTATATTGAAAGAACTATTAAATGTGTGCATTTAAAATAGACTTGACTCCCCACTGTCTGTTTTCCAAAAATTATAAAGTTCTCCAAGGGCTTCTGGTGGGACTACAGCAACTGCTACAATTTTGTACCTCGAACCCCCAGGCCTGTTTTCCTCTTTGCAGAATCTGTTGAAACACTCAGTTGGCAGGGCGGGGAGTGGTGAGTAGGATGATGGGGCTTAGGATGATGGGGAACCTCAGGCCTTGGACTCAAATGTGGTCCTCCAGGCCTTTCTATCTGGCCCTCAGAACATTCTACAGGCCACACCCCTCACTGGCCAGGCTTTCCACCCTGCTTGCATGCTTTTGCCTGGCTGGAATGTGTCCCTGAGCTCTGATAGTGCTTCCCACTTGTCTGGATGGAGGACAGAGAGGGGTATGTGAGCTTCCTGTACAAAAGTTTACATTTGTGACTCCACTCACATTTGCCTCTGGCTCTGCCCCCCACTGACCTGTGGTCCTCAGAAGGTTGCTCAGAGGGAATATTGTATAGCCGTCGCGGCTGAAAAGAGTTCCCCACTCCAACTTAGTCCTCCCCCCTGCCTCACTAGCAGATTGTTGTTTGTGATGAAATCCCATGGCAAAATGCAGTCTCTTTTCCAAGGCGGATTTGATCGTTTAGGATATTTTCCATAAATGTCTCCAAAATTTGGTTGTGAAAAGGGAACGGACTTTGCAAATTAGGAGAGGAATTCAAGGCTGCCTACCTGTGGAGCAAAAGAAAGGGGAGGGCAATTGATTTTGTGGGTGTGACTTAAAAAAAACAACATAAAAACGTTATTTGCGGGGCGGGGGGGGGGGGACAGAGGGTTGTTTCATAAACCTTTCAGTATTTCTCTTTTTAGACTTTCTTTCAAGATTGTGTGCTCCCATTCTCCAGTGTCAGAACATACACCTCCCATTATTTACTTTTGTTTTGAAAGCTATCAGCTGACTATTTCTCCCTTTCTCCACTCAAAACAAACAAAACAAACAACCACTGGTGCTAGATTGGAGCTTGGTCTAACAAAACAGGAAAAATAAAATGTTTTATTTCGTCTGTAAATCCTGTGAGGGATTAGCTGTCTAAGATGAGCATTCCATCAATATGAGTTTGAAAAAGTGATATGATTTTTTTGGTGAAAAGTTTTGTTTTTTTAACTGAGATGCACGTCACCTTGGGTGTTTTTATGAGGCAAAAAGGTGATGAATAATTAATAATTAATAATTCTTAATAATTCTGACTTACATGAATCAATGCACCTTGCTGCTTCCAAGACCCAAAGAGCAAAAGATCTAGAAAGCCAAAGCCAAAATTATTCCTTTTCATGTTCAAGAGCCATCAAAGCACCTTTCTCTTGTGGCTGATTCAGGTATCAGAAAGGGGTAATGCATTAATTTGCAGCATTGGCACAAGTGGAAGGTTGGTGTTGCGGATGAGAGACTTCAGATGACCTTCCAACGCATGTTTTCATACAAAACATGGGTCTGACAGAAATATTCTTAAGGTGCAATCTTATCCCCTCCATGGGAGTTGCCTCTGACTAGACATGTAAAGGATTGTGCAAAAATTCTAAACCGTACAATTGTAGACTTCCCACAGCAACTATCACACTTTGCCCACCAACCTCTTTTTAAGCAGAGGTTGGCTGGCCATCTGTCAGGGATGCTTCAGCTGAGATTCCTGCATCATGGATGATTGGACTAAATGACATTCAAGGTGCCTTCCAACTCTACAATTCTATGATTCTACCTCTTCAGCAGTGGTACAAACTAGGCCCTCAGGGTGTGGGGCAAACACCTTCTCTGTGTTGCAGTGTAAATAAAGCAATATAAATTACAGGGGGTGGACACAGTTTAAAAACAAGAAACCCACATTTCAAGCTCTAGCCTCAGAAGAAGAAACTTACATTAAAGACACAGGCATCAAGTTATCAACAGAACATCTCTCAGAAGTGCAATCTATAAACTTAAACAATGACATTGACAAACCAGCGTTCTCGATCTTGCCCTGTTTTAGTTGCAATGGGTGTCCTCATAGCTCCTTTGCTTAGGCAGCTTATGGATGAAAGCCTCAATTGCTGCCTTTTGCTCTTCTCATACCCAACCTTTATCCCTTGCACAATTTCATTTTCTTTTCTCTAGGGGCCTTCTTTCAGTCCTGTTAACAAATGTTGTGTCGTGGAGACATCTAGTGGAGAAATATTTCTTAGGGCTCCACTTTTCATCCCTTTCCCCTTCGTCTATAATTCCTCAAGTTGTAAGAGTTCTTTTTTTTTTTTTGCAGAGGTTTATCTATTTGTTTACATTGTAAAATAAACTGAAGAAGTATAGCATCAAGGCAACTAATTGCTTATGTAGTGCAGTCCCATACATGTTTATTCAGCAGTAAATCTCACTGGGACAAGTAGAGCTGACTCGCTAGCCTAATCTGTTTAGAATTGCAGCAGTCTTATTCAATTGACGTGTAGAGATTTCCTAAAAACTAGTTGTCACACTCTAAAGAATGACAGGCTAAATAAATAATGTCTATTTATCACCACAGATTAAAAGACCTAAAGCGGCCCTTTGTAAAATGTGTTCCTTGTTACTTTTTATAATATTTGTTGTTTCTAGATTGTTAGCTGCCTTGGACTTTTGAGGAAATGGATCTTTAAATAAACAAATAAGAGCAGATCATAATAAACACCCACAAATCTGTCCACCTAGAGCAGGAGTTGATCTATTGCCTGCGGAGGGGAGCCATCTTGGAAAGCTCCAGTTCTTGGGCTCCAGCTTCTATAACTCCCAGCCAGCATGGTCAGTGGTCAAGGATGATATGGGTTGTGGTCCAATGACATGTGGAGGGCCACAAGCTTCCCATTTCTGCCATAATGGGCCCATTGCCTTTCAACAGGGGTGGCTAACCTGTGGCCCTCCAGATGTGGCTGGTTTACAACTCCCATAATCCCTCACCACTGACCATGCTGGCTTGGGCTATTGGAAGCCTTGAGTCCAACAACATCTAGAGGGCTACATGTTTGCCAGCTTGCCCTACAGTAACATCAGAAATTAGCACCCAGGTCACAGTGTAGTGACAACATGGCAAGGCATTTATGAAACACAGTTACGGCCTATACACATCCAAGTCTTCCAACCAATTAGCCCCAGAATACAGCCTAAGGACGATATCAGACAAAGCTTCACTCTGGCCTCCAAGTGGTATGCTTTAGATCTGAGCAAGATAAAATTACTCTGGCAGACCTTTGTTGAATACCCCTGCCTAGTCTATTATCATAGTTTTTCTACTGCCTCACTTCAGACTGAAATTTCCTGCCAAGGGCCGCACGCTTGCCATTGCTGCTGCAGTTTCTACTCCACTTTCCAGCCCTGGTTACGATATTAAAAATACTATATTGCAATGTGAAACTACAATGGGCACTACAGCTAAGTTCAATAGGCTATCAAGGCCATGCCACATGGCTATGCACAGCCTTACATGGAAACAAGGATTAGGGATATCATATGTGGCTCCCCCCCCCCCCGTCCCCCCATTCCTGCAGATGATTTCCAACTGGCCTGGCTATCGTAAACAGCAGAGAAAACACAGTGTGTCAGCTACAACGGGGGCAGGGTCCAAAGTCAAAACAGACAACAACCAAGAAAATCCAGGAACTTGGGAGAGAGGAGGAAAAATAATGTGGGGGAGGTGGAATTTGACAGTGGGGTGATGTTTGGAATGGGAAGGCAAGAATCTAAGGGAAATGGGGACTTTCTGACCCTCCAAAATGCCTACAGGCATCTCTAGGAGCCATTGAAAATAAAATAAAAGATGGGTCTGCATTAATCCACATCAAATCCAGGCTTGATTTTGAAATGGTAGCTAAGAGAGAATTAACACTGCTGTGCTGTAACTGTTGTTTTTAAAATTCTTTATTATGTTTCAGTATAAACAAAAATACAATACAAACTCATAGCTGAGGGGGAAAGGCAGAAAATAGATACATATAAATAAGATGTAGAAAACAGAGAACAAGGATAAGGAAAGGAAGTACAAGTTATTTGCAAATGTCATACATGACAGGTTATTTATTTTTGTCACTCTCGCACCCTCACTAATATACATGTTTTTACAAGAGGTAGCTAGCCCAAGACCCCAATCTTATTTAAGAGATGGCAAGCATTCCAAATGCTGGCTGCCCTGCCTGGAACAGTTTGGATAATAGTAACATCATTTATGTACAAAATAAAGCTTTGCCAGACACTTGAGAAATTATCTTTGCTTAATTTGTCCCCTACTCAACCACATTTCCCCATAATTAAGAGAACACACAACTGTCTACACCAGGCCTCTTTCAGATGTTTCCAGTTTCCCACTATAAACCTTCCTGCCACTGCAGTAAGCCTGCGCTGAATTAGACCTTTGTCTTGACAGTCCTCCTGGATTGTGAATGCTTCTGGTCTCTTTTCAAAGGCTTCCAAAGCTCCACCGGGTCTCTTGACACATTTGGGGAAAGGCTTTAGCTATTCTGGTGCCAGAGTGGGAAGCTGGAAGACAAGATAGGGCCCTTGCACCTTTGAGAATCTTGCTGAAGAGGGAATTTCAGCAAGTGTAGCTTGTCAGAACAATTCCACACAACTATCTTAGGCACGGGAGCCTATTTCCTTGTGCATCAGGCTAATTTAAGTGAGGCATAGGAATATTGTTGAATAGTGGGTAGACATGGCAGACGACACAGCGATTTCTCCAAAGCAGGTCTTTATTTTTGTAAGCTGGAACAGAACTGAACCGCAAACAGCTCAGCCGGCCTGCTTTTATAGGCAGCTGGCTGTCAACATTGTAGCAACAACAACCCAGGGTTTCCCGCCTAAAATAACTGACGTGGACCTGAGTGAAAACTATCTACACGATACTCCTGGTGGTCAGGGTGAGAACTTCAATACATAACAAATATCATTGCATGCTTTTGGAGGAGAGGATGCCCAGTAAAGCTTAAGGCAGCCCAGAAATGTCTCCAGAACACAAAGACTCAGCCCACATCTGCAGACAAAATCACCAATGTTCTGGAGATCTAATACATGCATGGCAAAGCCTAGGATCCCTTCCAAAATCCATTGAGGCATCTAGGCTAGAGTACAGATTTGATACTGGACTCTGAAATCCACTGCAGATTTTCTGATGGGTTTTGGCAGAGAGACTGCACCCACCCACCCACCCACACGATTTGTCAAAACTATCATTCCCATCCCTATTTTTAGCCCTCCTCCCTTTTTTGTTCGATAATTTTTGGGCAATTAAACACACAGCCATTTAAAGTCAGTAAAAGTTACTTCACGTTGCTTCTTAACGAAATATCTGCTTAGAGGACTGGGTAGTTTTATAGCATGAAATTATGTGCATTGCAGCACAGCACTTCAGTTGATATGACATGATGTTTAAGCAAAAATCAAACAGCCATATTCTAAAAATAAACAGAGCTTTTACTCTTTGCAGACAAGAGCCTGAGTTTATGCCAGCCCTCTGACTTCCACCAGCATAAATGGCACTTTATCTAAATGTGCAGCTGATCATGCTAATGTGCAAAATAAGCAAACATCTTAGTTCTGCTTCCCCAGTTTTCAGAGTATTTGCCTCATTAGGCCATGCGAAGAGACTGAGTGGAATGCAAAACCCTTTTAAGTATCAGATGCGTGTTTTTGATATGCTGCTGTTTCACAATAGGGAAGATTTTGTGCAGCTGTAAACAAAGATGGTACTAAGCTACATTCCAGTGCAATAGCGTACTGGCACAAAGATTAGAGAAAAGCAGTACCGTATGCATCTCTGGCTAGAAGGATACCCTTATTAAGACAGAACTGGTCCACAGCTGCTCTGCTCCAGGATTCCTCAGCATTAAGTATCTTGCAAGAACCAAGTTAAGGGTGCTTGCTATGATTTAGGGACTATCTATCCCTTTATCAAATTTGATTTCAAGCACTCCGGGCTGAATATTAAAATGATGCCCATTCTTCAGGCAATGGGTCTTCAGCTCAGAGCATTGTAATTCCATATTCGCTCAGTCCCCTGGGATTTGCCAGGGCTTTCATTGCCCCACAATTCATCCTTTAACAACTAGCCATAGTTTTGTCCTGCTACTCAGCCTCTGCACTTTTGGCCGCTTGCTCCAGTGAAGATTTTAAGAGTGACTTTCTCCTCATGTGTTCAACAGGGCATTCTCCTAGGTAAGTGTGCATCGGATGCAGTGCTTGCTGTTCTTTTTCATTCTTTTGTATATTTTGTATTATAATGGAATTATTGTTTTGATGTTATGGGTGTGTTTTTTTAAAAAAAGAAATCATTTTGTGTTTTGTTTTCCTATGCTGTATCCCACCCTGGGACCTTCTGGTGAAGGGTAGGCAAGAAATGAAACAATGAGGATAATGATATATATTTTTTGCATTGTAAGTCATCTCAAGATGTTTTTGAACTAATCCTCTAGCAAACGAAATAAATACTCTAAGCCTTACACTTGCTTATTCAAAGTATGCCTCCTTGATCTCAATGGAATTTATTCTCTAGTGACTGACGTTAGGTTTGCAGTCTTAGTCAGTGAGTTACTTAGTGCCACAGATCTCGGGCTGTGCCTGCCCTGTGGAACGCCCTTCCATCAGATGTCAAGCAGATAAACAACTATATGATTTTAAATATATATTTGAAGGCCGCCCTGTACAGGGAAGTTTTTGATGTCTGATGTTTTATTGTGTTTTTAATTTTGCTGAGGCAACCTAGTCAGATGAGTGGCTTCTCATTATTATTACAGTGGTACCTCGGGTTAAGTACTTAATTCGTTCCGGAGGTCCGTTCTTAACCTGAAACTGTTCTTAACCTGAAGCACCACTTTAGCTAATGGGGCCTCCTGCTGCTGCTGCCACGCCGCCGGAGCACGGTTTTTGTTCTCATCCTGAAGCAAAGTTCTTAACCTGAAGCACTATTTCTGGGTTAGCGGAGTCTGTAACCTGAAGCGTATGTAACCTGAAGCGTATGTAACCCGAGGTACATTTCCCTGTTTTGGGAAATGCAAATTTGGTTAACTTTGCCTTTAAATGCAAACCAAATTGAATTACTCTGCCATCCCTATTAATGCAAACTTGGTTCATATAAGGCACAGCCAGGCCTGCTGGGTGACACAGTTACCTCACATGAATGGAGTGTGTAGTCAAAACACACCACCACTATCCTGCTTATACATACAGTGGTACCTCGAGTTACAGACGCTTCAGGTTACAGACTCCGCTAACCCAGAAATAGTACCTCGGGTATTGAACTGATTTGTTTTTATTTGTTTTGTTGTGTTGTGTTGTGTTTCATGATGGGCGTAAAGCCGAATAAACATTTTGATTTACCTTGGGTTAAGAACTTTGCTTCAGGATGAGAACAGAAATCATGCAGCGGTGGCACGGCAGCAGCGTTAGGACCCATTAGCTAAAGTGGTACCTCAGATTAAGAGCAGTTTCAGGTTAAGAACGGACCTCCAGAACAAATTAAGTTCTTACCCCGAGGTACCACTGTATTGTAGACAGCAAGCTCTAAGCTTTATTTAAGATAAGCAGGTCAATCATTACTGATCTCACCGTAATGATGCTGATGCAAACTTCCAAGGAATCCCGGAACATAGTTTGGAAACTATCCATGGGTCACCTGGTAAAAAAGCTGATCCTCAAGTTTCTTACTGAACGTTAGGATCCAAAGTTATACATTAGCATCAAAGAGTGACAAATGCTAATCCTTAAACAGATATTTAAGATCAAATGAATAATTTAGAATGATTCATCTTTTTAAATGGATTTTTTCTGTATCACAAAAATAATTTTAGGGTCAATTGTTCCAGCTAGTTCAAGTTTCATTGAAGCCTTCACTCCAGTCCCAGCACACGACCTGTTTTCTTGGAGATAATTTTAGTAATACTGATAGCTTAAAAAAAAACCCAACCCCCCCCCCCACACCTCAGATCAATGCTTCCATATCATCATGTGGCTGATGTACTAGTGTTGTTTCATCATCAATTTATCATTTATTTTCTTTGGGGCAGTGCACATGCCTGTGAAGTAAAAAGTTGAAAATATAATAATGGGAACAAGTACAAAATAAAGTGAAAAAGTATCTGTCAGATCACTGAGAATAGATTGTAAAGGATACATGTCCACTTCAACTCTTTCATTTTATAACAAAAAACCAAACCAGAAAGCTATCAGTAACTACTGATAGCTCTTTTGAAAGTGGAAGTTGGTTTTTCTCTTGATATTTGAATCACTACATTTTCTTTACAATGTATTCAGGGCCATGACGCAGGCAACAAGTGACGGATTGGCTCATTTTCTCCACTGCCATGTTTACAGTATTTAAAAAACATTTTGGGAAATGTGGACATTTATCCAAAGTTCATGTGATTTCATTTAAAAGGAAAAAGCCAATGTGTACAAAGTGCACTGCAGTAAATTCTTTGTGTACGCACCTATAGATAATTTGCAAAACATGTTTACAGCCAGTGGTTACAAAACTATGTATTGGTTTTTGGATCTTTATCAGCGTCATGCTTTTCAGCTTTAATGCGTCAAAGCTGCTCCTTCCACAAAACTGCAGGAGTCAGACATATTACACCAGGGGCAAACTTGATGCCACCAGTTCAGTTTCCGTTTGCATAAGGACAAAGTCCATTGAACACTTCACAACAGTTCACCTACTACAAAAATATATTTGAAAGCTGGCCCCTTTGACGGAATCTGAGGTCAGATTGCATGAAGTGTAGACAAGAAGCTTAACCTTCTGCAACTGTGTTTGGAACTGTGTTGGTTCTGAAAAATATGACAGTGTTTATATATTAGTCTCCCTAAATCCTCAACAAACTGGTTAAATGCAAGCAACAGTGTTTATTCCTGCTACAATTCCAGTCTACAATAATGCCTCCCTCCCCCTTTAATTTTTTTTTTTAAATAATATTTTATTAAGTTTAACAATAGGGAAAAGACAACCACAAAAACAATATAAACACAAATGGAATATAAAACATACAAAATTTCACAATACAAAAATACAGACATTTAACCTACCAAGGGAAAAAATAAAAAGAAAGAAGAAAGTCAATACTCACACAAAGAGGTAAAACACAGATCTCTCTTTTCTAATTTCTTATCTTTGATAACTTATTTTCCCAACTTCCTCACGCCTCCCTTTTTTGTATCCCTTTGTGTCTTCCAATGCTTTGCGATGAGTATTCTTGCTGCTGCTGTAGCATACATAAAGAAAGTTCTATCCTTCTTTGACACCAATTGGCCAACTATGCCCAGGAGAAAGGCCTCTGGTTTCTTCACAAAGGTGTATTTAAATACCTTTTTCAATTCATTATAAATAATCTCCCAGAAAGCCTTAATCCTCGGGCACGTCCACCAAAGGTGAAAGAATGTACCTTCAGTTTCTTTACATTTCCAACATTTGTTATCAGGCAAATGATAAATGTTTGCAAGCTTGACTGGGGTCATGTACCACCTGTACATCATTTTCATAATATTCTCTCTAAGAGCATTACATGCCGTAGATTTAATCCCAGTGGTCCACAACTGCTCCCAGTCAGCAAACATAATATTATATCCTATATCTTGTGCCCATTTAATCATAGCAGATTTTACCGTTTCTTCCTCCGTACTCCATTTCAGTAGCAAATTGTACATTCTTGGTAGTATCTTAGCATTGGGTTCTAACAGTTCTGTTTCCAATTTTGATTTTTCCACCTGGAAACCAATTTTTTTATCTTGATTATAAACCTCTCTTATTTGAAAATAATGTAACCAGTCTCGCACCTTCCCTTTAAGCTTCTCATAACTCTGCAATTTCAGCTTGTCACCATCCTGTTCCAAAATTTCACAATACTTTGGCCATTTGGCCTCCATGTTAATTTTTTTCAAGGCTTTCGCTTCCATAGGTGATAACCACCTTGGAGTTTTATTCTCCAAAAAATCTTTATATCTTATCCAAACATTAAAAAGTGCTTTCCTGACAATATGGTTTTTAAATGCCTTATGCGCTTTAACCTTGCCATACCACAGATATGCATGCCACCCAAATACATTATCGTAACCTTCAAGATCTAAAATGTCAGTGTTCTCAAGAAGCAGCCATTCCTTCAGCCAGCAAAAAGCTGCTGATTCATAGTAGAGTTTAAGGTCCGGCAGGGCAAACCCCCCTCTATCTTTAGCATCAGTAAGTATCTTAAATTTTATTCTGGGCTTTTTGCCCTGCCAGACAAATCTAGAGATGTCTCTTTGCCACTTCTTGAAACAGTCCATCTTGTCAATAATTTGCAGTGATTGAAACAAAAACAACATTCTCGGCAATACATTCATCTTTATAACAGCAATTCGACCAAGCAAGGAAAGCTTCAAATTTGACCAGATTTCTAGGTCTTTCTTGACTTCTGACCAACATTTCTCATAATTATCTTTAAATAGATTCACATTCTTATTAGTCATATTCACCCCCAGGTATTTAACCTTCTTTACCAATGTTAAATCTGTCTCTTTCTGAAACCTCTCTCCTTCAATCGGTGTCAAATTTTTCTCCAAGACCTTAGTTTTTGACTTATTTAACTTAAAGCCTGCCACTTGACCAAACTCCTGAATTACCGTATTTTTCGCTCTATAACACGCACCTGACCATAACACGCACGTAGTTTTTAGAGGAGGAAAGCAAGAAAAAAATATTCTAAACAAAACAGTGGATGTATGATTTTTGTGGTTCATGCTGTGGCCACAAACGTGATCTGACGGTGAGTTTGGGGTAGCCCAATGCAAAAATCCTGTGGATCCATGTGGATCCATGCTTTGTAACCACGTTTTTGCGCCGTTGCAGCCCCATGAAACAGTGGGTGCGTGATTTTTTTTTGTGCAGGCTGTAGCCATGGACATTTTATGTGATCTGATGGTGAACCTGGGGTGACCCAGTGCAAAAATCCTGAGGATCCATGTGGATCCGTGCTTTGTAACCACGTTTTAAGTAGGGAGGGAAGGAAAAGCATTCAAGGGACACGGAGCATGCGTGGGGTGTGTAGAGAAGGATGTGGCTAATGATGCAGGAGAGGGATTTAAGGGGAGAAGGAACATGCATGGGGTGTGTAGAGAAGGATGTGGCTAATGATGCAGGCGAGCGGTTAAAGGGGAGAAGGAACACGCGTGGGGTGGGTGGAGAAGGATGTGGCTAATGATGCAGGAGAGGGATTTAAGGGGAGAAGGAACATGCATGGGGTGTGTAGAGAAGGATGTGGCTAATGATGCAGGAGAGGGATTTAAGGGGAGAAGGAACACGCGTGGGGTGTGTAGAGAAGGATGTGGCTAATGATGCAGGAGAGGGATTTAAGGGGAGAAGGAACATGCATGGGGTGTGTAGAGAAGGATGTGGCTAATGATGCAGGAGAGGGATTTAAGGGGAGAAGGAACACGCGTGGGGTGTGTAGAGAAGGATGTGGCTAATGATGCAGGCGAGCGGTTAAAGGGGAGAAGGAACACGCGTGGGGTGGGTGGAGAAGGATGTGGCTAATAATGCAGGAGAGGGATTTAAGGGGAGAAGGAACACGCGTGGGGTGTGTAGAGAAGGATGTGGCTAATGATGCAGGAGAGGGATTTAAGGGGAGAAGGAACACGCGTGGGGTGTGTAGAGAAGGATGTGGCTAATGATGCAGGCGAGCGGTTAAAGGGGAGAAGGAACACGCGTGGGGTGGGTGGAGAAGGATGTGGCTAATGATGCAGGAGAGGGATTTAAGGGGAGAAGGAACATGCATGGGGTGTGTAGAGAAGGATGTGGCTAATGATGCAGGAGAGGGATTTAAGGGGAGAAGGAACACGCGTGGGGTGTGTAGAGAAGGATGTGGCTAATGATGCAGGAGAGGGATTTAAGGGGAGAAGGAACATGCATGGGGTGTGTAGAGAAGGATGTGGCTAATGATGCAGGAGAGGGATTTAAGGGGAGAAGGAACACGCGTGGGGTGTGTAGAGAAGGATGTGGCTAATGATGCAGGCGAGCGGTTAAAGGGGAGAAGGAACACGCGTGGGGTGGGTGGAGAAGGATGTGGCTAATAATGCAGGAGAGGGATTTAAGGGGAGAAGGAACACGCGTGGGGTGTGTAGAGAAGGATGTGGCTAATGATGCAGGAGAGGGATTTAAGGGGAGAAGGAACACGCGTGGGGTGTGTAGAGAAGGATGTGGCTAATGATGCAGGCGAGCGGTTAAAGGGGAGAAGGAACACGCGTGGGGTGGGTGGAGAAGGATGTGGCTAATGATGCAGGAGAGGGATTTAAGGGGAGAAGGAACACGCGTGGGGTGTGTGGAAAAGGATGTGGCTAATGATGCAGGAGAGGGATTTAAGGGGAGAAGGAGCTCGAGTGGGGTGTGTGGAAAAGGAGCTTTTCGGCGAGCTGAGAGGGGAGGGGGGAGGGAAAGAGCACTGTTGCTTTAAAGGAGCCAACCAGACAGCAGCCACTTACAGCAGTGTAAGCAGCTCCTTTCCTCTCCCACTTTGCTCCTTCTCTCCCTCTTTGCTGCTTTACGCAGCTAACGGCGAATCCCCTGCAACCCAAGTCCTGCTCAGCGGATCAGCTGAGACGCTGGGAGAATCGTAATTTCCCTCTCTCCCTCATCCCGTGCCCTCCTGTCCCCAGCAGCCTTTTTAAAAACTTTTTTACTGGTTTTCACTGCGCTCGTGGCTCAGAGCCCTCCTGTGCCCTGCCGTCCCTCTGCAGCCTCATTGCTCCGTTTAGAGAGCGTTGCTAGCTGAGGCTGCAGCAGCTGTTGCTGGCTACGCGGCGCTTTTCCGGCTCCCTATGGCTCCCGTCTGTCCCTCCTCGCGTGTAAGCGGCTGCTGCCCGCTTTGCTGCCATGGCTCTCCTTCCCTCCTTCCCTCCTCGGCTCCTCCCCCTCCTCCTGGCTGTAAAGCAAGCAAAGCTTGCTTTGCTTGACTGACGGCAGCCATGGATCCAGTCGAGTGCATTCGCTCCTTAACACGCACAGGCATTTTCCCTTACTTTCTAGGAGCAAAAAAGTGCGTGTTTTGGAGCGAAAATTACGGTAATTCTAGTACCCTATTAGTACTAGATACTGGCTCCTGTAACGTCAGTACAAGATCATCTGCAAAGGCTTTAAGTTTGTATTGTTTAGCTCCGACCTGAATACCTTGAATCCACTGGTCCCTTCTGATCATATTTAGCAAAACCTCCAGGACCAAAATAAAAAGCAGTGGGGAAATTGGGCAGCCTTGTCGTGTCCCTTTCTCAATTTTAAATTCTTCTGTCACTATATTATTAACTATCAGTTTAGCCTTTTGTTCAAAATAAATCGCACTTATACCATTCTCAAAGTTTTGTCCAACCCCCATCCCCTGAAGATTTTTCTTCATAAAGCTCCAAGAAATGTTGTCAAAGGCTTTCTCCGCGTCTACAAATATCAAAACAACTTTTGTGTTAATGTTCACTTGTAACTTTTCCAAAATATTAATTACATTCCTCATGTTGTCTGATAGATCCCTCCCCCTTTAAATGCCTTCTTTTACATAAAAATATTTCATTTTAGTCATGATAAAAAACTAAAGATACTGTTTAAACATGAAAAATAGTATAATATTACCCTGGAAAATAATGCTATAGTTTCAATTTTAGTTTGTTGTTCAATACACTGAACACTGACTGATTAATTTTTCAGGGACTTTTGACCTGCCTTTCAAAAACAGAATTTCCTCGAAGGCATTTCACAATAACTGTAAAACAACTTTAGTTCCCAGGCTGTTAAAGTTGCAGAAAAGGGCCTTTTAATTCAAAATATATTCACCAAGCAGTTTTAAAGAAGAATCACACCTGGGAAGAAGATGCACTGCTACTGCTGCTTCAGTAGCCCAATGTCCACTAAATCCTACGTTTGCCCAGAGGTGGGTGGCTATAGCACAACAAAAGCAGGACAACCCCTCCCCACCTCTCCATGAACATTTGGGGTATGAAAATTTATGAGGTTTCAGCAGGAACTTACAGAATATGCACTGATTGGAAATGATGCCACTCCAAAACATCTGCAGGTGCAAACAGTATTTGAAAGCGGTATCTTATATGACCACCCATATGTGTGATAAAAAGCCTATAGCCCCTCTGGATAGTGATAATGTGATAGCATTGGCGAAGCATCACAAAACAACTAAGGCCACATGTTCACCTTACATTGACAGCACAAAGAATCTTGGGAATCCTACAGTGTGTTAGGGATCCTGAAAGTTGTTAAGAGACCCCTATTCCCCTCACAGAGAGAGTGGTTTAACCATCCATTTCTCTTCCCAGGGTACCTTGTGGATTGTACCTCTGTGAGGACAACTAACAACTAACCTATACAGATTTTCAAATGTCTATTTCAATATACATACAGTGGTACCTTGGGTTAAGTAGTTAATTCTTTCCGGAGGTCTGTTCTTAACCTGAAACTGTTCTTAACCTGAAGCACCACTTTAGCTAATTGGGCCTCCTGCTGCTGCTGCGCCGCCGGAGCACAATTTCTGTTCTCACCCTGAAGCAAAGTTCTTAAGCCGAGGTACTGTTTCTGGGTTAGTGGAGTCTGTAACCTGAAGCGTATGTAACCTGAAGCGTATGTAACCTGAGGTACCACTGTATACCGTATTCCTTCCCACTGTGAAGTATGGGTTACCATCAAGCAATTTCATTATGATTCTGTCCACTAGATGGCACTAGGAACTACCTAACAACCTGCTGATATTTTTGTCCAAAAACTGTTTCATGTACCGGTAGGTATTAATAAGAAAAAGGTTTGGGGTGGGGAGGCAGGATTGGCATATTATGGACATACATACCAACTTTCAAGGAAGGTACGTGTTTCAGCAAATATGCACCTGCCATTTTATAAGTATTATTGTTACATTTTAAAGTCTCACCATGATCAACTCCTGCCCAGAAACCTATGTCCCTACTATGGAAGGACATATGGATCCAGAATTGGCCTCCACAGTCACTTATGGACTCACTTTTGAAAACAGTGTTTATGAAAGACAATCTTACTCAGCTACGAGTGATCGCCAAAGAAGATTGTTACATTTATATTCCACCTTTTCTCCAAGCTGCTTAAGACGGTGTACATAGTTCTCCTTTGCCTTAGTTTATCTTCACAACAACCCTGTGAGGTATGTGCTTTATGGCTGAGTGAAATTTAACCCTGGATCTCCCCAGTCCGAAGCATTACACCAAAGGAGCACTAATTGCAACTCATTAGGCTTGTGTGGCAAAGAGCTCCCATGTCTCCATATACTCACTGGTACAGAGTACTGTTACCTCTGTTTTCCTGCCCAGGGCAGCCATTTTGTGCTGGCACCCACCAGCCTTTTATCGAGAAGTGGGAACCAGCACCTCATTTACTTATTTTGCCAAAAAAGAAAGGCACTGCCTGGAAGTGACACCGGTCTTCTGATTTGGTCATGTAGTTCAAAGTAATTCAGTGAGAATTTCACAGTAAATAAGAAGTTAACATTAAACAACTTTTGCCAGTGCACAATCAGAGCAACAAGGTTTGAAGATTCTGAAGTTCCACAGCACTCAGCAAGAGTTTCAGTGAGGCCTTTAGAGCAAAACAAGACATTACATTATCTCCCCACTTTCATGAAGGCAACCATGGATGTGGGATTTTCAGAAGTGTTTCAAAGAATTTGTGTGAGGGTAGCATAACATTACTGATGAGGTGACAGATTTCTACTTCCCCATCCCAGCTCGACTTTGCTGCTGGAGAAGCCTGGCAGCATTTATCTATAATTTTGATTAGAATTATCCACTTCAGAAGAGGAATATCCGCTTCAAAAGAGGAAATTTGGTAAGGAAGGAAGATGGCGAGAAAAGGGTTAAGTTACTCCCACCCCCACTGGAGCAATCTGCATTTTTTTAAAAAGAAAAAGAAACTAAAAACCCACCTGCATGTTAGATGCAAAGATGTACTGTATTTAATAGTCACATGTAGTTCAGCCCTTAGGCAACAACAAAAAGGATTTCCTCGGGCTATTTCACATATTTCATTCTGCAGACAGTGAACAGTTAGTCCTGTGTTTCCCATGCCATGTGAAACCAATTACTTGACAATCCAGAAGTGGAAGTACAACGGGTAGAAATGGAAAAGGATAGAAAGCAAATATGATCTTTTGGGTAAAGGACTTATATACCAGGAGCTCCTCGGTGCATATTGTGGCATCTGCTGGCACGCTTACAGTTCACTCTGACAAATGTCCTCCACCCTATGAATGATTCCCTGAGTCACCACCAGCTCCCACCCTTCTGGCAATAGAGCTTCCAAGCACTCTTCCAACTCCAGCTCCTCCTGTCTCATAATCTCCCTAGATACGGCTGAATAAACGAAATAGCCATCCCATTTTTATTTTTATTTTAAAAACCCAAAACATAGGTAAGCATGAGGACTTTCATCCACCTAAACAACCCTGTGAGTCCCAGTGGTGCTTTCCCGTTGCTAGTTGCAAGAGGGGAAGCTGTGAAGGCAGATAGGGATGAGAGCCCCACATATGTACACAGTAGAAATCAGGACACCTCTAGCTTTGCAGCAGGGTGTGTGTGTGTGTGTCCTGATATTGCTAGTTCATGTATTGTGGGATGCACAGCTACTTGACAGTGAAGCCACGTAAAATTAAGTAGGACTTACTTCTAGCAAGCATGTGCACGTAAGGACCAGGGTGCAAGAAGACTCTTGAAAGGTTCCCATTCTTTCACCCATGCTGCCTTATTTTTACCTCTTCCAAAGATATAATTGTTTAAAGGATTTGCTTCCTAAACTACATAAAAGGCTGGCAAGAATACAGTGGCTAATGGGATTTAGCTGCAACATCAGCTGCAGCTTTCATTATTAAGTTGGAGTGGCGTTTTATTTGTCATTACCTTGATCTAGGTTTTGGCTGCATTATAGTTCAGAAACAGCCCAGGCAGCTATTGCTTCCTGGCGAAACGGGTGGGGGATTCATTCTGGTTTCTTTGGATGATGACATTTGCCACAAGTACAGGTATTGATGGCAAACCAGCAGCTGTAGAAAGTAGTTTAAAGCAGTGTTACTGGCTGGCATTGTCCTTTTGCTGTTTGCAAAGAAGTCAAGAGTGAATTGCAGACATTAATTCCATCCCTATGACTTTGTCACTTTGTTAAATGCCCGAAGGTATTTTAATGCTCTTACTAACCCTTTGCATTCTGCTCATATGGGAGACTAGTAGAAGTGGAGCCCTGTGATAATTGAAAATGAATAAAATGAAACGGGGGGGGGGGAACATCTCCATACCGCACTCTCCCCCACCCCGCATGTCTGCAAGGGCTGAGTCCTACTCTTTAAAAGGCAACTTGTTCTGCAACCAACCATGCCTTGGGCTCTCCATCTCTCTCACCACCAACAAAAACTAATAAACAAATTGATGAGGAACCTATCCACATGACAATGACACAAAACCCTGACCACAAACTATGCAAAAGCAGGAAAAATCATTACCCCCCCCCCTTTCTCCCCCTGCCCAACCTCACATAGCCTATGACAGCAATGTCTCACATCAAGTGTAACTGATCTGTAGGCAGGACTCTATGAACTGAAAACAGAGACGTTATATGTGCCTTTATTATCCATGAAAATCTTTCCATAAAAACATTTTTAAGGCAATTTGTTCTTTAATCTGCTTGAGTGAAAGCAGGCACTTTCCTTTGGGGAGGGCAGTGAGGGCAAAGTCAGGAATCAGTTGTTTCTCTCTCTCCACGCCCCCACAGTATTTTTGACAAGCATGCAGGCTAGGCTGCCTAAGACGGGCTCCCAAGTAGCATGCATGACTATGCAGTTGCTTTTTTGTGATGATGATGCAGATACTGCTGTGGTGTGTGCATTGGTGTGTAACTCTTCAAGTGCAACCAACTCATCACTTTGGCTGGGGTGCTGATGCATGAAGAAAGCTCTCAAAAAGACACAGCACTTAGCAGTAATAGCAGATCAACAGCTGATTATATCTTCATGTGGTCTGCCTCAATCTTGTGCTTCCCAGGGGCTGTCTTCAGGTTGTGTGGGTACTCAGTCACCATGTTCCAGGTTGTAGGAGCAAATAATCGCCATGTTTCCAAAGCTCAGCAAAGACCAATAACAGAAGGATAAATAGGCAGGGGAGCAATGAGACATGGTAACCCACAGAGCTCTGGTTCACAACCAGATTATCCTAGATAAGCATCAAACTTGGCAACAGATTAATAGGAAATATAGGGTGTGTGTAGTCACTGCACTGGAGGTTGATCAAAGCCACAAGTGGAAGAGCTCTGGCTCTCCCATGTAGAACCAGGAACACGCCTTGCCTGAAACCCTGAAGAGTGGCTGCCAATCAGTGTAAACAATAATACTGAGCTAGATAGATCAGCAGCCAGGCTCAGTAGGAGGCATGTTCCTGTGTTCCTATTTAAATCAGCTCTTTATTCAGAACCTCAAGAACTAGAATATTTAGTGGAAGGGCTGTAGCTGAGCGATATAGCACACCTTTTGCATGCAGAAGGTCCCAGGCTCAGTCCCCAATGGTATCTCCAAGTAGGCCTGGGAATGTCCCCCGTCCGGAACCCTGGAGTGCTGCTGCCAGTCAGTATAGACCATACTGAGCTGGGTGGGCCAGTACTGTATAAGGCATCATCCTTTTTTCATGTATAATGGTGGGTTGACATTACAAGGCAGGCATTTGTAGGTTAAGACCTCAAACGTAACAGAGCATTGGGGATGAGGTTGTGTGTGTTTTATTTCTTTGTTTAGTTTGCAATTATTATTTTGGCATGCTTAGAACATAAATCATAGTAACCTGCTGACAGTGTACACATATAACACAAGAAAAGCTTCTAGCAGATGTTGATCACACAATGTAGCTGGATTTTCCACGTGGCTATTTTGTCCCAAAGTGTGCAGGGATGGGGAACCTATGCTACTCCAGATGTTGATGGACTCCTTCTCCCATTAGCCCCAGCCAGCGTAGCCAATGCTTGTGGTCGGGACAGATGGGAGTTGTAGTCAACAAGCTCTGGAGAGTCATAGACTCCCTACATCTGCCATCCTGGGTGCACTGCCCCATTCTGCAGCAAAACCAAGAGCATCCCAAACATCACCTAGGCCACGTTCTACTAAGGCATAGAGAGGCATTTCAAAATGTTATGGCCAGTGGCCTATACAAATACAAGACTTTCAACCTCTCAGGCTCAGAGTATGGCCTAAGGACAATGTCAGACAAGGCTCAATGGCCTCTGAGTGGTATGCATTAGATATAAGTGTGATAAGTCACTCTTACTATATTTGCCAGTGGCCACATTTTGCAGCTAACTGCAGCTAACTCACATTTTACAATTCAAACTTTTAACTCTTTCGTCCATTGGAGAAGCTGTAATGTTGTTCTCTAGCAGTTTCCTGTAATTTCATGAAAGGGCGTCATGCAGTATTTGCATATTGACAGATTTATAGAAAAACCTATTAACCTAAGTAGCTGAGCAAGTACTAGAACAATTCCAGTACCTTTGACCTACATTCTTGAGCAAGCGTGACAGTTCAGTTAATGCCAATCTACTTTCCAAACAGGTCATTCATTACAAGGTACGTTGCTATGGCGACATCCTAATTCTGAACTGTAACTGCCTGTTGCAAATAGGAAAATGGGTTTAATAGATAAGAAATTATTGTGATGTTTATACTAGCTAGGCAAAATAAAAACTTACTTGCTCATAAGAGCTAATAAACTTGATTTCATTCTCTGGAAACATGTAAACTGTGAAGTCACCCAAGGTGAAATGTCTATCCATGGTACATTGCATTGATTCTTGTATTGTGGGCAATTAAACTAGTTCAAGGACAGAGAAGCCTAGGAGTTGGCTCTCAGCCATGGTGTTAATATGGGGTCCACTTCAGTCAGCTTTCTCACGCCATGCCCCCCCCCCACCTGTGTGATTCTGGTTGTGGAATGTGGTGTTCTTCAGAAAACTAAAATTCCTCAAAATATTCTCAGCCACCTCAGAGCAAAAGACAGCTCTTAGAGCAGGACCAAAGAGCCCCAACCCCTCACATGGGAAGATGTCCCAACTATCTCCTCCAAACCAACGAACCACCCCTACAATCTAGAGTGTTGGTCCAGAATCTGGGAGACGATGGTTCAAATGCCCCAATGTTTTGGATTACAACTCCCATCCATCCTAGTCAAGCCAGTCCAATGCTGACTGGGGCTGATAGGATATGCACTCCCAAAGATCTAGAAGAGCATTGTAGATCTCTTATCACACAACACAGATCTACCTTTTGCAGGGGCTGTGAATGGGCCCATAGCGATGGTATTAATGTGGGGTTTGCTTCAGTCTGCTACCCCATTTCACTATTTTACTCAAACCACAAATGACAGGCAAACACTGTACTTTGAAGTTACAAATCCACATTCCATGACAATAGTTTCTACTACACTTTTCAACAGAGGAATCAGAAGCATTTGTCTTCCTTCTGAGGACAATGGTTCACCCAACCTCTAATCCAGACTGTCATGCCCTCATTGTATTTGACGGTCACTGGCGATCCCTAAACGGAGGTCCCTAAATGTAATTTAAGGATCGCATTTCAGGGCTCTTATTATTTAAAGTACAAAGAAGTTTTCATATACGGAGAGGATCCAGGTGGGTTCTCATTTCATCCATTCCATCCATCTGGCTATAATGCTTTAATCACTGCTCTTCTGCTGCAAGCTACAAAAATCGCACTTTCTACACTGGGGGGGGGGGGTTAAGATTGCTTTGTGCATGTATGCTATCCTGCCTTACTAGCATGACACAATTAAGCGTGGCATGTCTGAGCAGCAGTCGGGGAAAGCAGTTCTCCTCCTCAGCACCGCGAAAGGCTTCATTTTCTGGAGTGCCCAGCTTGGGCGGAGGCCCAGAGCCTTTCTCCCGTGTCAAGGCCGGCAGCTCGCTGCCTTTCCACACCGAAGCCTCCTCGCCTCCCGCCCCGCCAGGCCCAGGAGCGCCACGCTTCCATTCCCGGGGCTTTGAGGAGGGACTGCGGGACTGTGCCGCTTCCTCCGCGGGGAGAGAAAAGAGGCTTGGAAAAGAGGCTCTCTTCCCTTGGACTACCAGTAGTGCAGGCGCGCTCCGGTATGAGAAAGAGGGAGCCCTCCTCTCTCCTTCCAAGCCCAGAAGAGCCCCGCTTGCTTTCTTTCTTTGGGAGGCGCGCGCGTGGGCAGAGGCCGCCTCCCTCCTCCCTCTCAGCTCCTCCGAGCTCCGCCCCGCTGCTGCCTTCGCCCTGCCCGAACGCGCCCCTGCCGCGCCTCCTCCTCCGGCTTCGCACTTTGCGCCCGCTGCTGCCTCTGCCTCCTCCTTCCCCGCCCAGTCAGCCCGGAGCGGCAATTCCCGTTTCTCGGCCCCGGCCCCGCCCTTCTCCTGACAGCTCGGCCAATCCGGACCCAGCCGGTAGCAGCAGCGGCGGCGCTCCAGGGTGCTGCACTGCGCGCGGGCTTCCCTCGCGCACTCTCTCCGTCTCCTCACAGCCGCCTGCGAGGAGGCGCCCCTTTCCCTCCTCGCCGGATAGCCCGTAAGTTGAGTCTTTCGCCCCCCCCCCCGCGGTTGGTGTCTTTCGGTTCTCGTTTAGGGAGGGTGGCCCCGCGCACACCTAGAGGAGCACGCGAGGCCCGGAGGGGGCGACGATACTGGGGCGGGGAGTGCCCGGGGGTTCCCGTGCCTGGGGGTTGCTCCGCTCGCCGTCTGAGGAACTGTCTAGGAGAGAGAGACGGCGTGCGCGAGAGAGTCCCTTCCCACGTGAGCGCCTTCCTCTTCCGCGGCTCCCTGGCGCTTAGCGGAGGAAGGACATCCCAGGGTGGGGAGTAACTTGGCTCCTGGGTGTGCAAGAGGGGCCATTGGAGAATCGCGGTTTATAATCTTCCTTCCGTTAATGCAGCAAGCTGGGACAGGAGGAGGGTCTTCTGCTGCCTAACGGAGCAGAACTCTTTGCTCCCCTTGAGCTCATCGAGCCCTGTCCAAGATTAGGAAACGAAAATTTAGACTGAAGTTTTGCGTGGTGTACCCTTAACTTGGAGGCAAGCCCAGCTGAACACAGCAGGACTTTTGCTTGTGCTATTAAAATACTATTTTTCCTTCCAGCTTTTACTTGAAGTTAGCTGGTATTTTGCATTGGAGTGAAACCTTTTCCCACTAAGTAAGAACTTAAGGCAGCCCTGTTCAGGGAAGTTTTTAATGTATGATATTTTAGTGTTTTTTGGTTTCTATGGAAGCTGCCCAGAGTGGCTGGGGAAACCCAGCCAGATGGGCGGGGTACAAATAATAAATAATAATTATTATTATTATTATTATTATTATTATTATTATTATTATTATTATTATTATTATTATTTTATTATATTATAACTACTGAGCAAACAGTGCTCCGTTGTAGTCTCTTAAAGTCCAGGTTGCTCACAATATGGTCTTCTCTAAGGAGTGGCTGACAACATATAATGAACAAATGTTGTCTCACCTTGACAGGAGATTATACCCTTTGATATTATCAATGACATACAGTGATGTACAAACATTGGGGGGGGGGGGTTTGGGGGAAACTTCATTAGAAGTCAGGCAATCAAATTGTTTATGTAAAAAAAAACCCACACACACCTTAAAATCACTGGGTAGTTTATAGTTCAGTCTCAAAAGTAAGCCCGTTGGGTTCAAGAGCCCAGATAAGTAAGTGTAGAATTGCAGCTGTAGTTTTCATAATAAAGAATGTTTCCCAAGTACAGTTCAACCCTCTGTTTCCCTAGGGTGCATTTTGCAGAGGAAGGGCAGCGCTATACAATACAAATAGTGGAAAAAATGAACTGGTTGCACCTCTTGAGAACATTGCTTTCAGCAATGAGTTGACAGCAGTGGGGGTGTATTTTGGAATTGGGTAAACAATACATAATCTTTTGGACATTGTGTACAGGTAAACCTATCCTTATAAACCACTAATGCTGTAATTCTGGAGCCTGCGGCTGTGCATATTGCCAAGAATCTGAGCCTTGCAGGAACTTGTAGACCTTCATTTAATACTGAAGAAACACAGGGCATTATGCAAACTTTGGTTTTAAGGAAGCTTTTGTTTTAATATGAATTTCTCACAATAATGGCTGAGCTTATATCTTGGCTACTGCTTAGAGAACATTATGATGGCTTCTTAGTGGGCTCTTGTGAGGAATTTCTAAACATTTTCTTTTAAAATCATTTACTGCGCCAACCCCCTGACCATGGCCCTATACATTTGGGATAAATTGCCGTGAGCAATGTGGTAGTTCTAGTATAACTGGAATAGCTGGGTGAGGTAGTATAAGCAGGATCCTGTTTCTCACACCTTTAAATGGAAAGTGTCTCCAATATTAGCTGCAAGCATGTAATCGATTCCTCACATAGCTGCAGGTTAGGAATAGTCTTAGTATGGACAAAATAAAAAGTAGTTATTGTGGTGTTAACACATGTGCAGTGCCATCAAATGTGTATTAAGCCAAGTGCTCACTGCTTACTAATGCTTGAGATTTCTGTGACCTAGCCGCATCACCTCTGCAACAGAGGAGCCAATGACCATCTTAGCGTGAGGTTTTGAAAGTCCTGAAACACTTCATTCTAATATAGGGCAGGTGGAAGCTTACACATTGGATCTTCCCATTTCTGTGCAAAAACCAGACTTGAAAACTGTGGATTACCTTGAAATGTCAACAGTGCTGAATTCAAGGCAGGGGAGATTTGAAGGTGGCAGCAGCAGGGGTGGCCCATGCATGAGGCAAAGTGAAACCATTTGCCTCAGGCGGCAGATCCAACCCACTCCCTGCTCCCACTGAAGCGCCGCAGCTAGTCCCACTGCTTCCTCCCACACCGCTGGCACAGCACCATTGCCTGCTGTGCCCTTGCCACTGCATTGTGGAGGCAGTGTGGGCACAGTCGCTGGTGAGAGTATAATTGCAGTGGTGGGGATGGAGTGGGGATCCAGAGGTGGGGAGGGCGGACGTTGGGGTGCTGTCAGGACCTTTGCCTACGGTAGCAAAATATCTCAGGCTGGCACTGATCAGAGGTGGGTGGGAGGGTGGGATTTTAGCCTTCCACGTACTTGGCTATACATAAAGTATTTCACCAGACAATGCACACTTGGCATAGGGAGGCTGGGGGCCATAACAATGAAGCATTTGAAAAGCGGGGGCATCTCATGAATGCATTGTGTTTTAAGAAGGGTAGGTAGCACTTTATGCTGTTCCCAAAGTTGAGTGGTGGACACCCGAAGTGCATGATGCTGAGAAAGAAAGAATGGTAAAAATAAGCCTAGATGTTACAAGAAACCTCCCAGAAAAGGTTTTCATGCTTTTCTCTTCCATCCACAATGGGAGTCTCATTGAACTTTGTAGGTCTTTGAGTGAACATGCATAGGATTGTGCTATATGAATTTTTAATCCTATGCAAGGTTATATGGATGTGTGTCCTTTTGAAAGCCCTGGGACCTAGAATAGTATTTGGGTGCAGGACAAGGACATAATCAAGAAATGAGCGGCACAAGAGAGGGAAGTGTATCCTATTCTCTCACTCCCTGCACCCCATATTGTATATCCATGTTATACTTTTATAAATCTGAGGGTTGAATTTGCTGCTGGGTTAGCTTGTCTTTAAGAAAGCGCTGTATTTTAGTCGTACTGTGAATTTCCTTTTGTATGTGTGAGCCATTCAAAGTGCTTTATCGTTTTCTTGGGACATTGATGGTGCTTCCCATTTCTAAGAATTGGGATGTTGAAACAGAATCAAGGCTAGAGCGTGAAAGGCAAGCGGAGCTTTTGTAGTTTGGTGGTGTGCTGTGTGCATCAGCGTAACCTTTTGCCTACTTTTCTGAGTCCGTCATGTGATCTTTCTTTGCTGTGGAGGAAGGGCGGGGTTTCAAGGAGTACGCTGCTTTGCAGAAGTGCCTTTCAGATGACATATTGCATGACTCCATAAAATTAAATCACCAGGGCCTAATAAAACGGGGGGTGGGGATGAGAGGCCGGACTGAAGAAAAGGCACAAGAAGGCACTATTTTGGGAACTCGTTGTAGGTCAAGTATGTTTTCTTGCGTTGCTAGAAACGGAAATACTGTAGTAGACGCTGTCTTCCTGCTTGCAGTAATTGCTTCTGGAAAATACCTAGTTGTACAAAAGCAAAAGTAGCAGCGTGCCCTGTTGTTGTAGATAAGTCGTCTTCACTGCCAGCTCCAAGGATCTGGGGACATATTTCATGGAAGTCAGTTATTTTCCTTTTATATAACCTTTTTATAAAATTGGGTATTCTGATATTTGACAGTAAAGTTTAGTTCTAGACATCTTTCTATCTCCTGTTAGACTTCCACATGGGTTGCCATATTACTCTTTGTAGCCGATACAAGCAAGAGTTTGTCCTCCCTTAGAGATTAACCAATTATGTCATAATACATTTGTTAGACTTGAATGTTTTTTGTGCTTGTTAGATTTGTTCGTCCAGTAAATTAATCAGTGTGCCTGCCATCCTTGGCATGATACCCATGGTTTCTCGCCCTTTTTGTTTCTTTTGGAGTAACATAGTAATTATGTTGAGTACTTGGGAAACACAGTTCATTCTTTTACAAAATGAGGCTATTTAAATACAGAGAATAACTATTGATTTTTTTCTGTTTATTGGAGAATTCTGTAAACCAGTGAAAGGAACTCATAAAAAGTTAAATAATCAAAGTGGTTTGGTGCGTGTTTCTTCAAATCTGTCATTCTTTCTGCTATCTCTTTCTTTGCATATCTGAAACTTGAGAAATATTTGCAGTGGTCTCTTAAGAATTATGTGCATACACCCAAAGTTGTAAAGCCAAAGTTCTCTTCCTTTATTCTCAAGTGGGATATTTATAAGTGAAGGACAAGCCTGAGGAAAACTGCTTTGAAATGCAATTGAAATTACTACTATCTATCGTGAAGTTAAAAACAAACACAACTTACTTTTCAGCATGTCCTGCAGACGCTAAGCCCCGTTTCTATTACAACAAGGAAGGGGTGGTCCCATTGTCTTATTCTGAAAATTATTAACCGCTTTTATGAGTAATCTAATGTGATAGCATTTTCATACTGGATCTTGTGTGTGCATTCTGACCTATGGCCAGTTCATACCTTAATAAAATGGGTGTTGCATTTACATGGCTGCTTCCCATGCTGTCGTGGTAATGTATGTAATGGGGAAACTGTACTCCAAGTGGTTCTGACATTGGAGGCAACAATAGACACCTTCTGTGTGGTCTCACTGTTAACATATGCAACATATGGGGCAGCAACCACACTGAAGCGGTAATTATTAACTAGTGTCTGTTCTTTCTAAGGAACACATAGATAATAGATAATTCTTTATGACCACTACTCTTACAGTAATTTGACAATGCTCAGTATCAGGAGTACACTTCTTATCTAGATTTTATGATTCACCCCATGGAGAAATACCAGTTCTAATCAAGGCAAGAAATTTGTAACCTCAAGGAGCATTAAGAACCTTGCTGTTACCAGCATGCCTGTGGTGGGAGAGGCCAGCTGACTTAAAGTGGGGAGCCTCTCTGCTTTCTCTAGTCATGTCCTGAACCCCTTAGTCTTAGCCACCTTCTCTGGGATGGGTATTACTAATACCAGCATATCACTTCTGAGTTGCAGACAGCATTCTGTACCAGTTTGGTGCAAAGGATCTTGGGGCATGCCACATTGATTATGTTGCCCCCTAGAAGTGAATGAGAAGCTTGCAGATTTCGGAAAAGAGAACAGCATCTCTGCATACCCATATGGCTTTGCATTAAAATATACCTGTTCTTTCATTAAAAGAAACAACCGGTTGTTCTAGGTTTGAGTAAAGCCTATTAATCTATTAACCTTTTAACATTTATTGCAGGTTATGATAAAAACAGGGTGCCTTCAAAGAGTTGCTTACCTTTAGACTATTGATGGGAAAGCGCAAGTGAACTTGCACAGCTGTCAGTGTCGTTGTCCTTGGCTGACCTGCTGTTTTGTACTACTTTGTTTTCCTTGCCACGTAGGGTTTCTGTTTGTCCATTGGCTCATGATGTGACTTGCAGATGCTGTGTAACTACGTTGAGAATCTGAGTACAGTATAGTTCTCTGACATTGGCATCTAATGTGCTTCATTCCAGAAAAGCACACACAATATTTCTAGAGTTCCAAGCCATAGATTAGTTTCCAGTAACTCTCTACTCATTTTCCTTCTCTAGCTTGTGCAAGCCTTTTCAGGTTGGCATTCTTCTCTACTGTGTTTTCTTTGTAGTCATGGTAGTACCTCTTTTGGGGGAAGCGTTGTGCTTTTTCTTGGGTATTTTGTCCACCTTTCGCCCCAACCCACTCAGCTCTCACCTGTGGCTTCTATAGGCTGTTAGCATGTGACAGTGGCCACACACCAGGAATGGGTTCAACTAGCCGGCTAAGTCAGGTGAGGGTAGCTGATGGGTCTTAAACCCTTGATGAGTTAGAGCAGAGGTTCTCAACCTGTGGGTCCCCAGATGTTGTTGGACTACAACTCCCATCATCCCTGAGCTCTGGCCTTGCTAGCTAGGGGTGATGGGAGTTGTAGTTCAACAACATCTGGGGATCAACAGGTTGAGAAAGGCTGAGTTAGAGACTTCCCTTGCATTTGAAGACAGGCTCCAGTGGATTGAGCAGATGAGACCAATAGTGGGGCCAGTGGAAGAAGGTGGTCTTCACATTCTGTAGAGGAAAGTGAGGGGCAGATGGGGCTTGTCCACCTGGGAAGATAGCCCATTTGGAGAAGAAAACACTAATTCAGAGTGGAGTCCCTAAGACAGTTGGATGGTACTGTGTACACCTTCTGGAAAATCCTGCAGCCAGGCTGGTGCCAAATGTGTTGCTCTTTGGACCACATCAATGAGGCTGAGGGCAGGGGTCTTGTCGTCTGGGCAGCTGAGAACCTCCATACACACTGGCCAGGCTTGTGCCCCAGAGAGGTCACTTGGGTGCTGCTAGCACAGTGGTTTGACTTCATTCTCAGAGGCGCACTCCGTTGTCTCTCGAGACAGGTGGATGCCAACCACATTGCTCCTTTTCCCATTTTATTTCTTTCTAGTTGAAGGCTTCTAGTTCTTAGAATGTGCCTTAATAAATGTGATCACCTTCTTCATACTTGTGATCAGGCTACATCCATCTTTGATCTTATCCAATTATTTTTATTTTTTTAGCTCGCTCACTTTATGCCACACTTGGTTGAGGACCACAGCCTTAACAAGTGACATGAAGGTGGGAAAACTTCTGGCAAAATTAACCAGAACTTCCCACCCTAGGATATTAGGATTTTGATACTATGTTCAACTTATACGTTTAAACTATTTCTAGACTGGCAGTTATTTAACATTGTTTTAAAACAGTGTCAAAATATACAAAACCAATATAAACATAGCCATTGCATTGCCACTAAACGAAACATGCTATTTCCCCATGAAAATACTAAAACATTTTCTACCATCTACTCTGCTTTTTTCTAAATGGTGCTTGTATTATTTTAGGGGTACTGAGTGTCAGGCCTGGGGGCTAAATGCAGCCCTCCAGACCTCTCTGTGCATCTCTTGGCAATCTCCCTAGACCATACTCCTCACTTGCCCTGCTCAGCAACCTCCTCAAGTGTTTTTGCCTGGTTTGATTGTGTCTTTAAACTGTGACAATGCCTCTTTTTTGTTTTGCTGATGAGAGGCAGTGTATTTGTGCAGAAACACCCAACTTTCGTATGATTCAGCTGTTGCTCTGACCGCACCCACCACAGGTGTGCAACCTCTTGAAAGTTGCCCTTGAGCAGGCTTCCTCAAACTCTGCCCTCCAGATGTTTTTGGCCTACAACTCCCATGATCCCTAGCTAGCAGGACCAGTGGTCAGGGATGATGGGAATTGTAGTCTCAAAACAGCTGGAGGGCCGAGTTTGAGGAAGCCTGTCCTTGAGGAAATGTGGCTCTCCACTTCTGCATTATTTGAATGCATTATTGGTCTTTTCCTATTGTATGAGTCCTTGTTGCCCTGAATTTTGCAAACACTGCAGGCACTTAGATCAGCAGAATGTAATAACGGATCCAAAACTGCAGGGAATCTTCTGATTTTCCTAGCCCAAGTTCAGTGACTGGATACCTAAATCCACAGGGAGAAAGCAGTTCCTTGACAGTGGAGTGAAATGGCACAGTAATGGACTTCACCCTGTTGTCTAATGGAATACAGTGGTACCTCTGTTTGCGAACGGGATCTGTTCGCAACATGAAAAGAGCGCAACCTGCAGCGGCGTGTCTGTGCACGCGCGGGTTGCAATTCGCCGCTTCTGCGCATGACGTCATTTTGCACGCATGCGCGAGCGGTGAAACCCGGAAGTAACCCTTTCTGCTACTTCCGGGTCGCCGTGGGAAGTAACCTGAAAGAACGTAACATGAAGCGGACGTAACATGAGGTATGACTGTAGTTCTAGCTTTCTAGCTCTGACGCTATATAAAAGCTTCATTAAGCACAAAACTTTGGCATCAGTTTGGAGGGAAACCAAAATTCTGGGGTTATAAGTTAATGAAGCTGCTATAAAATACATAGCTTTCTAATGTCTCATGTACTAAAGTCTTCAGAAGGGCTAGATGTTCAGTGTGGATCAGGGGCATGTTGGGTTAAAAGATAGCCATCATTGTTGGTAGCAGAATTGTAATCAATATACATATATTAACACAGATTGGACATTTTGCTTCTTACAGATATGAAATCTGTTCTGTTTCATATTCCGGACTGTGTGCTTTTTTTTTTTTGTATGTTGTGTTTTGTTACAGGTTAGTAAAAAATAACTAATACTGCTATTAGCAGTAACTACTTCTCTTTAAATCATTTTTACTTGATACTGCAACACATATTGAATTGCTCCTTTGATCAGTTGAGACGGTGGAATAGTTACATCCATTCCTTCTGAGAACACATTGTGCTATTTTTGCCTGAAGCATATTGGTATGACTACAGAGGAAATCATTCAGATGTAGCACAGATGCTGTTGGCATTGAGAACTTGGGAGAACTATGCTAAGTGGAGAGATTGTCTCAAGCCTTTTTGTGTGTGTGTGTGTGTGTGTGTGTGTGTGTGTGTGTGTAAATCTTTACTCTTCCTTTAGCAAAGCCTGGCCAAGGGCACTTTGCCAAATGACACGCCGGCAACCCAAATAAAAGCTTCCTCATTTTTTCGTTTGCGTAATTTTGTATAGCTTTTGCTTTCCCTGCAGTAGTGATCTGCATTTCCCCCCCTGCATAAACGCACATGCTCTGTAGTGCCGTGCCCTTTCACCCACTTTTCTGAGCAAACATGTGACTGCTTTAGAAATGTGGAGGCGGGGGAAAGTGCTGTACAGCAGACTATTTTAAAAATCTCATTTAGAAAGCGGGAGAATAATCTTAAAAGAGAAATGATAGTTCAGGGTTTCTTTAATACTCAGCTGTCTGCTTATAATACTAAATCATATTTTGTTATTTAAGGGAGGGAAACTAATTTTGCTACAAACTCATGTAAGTGAAGTGTTAGTGACACTGCTAGGGCTGAAGGCTTATCCATACTTACCTTTGCCCTGTACGGTACTTTCCAGTCATAGGTCTGTGTTTTAAAGCTATGTGTCTGAGCGGGTTCTTTTTTCCACCCTGGAGCTTCCCCTGCAAAAACCCACTCTTTAAAGCTGAAGCACAACAAACAGCAATTTGGGTTTTGCACAGATTGCCATTTGCTCCAATTCAGCAGTAAAGAGTGGGTTTTCTCTAGGAAAGCTACAGAGCACAGTGTAGATAAGCCCACTGCCATATCCTTTAAGTTTCATGTGTTTTAGGCTTCATCAGAGTAGCATTTTCACCTCTCATATTTGTCCATGAGTGCAGAGCAGAGTGCGGATGCCCTGTTTTTCAATAGCCAAGCTATGGACTCCCTACTTGTGAGAATTTTGCTATCTCTGTAGTAGTTTTTGTTATGTGAATGGTGCAGTGGAACCCCTGGGTGGGTTACGTAGAATCCCTGGGGGTCCGTGGACCTCCAGTTGATAATAACTGGTTCAGAGAAATAATACAGTGGTACCTCAGGTTACATACGCTTCAGGCTACAGACTCCGCTAACCCAGAAATATTACCTCGGGTTAAGAACTTTGCTTCAGGATGAGAACAGAAATTGTGCAGTGGCGGCGCAGCAGCAGCAGGAGGCCCCGTTAGCTAAAAGCTAAAGTGGTGCTTCAGGTTAAGAACAGTTTCAGGTTAAGAACGGACCTCCGGAATGAATTAAGTTCTTAACCCGAGGAACCACTGTATTGAGTGAGCATTTTCTTTGGGAATTCATGTGGTGGAAAGGAAAAAGCATTCAGTTTTAAAATTTAGAGGGGCGGGGGGAGAAAGCTAGTTTTCAACATCAGTGTCCGAGACACAATTTTCTCTTTACATGAAATACAATTAACTCTAATTTTCATGCAACTATTCATATATCTTGCCTAGAATTCATTGCTTAAGAAGTTAGAAATGAGAATCAAACCAGCCACTGAGAACACAGGAAGCTGCTTCATAGCAGATCAGAATATTTGCCCATCTAGAGCAATTTTGCCTACTCACGAAGCAGCTCTTGAAGATTTTGGACAGACGTTTTGCAATCAACTGCTACTGGATAATTTTAACCGGAGATCCTAGTTTTGCATGCAAAGCCACAAGCTCTGCTACAAAGCTCTGGGCCCTCCTCCACCGGGGAAGGAAGCAGCTCTCATTCTGCCAGTGAACAATAATGTTGTCACAGACCTTGTTAAGGGCCTGATGTAGAAATGGAAGCTTCCATTTAAACTTGTATCATGCTTGACTACTGCAAAGAATGTTGAAGTCCTGTATTCATTATAAGAGGAGGTGTTTGGACCCCAACTATTTTTCATTTCTTTCATTTGCCCAGTGGCATATACAGTGGTACCTCGGGTTAAGTACTTAATTCGTTCCGGAGGTCCATACTTAACCTGAAACTTTTCTTAACCTGAAGCACCACTTTAGCTAATGGGGCCTCCTGCTGCCACCGCGCCGCTGGAGCACGATTTCTGTTCTCATCCTGAAGCAAAGTTCTTAACCTGAAGCAATATTTCTGGGTTAACGGAGTCTGTAACCTGAAGCGTATGTAACCTGAAGCATATGTAACTCGAGGTACCACTGTACATGCGCTTCCAGGGTTAACACTGACAGCAAATATGATAAAGTTGTCCTCTGCATGGTCATTTCATTCTTGTGTCTTCCTTTTAAAGCCAATCTTCCCTTAATCCTTTGTCACTCTTTCCTGGCTATATACTAGTCCAACCTGTGACTTTGTCTGTGGCTAATGTTGTATTGCTACATGAATATGAGCTTTATCTACGCAAATTTGTTTTACATAAAGCTGTAGGTCAGTTGTGGGAAGCCTTTAGCACATGTTGTTGGACTACAACTCCCAGCGTGCCTCACCACCGGCCATACTGAGTGGGTCTGGAAGTCTAAAATCATCTAGAGGCCTACAGGTTTCCTTACCCCTGCTGCTTTAGGTCATAGTGTACCAAAGAAGAGAATGAGATATAAATCAGGTGGCTCCTCCTCAGCCATGAATGTGCTTATGGATTTTGACAAGCAGCTATCTTTTCAGCAGCTTACAATATATCATCGAAACGTTTATGCTTTATTCTCCTATGTGAGGAACCCTGTTTCTTTCCACTATGCAAGATTTACCGGTACATAGCAATTCCAATGCTGATTCAGCCATCAATCCTGCCCAAAGGGCTGTCAGCCTCAACAAAATATATTTTAAATCATTGTATTCAATTAAATGTTCATTTATCTCTCTTTTTAAAAAAGAGTATTCATTTTTATTGTGGCAAAACTTAATCTAGTTATGGTTTGGATGGATTGGGAAATGGGGAGAGAGGAGCTGGGCTGTTCTTGGGCAGTGAACCAAATTGCCAAATTTGCTCTAAAAGAACTCTGCTTGTTAATGGAAGTGGATGTTCTAATTATTTGTTACACTGGAGTAATAGGGTGCAATGTCTGGCTTCACTATAGCACTTCTTCTCAATGAGAGAATGTGATTATTCTAGAGCACAGACTTCTTGTCAGTTGCCTTGTTGAAGTTATTGTGGGCACTCATGTGTGATGAGGCATATCTAGGCTAAGATATGACTCAGCCTTTTGGCCACACACATAACCAAGCTGTGAAAGGTGGAAAACGTACCATTAACTATGGCTTACTATCTTGGTCTGCTCCAAATCTGTTAACTCAAAGTTTCCCAGTTCCAACAAAACTGGAAACTTTAGTTAATGGTAGACTAGCCAACATTTTTGTTGGGCTGTGTGCATGACCAAAAGGCAAACCCATAGTTTGGCTTAATGAATGAATGCTGCCTAATGATGTGGACTGGAGTAGCACTCAAGCAGTATTTGATACCTTCAGTAAACAAAGATGATGATTACTTGCCTTTACAAATTTGCAGTAGATATCATATTCTTGGCTTCTACCATATTTTTCGCCCTATAAGACGCACTTTTCCCCCTCCAAAAATGGAGGGGAAATGTGTGTGCGTCCTATGGGTCGGTGCGTCCTATAGGGCGAAAAATACCGTAATTCTCTCATGCAAATTAAGTATCTACTAATAAACATTTGTTTGTTCTTCTGTTTGCCAGGTAAATTCTAAAAATGGCGGAAGCCCACCAGGCAGTTGCTTTTCAGTTTACTGTAACCCCAGATGGAATTGATCTGCGTATGAGCCATGAAGCTCTCAGGCAGATCTATCTATCTGGTCTCTACTCATGGAAGAAGAAATTCATCAGATTCAAGGTAACTCATATTGCGGATCTGAAACTATACTTGGGACTGAGGCATATATTATGCAGCAAACAAGGGTTTCTGAATACCCAATTTTGCATTTTAACACTAGTTTTGGCTGATGTGTGTATGTACACCACCCCTGTCCATTTCCCCCCTCCTGGCTATAATCACTCCTGGCTATTTTTCTTTTGGGTTATATTTAAAGACCAAAACAAAGTCTGGCCAGAGCAGCATCAGAGTAGAGGTGTGGTTAAGCAGCACTCTGCTGCTTGCCAAGTCTTCCTCCTCCTGGGTTAACTAGCAACCACATGTTTCAGAAATGTGGAACCAGATAGTGTGAATCTTACTCTGAAATGTTGAAATAGATTTAGTGAAAACCCATGAAATGTTCCCCTCACTTTCTTTACTTTCACTTCATCTGAACTGCCTACTGCCATGGAAAAGTAGACCCTTAAGAAAGTGATGCATTGTATTGGGTGTTGATCTTGGACCAGGCAGACCTGGGTTCAAATCCCTGCTTAGATATAAACCTCATTTGACTCATATGGTATTTCTCACTAGTGCTATATGGGCAAGAGAAGGAAATGAAAGGGCTTTCTTGTATGCCATCTGATTGCCAGATAAAGTTATCCGGCAATCCAGGAGCTCTTCCCCTTTGTTAGGGCCTGCCTTTCTATGCTAGGAGATAGTCCAGATGAGGGAAACATCCATCATAAGGGCCTATCATAGTTGTGGGCATGTATCGCCCTACCCCTTCCCGGTTTGGTGGGTGCAGTTTGGAGGGTCCTGTGCTGATTTGTAGCTTCCCAGATATTGCCATCTTTACACTATTGCCATATTTACCAGTCTCCAATACATTTTAAAAAGAAGTTCATCCACACATCATTCTTGCTAATTATATATAACAGTGTTCCATAAAGAACACTGAGTTAGTCTGCCGTGAGTTAGTCTGCATTCGCATGGATATGTTCACTAAATATGTCTGGGAAGTGTTAAATGGGTGCATCGGAATCCAGAAAATTAAAGTATAATATTCTTGTGACTCAGTAGGGCTCTTTTTATGTTCTTGCCTTTTCAGAATGGCATCATCACAGGAGTCTATCCTGCTAGTCCATCCAGCTGGCTTATTGTAGTAGTAGGAGTTATGTCAACAATGTATGCCAAAATAGATCCTTCATTGGGACTAATAGCTAAAATCAACCAGACCCTTGATACAACGTAAGTAAACTCTCTCTTTGCATTGAATAGATTTTTCTGGTTAGTGTTAATGATGGGTAGTACGTCACTTCTCAGTTTGGCTCAAGAGTACAGTGAGATAATAATGACAGAGTAGAATCCTATCGTGTGTCCCCCCCCCTTTATATGCTTACCTTGCAGTTGCTGCTCTATCAACAGTGTTGGGGGGTGAGAAGAGTTAAGTGTCTTTATATCCTTACTGTGCTGGTCCCGGGGGTAAGGTACCTTGGGTGTAGCAGAGTCCACACGAAGAGGGGTGAGGTCCGAGGCAGAGAGCCGGGCGGGGAACAGGAACGCTGGAACAGGAGGCTGTGCAGGGAACAGGAACACCGGATGGTCGGGAACAGGAAGCCGAGCAGGGAACAGGAGTACCGGATAGTCAGGAACAGGAGACCGAGCAGGGATCAGGAACACAGGAAGGTCCGAAGCCAACAACGACGTTGCTCCCGCAACCTGGGGCCGGGCTGACTGGGCTTTTATCCTCTTCTAAGGCCATGGGCGGTCCCAGCCCCCAGGAGCCCCGCCTCCTCTGGCCTTAAGGCGAGCACTCCTCCTGGGGGCAACCAGTTCCCTTCGCCTCTCTGCTCTAAGCCTCTGCAGATCAGGAGAGGCCGAAGGGTTACTGGGCCCTGGAGGAGGCTCACCTGTGGCCACTGAGTCGTCAAGCCTCTCTGGGGCCAGAAGGGCTTCACCTGGGGCCAGCTCCTGATGCACTGCCACAGGTGCAGGCTCTTCAGCATCTAGGCCTTGCCCCAGTTCAGCCGGCCCTGGAGGCGGGGACTCCTGTGCAGGCTGGGATTCCTCTGTTTCATCCTCCGAATCGGAATCCCAGGCCATCACACCATCCCCCCTCCCAGGCCCCCCCCTCAACCGAGGGTCCGGACCCGGCTTGCTGGGGTACGTCGCATGGAACTCTCGGAGGCAGGCAGGTGCGTGGATGTTGGCCGCTGGTTCCCAGGAACGGTCCTCCGGTCCGTACCCCTTCCAGTCAATGAGATACTGCAGCTTTCCCCTGCGGTATCGGGAGTCCAGGATGCGTTCCACCTCGTACTCAGGCTCTCCCCGAACCAACACTGGCTGCGGTCGGGGACGGTTCGGGTGGAACTCGTCAGGTGGGGCCACCGGACTCAAAAGGGACCTGTGGAAGACCGGGTGAACCTTCAGGGTTGCGGGTAACCGGAGACGGAATGCCACAGGAGAGACTTGGTCTACGATAGGGAACGGGCCGGTGAAGCGGGCGTCCAACTTCCGCGAAGGTCGAGAGGGGTGGAGGTGGCGAGTGGAGAGCCAAACCAGGTCACCGACGCGAAGTTCCGGCCCCACCTGGCGGTGGCGGTCGGCCTGGGCTTTGTACGCTTCCTTGGCCTGGTGCAGTTGCTCCACCAAAAGCTGTTGCTGGGACTGGAGCTCTTGAAGCCACTCCGTCACCGCCGGGACCGCGGATGCCGGCAGCACCTCTGGAAACAGCCGTGGATGATAACCATAACTGGCCTGGAACGGGGTCTGCTGGGTGGACGCATTCACCGCGTTGTTATAGGCGAACTCCGCCAATGCCAGGTGGTCGACCCAGTCATCCTGCTGGTAGCTGCAGTAACACCGGAGGTACTGCTCCAGCACCGCGTTCGCCCGTTCCGTCTGGCCATCGGTTTGTGGGTGGTAGGCTGACGAGAGGCAGACCTCTGTCCCGAGGGTCTGGTGTAATGCTCGCCAGAACCGGGATGTGAACTGAACGCCCCGGTCGGACACCACGCGCTCAGGTAGGCCATGCAGGCGGAAGACATGCTGAAGGTACAGCTGAGCAGTTTCCTTGGCTGTGGGTACAGATGGACAGGGAGCGCAGTGCACCATCTTGGTGAAATGGTCGGAGAAAACCAGAAGGCAGGTACAGCCACGAGACGAGGGTAAGTCCACTACAAAGTCCAACGAAACCGTGTGCCAAGGGCGCGGTGGAACTGGCAATGGCTGAAGTAGGCCGGGGGGTCGCCCGGTAGGTCCCTTGGCGCGCCGGCAGACATCACAACCAGCAACGTAGCGAGCCACGTCAGCCTTCAGGCGGGGCCACCAAAACTCACGACTGACCAGATGGGTGGTCCGATACCGTCCAAAGTGCCCCGCTGCTGGGGCATCATGGGCCATCCGGAGAACCTCCAGCCGTAGTGGCCCTGGCGGGATGTACAGACGACCGTGGTGCAGCAGAAGGCCCTGATGCAGGACCAGCCCTGGATACTGTGGGCTGGACCCTTCAGCCAGCTCCCGGAGTCGTTCCTGGGCCCAAGCGTCGACCCGCTGCTGTTCCCGCACCCGAACCTGCAGTGGCTGCGCCTCCTGGGTGGCCAGGAATGCAGCCGGAGGTAGGATCGTGGTGGGTTCTGCTTGCTGTACCGTGTCTGCGTTGTCTTCAGGTTTCCGGGACAGGGCATCCGCCTTCTGATTCTGAGAGCTAGGGATGTAGCGGATCCGGAACTGGAACCGGGAAAAGAACAACGCCCACCGGATCTGTCTTTGGTTCAGCTTGCGGGTGGTCTGGAGGTACTCCAGGTTCCGGTGGTCGGTTCTCACCTCCACCGGATGTCGTGCCCCCTCAAGATGGTGGCGCCAGACCTCAAAGGCTACCTTGATGGCCAGTAGTTCCCGCTCCCACACAGTATAGTTACGCTCCGCTGGTAGGAGCTGGCGGGAATAGAAGGCACAGGGTAAGAGTGGCGCTTCAGGACCAATCTGTTGAGACAAGACGGCACCGAGAGCCGTACTGGAGGCGTCGGTCTCCACCACAAAGGGTCGAGAGGGGTCAGGATGTTGTAAGATTGGTGCCCTCTGGAAACAGGCCTTCAACCCCTGAAACGCCTCCTCTGCCTCCTTGTCCCAGGAAAACGGCGTCTTTGGGCGCAGTAGCCGGGTCAACGGGGTGGTGCGATGAGCATAATCAGCGATGAAGGTCCGGTAGTAATTGGCGAACCCCAGGAAACGCTGTAGGTCCTTGCGGTTCCGGGGTGCCGCCCATTCTCGAACCGCTGTCACCTTCCCCGGGTCCATTTGCACCCCATCTGGAGAGAGCCGGTGACCAAGGAAGTCCACAGACCGCTGATGGAACTCGCACTTGCTGAGCTTTGCGTACAAACGGTGCTCACGCAAGCGCTGCAGCACGGTCCGGACATGTCCCTCATGGCGAGCCGGGTCACGGGAGTAAATCAGTATGTCATCCAAATACACCACCACGTACTTGTCTAACAAGTCCTGAAACACGTGGTTGATGTAGCGTTGGAACACAGCAGGCGCGTTGCACAAACCGAAAGGCATAACCAAATATTCGAACTGCCCGTACCGGGTCCCAAACGCTGTCTTCCACTCATCCCCGGCTCGGATCCGAATCAAGTTGTAGGCCCCCCGGAGGTCCAGCTTGGTGAACACCTGTGCCCCTTGCACCCGCTCCAGCAGCTCCGAGATAAGGGGCAAGGGGTACCGGTCTGGGACGGTAATTTTGTTCAGGGCTCGGTAATCATGGCAAGGGCGGAGTTCCCCACATTTCTTCTTAACGAAAAGCACTGGTGCCGCGGTAGGCGAGGTGGAAGGCCTAATGAACCCACGCTCCAGGTTCTTGCGCAAGAAGTCCTGCAAAGCCTCGCGCTCTGGCTCTGTTAGAGAATATAAGCGACTCACTGGTAAAGGCGCTCCGGGTTGGAGGTCTATGCCGCAGTCAAAAGGCCGATGCGGCGGCAGCTGGTCTGCCCCCCGTTCCTCGAACACGTCCTGGTAGTCCTGGTACACGGCTGGGAGCGTGGGTGCTGCCTCCTCTGAGGGCGCGGCCGCCAGCGTTCCGGATTGAGCATGGGAACATGGGTCTGGGAAGTGCACGGTCCGTTTGACCCAGTCAATCTGAACGTTGTGGGCTTCCAGCCAGTCCATCCCGAGCACCAGGGGGAAGCGGGGCATAGAGGCAATGTCCAAAGTTCGCAACTCCCGGTGCTGCTGGAGACACAGGACCAGGGGCTGGGTCTCCTGAGTAACGGCACCTGAACGCAGAAGTCGACCGTCAATCGCTTCCACCTGGACCGGTACTGGCTTGTTCCGAAGTGGCACCTGATGATGGGCGGCAAAAGCAGCGTCCATATAGGAGCGGGTTGCTCCTGAATCTACCAAAGCATGGGTGAGGATCCAGGGCCCACCTGGAGGGTATAAACGTACCGAAACCATAAGATGTTGCAAGTCCATTGGTGCGGGCCCATTCTGTGCGGTTTGGGACCCCCGGTAGCTAGGGCCATCAGCTACTGGGGTTGGCGGTTTCTCAGGGCAGAACCGAGCGAAGTGTCCACTTCCGCCACAGTAAAGACAGAGATTTCCCTCCCGACGCCGCGCCTTCTCTGCGGGGGAAAGGCGTGGCCGCACTGCCCCCAGCTGCATAGGCTCCTCCGTTAAATCAGTCGTGACCGTGGGGCTGCTGGAAAAAGCTGGTGCCGTGAACTGGAAGTGTCGGCGACCCCGGGCCTGACGACGATCCTCCAACCGGTCGTCTATTTGTAGACTCCGTTGAATGAGAGTGTCCAGCGTGGTGGGACGTTCCATTGTGGCCAACTGGTCCAGTACCTCGTCCGAAAGCCCTTCGAGATACTGGTCCCGCAGTGCCGAGTCATTCCAGGTCAAGTCCTGTGCCAACAGCCGAAACTCCGTGGTATATGCGGCCACCGTGGACTTGCCTTGTTTCAAACGCCGAATCGCCCGGTTGGCTTGACTCCCTTTCTGGGGGTTGCCGAACGCGGCCTCCAAACGATTGCAAAACCCCGTATAGTCTGCCAGCAAGGGGGAGTCTTGCCTGAGTAGCGGCAACGCCCACTTGGCCGCCTGGTCCTTTAACAAACTAATCAAAAAGTGCACCTTGGTGCGGTCGTCAGGAAAGTTCCGGGCTCGCCCCTGAATATACAGCTTGGCCTGGGCCAGGAACATGGGAAAGCTGGCCGGGGCTCCATCAAATTTCTCAGGCAAAGCCACTGGGTACTTGCCCGGAGCCGGGGCGTCGGCCCCAGGAGCCGGTAGGGCTTCCAAGCGTTGCTGAAGTGCCACAACCGCGTCACTGAGCTGCTGCACGGTGTGAGTCAAGGCCTGGTTCTCCTGGGCCAAAGCCACCAGTGCAGCCGCCTGGTCAGCCATGGCCTCTGGCTCTTCCCGAACGCACCCCTACGAAGGGGGAGTGCGGGTGTGGCGGGAGCAAACTGTGCTGGTCCCGGGGGTAAGGTACCTTGGGTGTAGCAGAGTCCACACGAAGAGGGGTGAGGTCCGAGGCAGAGAGCCGGGCGGGGAACAGGAACGCTGGAACAGGAGGCTGTGCAGGGAACAGGAACACCGGATGGTCGGGAACAGGAAGCCGAGCAGGGAACAGGAGTACCGGATAGTCAGGAACAGGAGACCGAGCAGGGATCAGGAACACAGGAAGGTCCGAAGCCAACAACGACGTTGCTCCCGCAACCTGGGGCCGGGCTGACTGGGCTTTTATCCTCTTCTAAGGCCATGGGCGGTCCCAGCCCCCAGGAGCCCCGCCTCCTCTGGCCTTAAGGCGAGCACTCCTCCTGGGGGCAACCAGTTCCCTTCGCCTCTCTGCTCTAAGCCTCTGCAGATCAGGAGAGGCCGAAGGGTTACTGGGCCCTGGAGGAGGCTCACCTGTGGCCACTGAGTCGTCAAGCCTCTCTGGGGCCAGAAGGGCTTCACCTGGGGCCAGCTCCTGATGCACTGCCACAGGTGCAGGCTCTTCAGCATCTAGGCCTTGCCCCAGTTCAGCCGGCCCTGGAGGCGGGGACTCCTGTGCAGGCTGGGATTCCTCTGTTTCATCCTCCGAATCGGAATCCCAGGCCATCACACTTATGCAGAGACAAGTACACGGTGCACCAAGCTATTCTGGGTCTGTGGACCACAATATAGCTCTCTCTATGTGTGCGTGTGCATTAAGAACTCACAAAGAGCTCTGAGAAATTTCATTTCTTGGCACTAGGAATGAGGAAAAAATGTGATCCAGTTCACATTTACCATATTTTTCGCTCTATAAGATGCACCAGACCACAAGACGCACCTAATTTTTGGAGGAGGAAAACAAGAAAAAAAATATTCTGAATCTCAGAAGCCAGAACAGCAAGAGGGATCGCTGCACAGTGAAAGCAGCAATCCCTCTTGCTGTTCTGGCTTCTGGGATAGCTGCGCAGCCTGCATTCGCTCCATAAGACGCACACACATTTCCCCTTACTTTTTAGGAGGGAAAAAGTGAGTCTTATAGAGCAAAAAATACGGTAGTTTGCGCTTTCTTAGAAAAAAAAAATGCAAGAACTGAAACACAGCCACCCTTTAAAATTAACGCTTCTTGGAATTTTGCAGTGCAGCTCTCCAGCCATGAAACAGTGTACCGCCTGAAACAGTGTCCCTGCCCTGAAATATGTACCTCTTCTGAAACAGTGGGTGCAGGTAGGGGGTGGGGTTGAAACATGGTAACAAGGCATTTACCATGGTAGTATTGGCAGCTTCCTCTTCCCCCACCTCTTACAATTTTAAAAAGGCTGCCACCAGCACTAGCCAAGGGTAATTGACCACCCCGCAAATACACTAGTTTCACATTCACATGATGGCTGGTGCTCTGTTACAGCCACCACTGCTATAAATGTTACAGCCACCACTGCTATAAATGTTTTTTAAACAGTAAAAGAAAAGGGGGGGCTGCCATTAATAAGTATATTCCTCCTCCTAATCATTTGTGCCATTTTGGGGGCCTAGCCTGAAAATAATCAAGCACGCCACCCCCTCAAACATGCTGCCTTGGTGAATTTGGGGGTCTATTTCAGCACAGTCCTAATGTTCAGAATGATCTCTTCTTACTAACAGTGGCTTACTTTGGTATGCTTCACTCTTTTACATTTGTCCAGAATTCTTGGAGTAACAGATGCTCTCTCTCTCCTTTTATTTTTTAACAGAGGCTATATGTCCAACCAAACGCAAGGTATTGTCAGTGGGATTCTTTTTGGGACGGGGCTCTGGGTGGCCCTCATTTTCTCCATGCGCTACACGCTAAAGATGCTGCTTTCCTACCATGGGTGGATGTTTGCTGAACATGGCAAACTTTCCACAGGAACCAAGATATGGATGGTAAGAGATTTTTATCTCTCTATATTTTAGAATATGTAGTTGATGTGACACTTATTTGATTATATCTGCCATTAGTAACTTAGTTTTCAGGGGCGCAGCTTCAATATTTTTCTTCCCAGTTCCTTCTTATTACTGCCCCTTAATATTTAATGGAAACCAAGGAATGCCATTGAGGTGCTGCTGCTTATTCTTCAAAAATTTCCCTTTGGTTACATTTTGTGAACTGGCAGAATAGCCCTCCACTTGGGTGAAGCTTGGCTACTCTTGACTGCAATATTTGAATAGCTAAATGTTCAACACAATTAGCCTTCCCAAAGGACCACCGTGTGACTAGCTTCTCTCAGTAGTGGAACACAAGCCTTGGTAAAAGGACCTCAAGCCAAATTCCACTTCTGTCAGGAACTTGCAGCTTCCTCAGTGTTACAGGGAGGGAAGTGGTTGCTTACCATTCTTCCCTTATTTTGAAGAAAGCATGAGGAGAATGTGTCAGGTGGTGTTGGGGAAGTAGCTGGGAGGAAATATGCCCCCCCCCCCCCCCCGTGTAGCCTTGCAGCATAAATAGTCTAATGTATCCTGTTGGTAAACAGGTCTTACCAAGAACGTGGTCTTGTGGTCATTACATCCTGTCCCTTTTATATATTACTTGATTGTAAAAAGGAGTTCAGGGGAAATGATAGATTGTATGTTGAATACTTCTGTGGGAAATAGAAACTGGTTGCAAATTAAATGTCTGATAGTTTTCTTCAGATAGGATCCCAAGAGCTTTCTCATTTGAATACAGGTTCTGTCTGAAGGGTAAGGCTTTAGAGTATTGTGTCAGCCTGGCTTGGTGTTTTCATTGGCTGGAATTTTTGGCATGTTCTACAAATTCAATACATAAAAGACCAGTTCTTCTTATAATGCTAAGCTTGAGCAGTGTGAATAGTTATGACTAATCTGTTTTGCTGTCTTGATTTTTACTCCTGGACAGTGACAGGAAGCTGTTTATTATAACTAAAATGGCAAGTGTGTTAAGAAATATAACTAACATTGCTTCTCTTCTCCCAGGACTAAAATTCTCAGATATTTGAGATATTTTAAACTAACTGGCTTACTCGCTAGGTTGCAGCATTCTATTTCACTACAACACCATTGACCAGTCTAGCTTTCCCCCCAAGCTTCTTTCCTTACTGTAACTCGTTTTCACATTTTTTCTTTATTTCCCTAATTAAAGAACCTTGGGAACAATGGTTGATTGTGTCATTATTAATCTGTGCTCATTGTGTGAACTTCTGTGTTCTGCAAAAGTTTAGAAAATGAAAGTTTAATCCAGCAGTGGTTGGTGCCCACTGGGACTGCTAAGGTGGAAGGCAGGGAGACCAATAGTAGGCAGAGCCAACGCCAGGTGGGGCCAGCTAATAATAGTTTTGTCCCTGTCCTCCTCCATGCTGAGCAGTACTAAGGCAACGCTGAATCTAAGGAGGAAGTTGATAGCCTTTACCCCCCCCTGGATTAGTTGTAAGTAAGAATGCAGCTGGGTGGAGGCTAGCTGAGAGCAAAGAGAGATTGGTGGAGCAGTGCCTCGTTTGTCCTAATGAACAGTGGAGGTGAAGCGAAGCAGCAGAGCAGATAATTGAAACAGGCAATATAGAATGCCAAAATAAACAAAAAACAAAAACCCAGATGAACAAAATGGTCTTAGTCTAATAAAACACTGAAATAATCTAAAATGAACATAAATACTGCTCTTGAACGACAAATACCAAGCATTAAACACACACCAGCTTCAACTAGTTTCCAAATCCCCAAGCCATCCTCAAATGTAACCTGAGTGCACACTTATAAACACACTTGGACACACACAAAGGCACAGCCGCAGGCTGCAGTTCCGGAAGATATAGGCAGTCCAGTGGAAGGCAGTGGAAAGGCCAACATGCTTCAATGTTGTCTAGATGGTCTACATCTGGTGTACATGCCTCATCCCCCTTCAAAAGCTTTAGCTCCCAGGGATGTAGTTGTCCTGTCCTGCACCATGAAACACTTGAGTGTTCTGGCTGTTCATGTGGAATACCTATGCTCTTTCCTCTGTCCTTGACAATTTTGCTACTGAAAATATTCCAGTAAAGCAGCCTTCCTCAATTTGGTGGTCTCCAGATGTCTTGGACTACAATTCCCATGAGGTTGGTGGGAGTTGAAGTCCAAAACATCTGGAGGCCACCAGGTGGGGAAGGCTGTGATAAAGGAAGAGATGATTAATAGTTCAGTACTGTGCTGTCAATGTACACAAACCTTACATGAGTTAGTCAGGTCCCTGACCGGAAGGAGATTACAAGGGTAAAGATGAGTTGGGAGGAAAGAATGCAGGGAAATGTTGCTAGGGTTAGCTTGGTATAGTAGGGGATCTGAATTAAGAGGATAAACCAAAAGCCATGTGAAAAAGAACTTCTGCAAGCTTTGAAAGCAGTAGGCTAGCAAGAGATCATGTGTTTTATGGTTACCTTGTACAAAGGAAGTTGAAAGGTTTAGAGTGTACGTTTAGGAAACAAAATATAAATACTTATTTCAACTGTTGCTTTTTTCTGTTTCATTTTCAGACACTAGTGAAGCTTTTCTCGGGTCGTAAACCAATGCTGTACAGTTTCCAGACATCTTTGCCACGTCTTCCTGTTCCCGCTATTAAAGATACCGTAAATAGGGTGCGTATTTTGAACCCACCCCCAAACTTTAATCCAGATGGAATGTTGCCCTTGTTTTCCTTGTCCAGAAACATGCATCAATAAAGATGTAACATGATTTCTAATTAGTTCGGTTCTAGGTTAAGGTATGTCTGTATCCATTCACAACAAACTCAAGAATACTCAAGGGCAGACCTTTACTTTATCTTATATTTATACCCCTAAAGGCAAGATAGTCAGTCTTTACATTTCCATGTCTTTTATCTTCTGTCTGCATTGTGTAATCTTTAAATGGCTTGGAGTCTTGTGATTGTTTTCCTCAATGGACTTTGTCCTAAGAATTACATTATGAAAATCACCAGTACGTGATGATGAAAGGAAACCACGATAACAATTTTAAAAGTGCATTTTTTTCTCAAACGAAATAACCCCCCCCCCCCAGCATATAGCATATTATATTCTTTCAAAAGTCTATAACATTTTGCAAGAATATGAGTGCAAATTTCAACACACAAAATTTATTACATGGTGAAATGGGCCCAGTTGGAGAAAAGATACTGAAACATCTCTGATAATATCTCTGGGAATTTGGTCACAAGTTATCTTTTATATATGGACATTGTAAGGAATTACTATAAGATCTTGTTTAAATGTTGTCATTCTGAAAATGATAAGTAATACAAACATATTCAAATTTCTGGCAATATCATGAAGAGAGAGGTTTTTGTTTGTTTTAACCATTTGTGGGAATTGTTCACAGGTACATTCATGGATTCCTAAACTGCAGTTTAGTACTTGGAGAATGTGTATTGGGTCAAAACTCTACCTCCTTGGCCTTCCACTGTCTTCTTTCGTCAAGACACCATTCCTGGCTAGCCTAACTATAGTTCCCCATTACAATAGAAATGAGAAACTGATTTAATGTCAGTTTACTACCCAAGATCTTAAACAATTGTTTTAACATGGCTGGAACAGTTTCAGATGTAACAACGAATGATAGTTTAAGCCCACCAGGATCAACGTGCTGATAGAGATGATGAGCCCAACACACACTCCAGACTTGCAAAAAAGAGTTTTGCAATGCAGGAACAGACATTGAAACTGGGCCGGAGAACTGATCTCTTTCATTGCTGCTGGGAAAATGGTTCATGCTAAATTTTGGAGGCAAATGGAAGTGCTGATAACTAAAGAGTAACTGTGCAAGTTGTGGCGCTGTGCTTCTATAGTAAAATGAAATTTGTATGTGTGGAAGAACTAAAAAACTGAAAACATGTTTAATAGCTAGAGACCTGCTAATTTGCCATAAGCTTTAAAATGTGACTTGATAGCTTATAAGCTAGAGCTCAGTTAATGGGTTAGTTTCTCCCATTTCCTTTCCCTTATATGTAACTCCTCTTCCACTCTTCCAGCTTTTTCTCACTTCTCCTTTTTCCTCTCCTCTCCTGTCAGTTGTGCTGCTATTTCCTCCTCTCCAGTCTGTTCCTGCTCTGTCTTCACTTCATTCCTTCCCCTATTGTCTCATTTGTTTCTTTATCTCTCCGCATGCCCTGTTCTTTTTTCCTACTTTTGTCGTGCCTCTTTCCCCTTCCCCCACTAAGCTTTCTCTGCTCTAGACTCTTCCATCTTGTGTCCTTGGCCCTTTGTTCACCTCCCCCACCCCCAGTTTTCCTTTTACCAGCACACACAGCCTCATGCCTGCACAATGGCTGTTGGGGGCCTGCCACACAAACCTTGTTTCCACAGTTCTTTGTAGGATGAGTCAGGTGCAATTTATGACCCATGTGCAGTTGTGTTAACCTTCGTCGGAGTTGAAGGGTTTCCTCCTTTCACCATAGGGTTTTTTTTTTGTACTTTTGCAAGCTTCATGTCTCCACAGCACCTGCTAACACTTCCCTCTTATGTGCGTTTGTGCGGTGCTGTTTTTGCTGCACAAACATTGGCACTCTCACCTGAACATCAGAATAGAGAGAATGACACCTTCCAATAAAGAGTCGATTCTTCTAAACAACAACATGATCTGCTTCAGGGATGGCTTACCTGTGGCACTCCAAATGTTGTGGGACTCAAACTCCCATCATCCTTTATCACCTGCCACACTCTCTGGGGCTGATGTGAGCTGGAGTTCCAAACAATGCATGCAAACAATGCCACGGGTTAGCAACTCCATTTGGAAGATCTTCTAGTCAAAACAAAACAACCTACAAAATATTTCCAGGTATTTTCTACAAGGTGACGGTAGATGCAAACACTTTTTAATCGTAGTTTGAATGGAAATATAAGCAACAGATAGTTTGACATTCTTCAAGTCTCTCTTGCTCGCTTATTTTCTTACAGAGACTTGTTTCCATCTTCTTGATGTTGTTCTTGTTAGCTTGTTTCTCAGGTTCCCAGTGATGACTTGCAACAGCATCAACAAATCCTGTAACTAGGGTTTCTCCTGATCATCCCACTGTATCCCATTGCCAGTTGCTGCTGCTCTGTTGTAAATTACTGACTTGGTTTTGGTACACCCTTCTGCATTGACACCAGTTCTTCTTATCAATTCCAGTATTTGGAATCAGTTCGACCACTTATGAACGATGAGGAATTTAAAAGGATGGAAGGCCTTGGCAAAGATTTTGCACATAATCTAGGACCAAAGCTACAATGGTACTTGAAACTGAAATCTTGGTGGGCTACAAACTATGTAAGTAAATGAATTGAATGCTTTCATGAAGTCATGCAGTTAAAAGCTTCTCAAATCTTCATTCCTGAATTTTAAAATTTTCCAAGGTTCTCTACTTAGAATAAAAGATAGCATTTCAGTTCTAGAAATTATGTTTCTTGTGTTGACTGCAGAGACTGGAGATAGTCAAGACTTCTAAAAGGTTTTAATGGAATATATTTATAGTAATCCCACCATTTTCAACGAATGGCATAGCACTGGGGCCGGTGCTTTTTTATGCAAGCATCATCTGTATTCCTGCTGCTAGGAAGGCTGATAACTGTATTGACAGCATACAGGTATATTGGGTCATAATAAATTACTAGTTTGATCTCATAATGAAGCTTAATTATCTTAAGTTGTTGAACCCTTATGTTAGCCGCCTTTTCCTGCATGGTGAAAATAAACTTGTAAGCCACATGCAAATGCTGAAACTCTTAGGTTCTCCGTCTGACTCTAGGCAAAACTGCCTGTTTGTTCTTGCACCTGTCTCAAATGTTGTTTCCACAGCTCAGGGCTGATGTGGCAAACCAGTTTGGCATTGCACAATGCTACTGATTCACAGATGCTTCTCTGGTTAATAAGATCCTTAACTCTGCCTTAGCCAATTGCACCAAGCATCAGGTACCTAGAAGCTACTTGATACTGGGAGTAGGCTAGTTGAACAACTCAGTTAATTCTGGTGAGAATCAGAATCAGAAGAATCTTTATTTGCATCAGCCACTAGCCATAGCAATAAAATAAAATAAAATGTACTGAAGGTAGAGGTTAAAAACTTAACTAGACAAAATACATTTTGGAGGTTTACATCAATAATAAAATAATAGAACTTCTTCTAATTGCCCCCGCTAAAAACCTTGCAGTTTTTGCTGTCACCTGATCTTCTTGAGCTGCTAAAAGAAAGGACACAGTAGCATTGGTTGATAGACCTGGCATGGACAATAATAGAGGGGCAATAACCTCACTCCTCAAATCTTTATAAAGAGTGCAAGCCAGAAGCACATGAGCCACTGACTCAATACTGCCATCTCCACATGGACATAACCATTTTTCCAGTGGAATGTTTTGAAATCGACCTTCAATAATTTGTACCAACATTACTAGTGAGATCTTTCTAAAGAAGGACTCCATTTGGTTATTGAATATCAGAGAAATTGCCCTTCAGATGTTCTTGATAATTTTTTGTTTCGCTCTCTAGCAAAAGTAGAAAATAATACTGAGATTGTATTCAGTTTTCATTTTCAGAATCAAAGTGTATCCAGGTGTTTAGTGTATTGATGTCCCAGTAACTGGGGCACTTTGTTTTACTTGGTGAATGTCACTGATTAATTATTTTGATCTCTTTCACTGTTCTTATAGGTTAGTGATTGGTGGGAAGAATACATTTACCTCCGAGGCCGTGGACCAATTATGGTGAACAGTAATTATTTTGCAATGGTGAGTAAATGGTACAATTTTGAAGGCGTCATCATTTCTCCCACAGAGCCACTTTCTTTAGGGCTGAGATGGGACACCTGATGCCCTCCAGTTGTTGCTGGACTACAACTCCCACCATCCCTGATTATTGCCATGGTGAGGCTGATGGGAGCTGTATTCCCAACAACAACTGGAAGGCCATAGGTTCTCTGCTCTGTGGGCATGTAATTTAGCTGGCATAACATCCTAAATTGTACACCAAGTCACATGCCAGATGCCTGAACTGAAGCAACTCACTTTTGGGGTTGCTTCATTATGCATAATCTTCCCAGCATGTGCACTTCTGTTGCATTGTAGCATTAGATTCTGGTATGACTAAGAGGCTGTTTTTGGGAGGGTATTTTAAAATCATTTTTTTCTACATGTCTGGGGAGTCCCCCTGCAAGGGTAAAAAATCGCTTCCTTGTCTATGAGACGTAAGGTCATCAAGTTTGCTGTTAGAGAAAACAGTATGAAATGGTGCAATTTAGAGCGCTCCAGTTTAAGGTGCCAGCCATGCCCCTTTTCAGAATATTCCATTCCACTCCTTGATCCCAATTTTCCATTTCCCCAACCCCAGCCCACCAGATGCTTTGTTCTGTGACTACAAAGCACACTCAGCCGACAGTGAGCTCTTTTGGGATTCCGTCTTTTAGGATGTTTTCATTTTCAGTTTTGCTAACCAAAGCGTTTTGCAAGCCATTCCACAATGGTCAGTCAGTATTCCATGTCCATCCTCATTTGGCTTGGGTGTTTGTTTGTTTTGAAAGGGAGGGTTATCCTGTTAAGTTGTGTGTTTTTTTAAATTATATGTCATCTGCTGATAGCTCCTTCTTGTTCATGTATGTTTTGACTACATAAATTCAGGAACTCTCCCTGAGGACTGGAAATAGAATACTAGATATTGCCCTGTTTGCATGTCACACTAAGCCAAACTGTGGTAAGAGTGAGCCCCAGGCATGGGGATCTCGACCTCTTCCCTCCTGCCTAGTCATTTTGCTGCTGTACCACATTGAACTAAGCCTAGGTTTAGCTTAACGTGTTAGGCTTGCAGTATGGCTTTCCTGGACAAACCATGGTTACAGCTTTTGTTTAGTCTGGAGAGGGCAAAGCCATGAGCCCATCTTTGGACAGCTATAGCTTAACTCCATGAATCTCAGCAGCAAAATTACCAGGGTGGAGTGAAGCAACTTCCGTCTCATCTCTGGGAGCACACATGCTCACACATTCACACTAAGCCATGGTTTGCCTTAGCGTGATGTGCAAACCAAGTTGGTGTCTTGATTAATGAGGTGGAAGATGTTTTCTGAAGATGACTTTCAGTGAATGTCATACTTACTGACCTGCAACTCTACATGCACTTTGGTGCAACAGAAGTCAAGTAATCTATTCTTTATTACATGTGAATAAGACAGTGACTACTAGCAAAGGCTTAACAAAGTAGAAGCTTGTGTGCAGCTGGTGCTGTTGTGTTGTGTGAACTATGTATAAATGAAAATAAATACATGTGAAGCTTGCCTTTCAACAGTGAGCAGTAGGGTTGTGTGCATTTGTGATAACATTTGTGTTCTTGAGCACATACGGCTCTGCTAACATTCATCCCTGTCCATTCTCTTTATCCTTTAGGATTTCCTCTATTTTACTCCTACCAGTATACAGGCAGCTAGAGCTGGCAATGCTATCCATTCCATACTGCTATACAGAAGAAAACTGGACAGACAACAAATCCAGCCAGTATGTACATTTAAAAAATAATAATAGTCACACGTTTGGGTCTGATGGATATAAGAAAAGCCTCATCACTTGCTTAAAAGTAACTCAGAGGAGGAATGAAGCCTCCTACTTTCAAATGTAAGACATGATTTGTCCACCACAGTTAAATGTGCATCCCATAGCAAGCAAGTGAAACCATGAGGTTGTTGAATTGCTGGGGAACAAATTGATGCAAATGAAAATTGGTTTAAACGGCAAGCCAGTGAAGATCCCTTGGCTAGGGTCCCACTCTTCTTCTTTGGACTCAACACGGCTTCTAATGCTGCCTAGCTGATATCAATAGAATTCCCATCTTGGCTCCAGAACTTTGGGAGGGGTTCTAATATGTTCATTCAATACTCCTATTCATTACAAGCCATAGGGCACCCTCCCCCTGTTCTCACAGCAGATATGGAGAATTCTGTCCTGTGCATGGAGCAGGGCCACTTGAAAAGTGGACTACCTTTCAAGTTTCCATGAACAGTCTATATAAAGAAAGCTACTCTTCCTGTTCAGTTTTAGTACGTGATTTCTATATTTCTTTGTAGGAGGCATTTTAGTGGCACCTCTTAGTGGCACCTGGGGCCAGGAAAGTTAATCTTTACTGTAATACAGATACAGATAAAGTCTATTAAAAGAGATTTGAAAATGATCACAGATTTTGGAAATGATGACATTTAAAGGACTTTAAAAAAATCTTAGTGGCAGCCCTCATTTTGATTGATATGAACACAATGCAGCATAATGTTGGAGGGTGCAGAAAAGGGATAAATTTTGGAATGTATATGGCAGCTTAAGAGCAATTGGAAGAACTTCTGCAGACTCTACCATTGGCAGACGAGAGAGAGGACTAGGGAGAAAATAATAATAAAAGGGATTTTGGAAGCTGGCATACTGAAAATGCACAAGCATAAAGCCTCCTGCAGGGAAATTGCATGTGTGTACATGCCGTGTACTGCCAACCTAGCAGTTCGAAAGCACGTCAAAGTGCGAGTAGATAAATAGGTACCACTCCGGTGGGAAGGTAAACGGCGTTTCCGTGTGCTGCTCTGGTTCGCCACAAGAGGCTTAGTCATGCTGGCCACATGACTCGGAAGCTGTACGCCGGCTCCCTCGGCCAATAAAGCGAGATGAGCGCTGCAACCCCAGAGTCGGTCACGACTGGACCTAACGGTCAGGGGTCGCTTTACCTTTACATGCTGTGGAATATACATATTAACTGATGAAGGTTGGTGAGCCACAATTTCCTCTTGTGGAAATGAGATGTGAAGTGGCCCCAAGGATCCGCAAATCTTCTGGCATTCTTTCTGATTCACACGTGTTTTTTTCTTCACGTGCTTAACTCCATTTGTGAAACGCAATCATAACACTCGTTTGCGGCATAGATTCTTCTGATGGGATCCACTGTTCCACTCTGCTCAGCACAATGGGAGAGGATGTTTAATACATCCCGTATTCCTGGAGAGGAAACAGGTAAGCAGAATCAGCTGAAGAAAAGGAACATCAAAGAATTGAAATACTTCCAGAATTTCTTCTTGAGTATACCGTTCTAATAACAAACATTCATATTTGCAGTGTGTGCAGCCCAAGGAGAATGGAGTGACTTGTACCCTTGAAATATGTGGCAGCCGTTGATAAAATCCTGATCCACATTTCAAATACCTTTCTCACCTGGTTCACCTTGTATGATTATGTGCTGTCCCTGTTCTTTCTCTTAAAAAAAATAAAAATAAAGGTGCTCCCGGGAAATGATTTGCTACCCAGTATGGGTTCTTTGACTTTCCTTTTTTCCTTTCAGCTTATGATTTACAATGCCATCCCAATGTGCTCTTCTCAGTATGAACGTTTGTTCAACACTTGCCGTTTACCAGGCACAGAGACAGGTACAGTGTTAGTCCTGTCAATCCTGTCAATGTTTTTGCCTCCCCACTTTTGCATCCTAATCTTCTATGTATGTAGCAGATAATTTAAGCCTACAACATTTGCGTATCTTGTGAGGCTGTGTGATTTTTCCATCAGAGAAATCACCATAATTTGCATTATAATATGCTAATAAGATCCAGTTCTTAAAAGTTATGAACCATTTCAGTGTTGTGCAAACGCACTACTAAGTACATTGAGGCGTATTATAATGAATGATGAGAGTTGGTACAGGAATCTGTTCCCATTTGCTGTCACTTCCTAGAACTGTTTGTGTGTGTGTGTGTTCCTGAACAGGTGTTGAATCATTTAAATGTATTTTTTGGTTTGTAGATCACATTTCTATGCCTCTTCTGTGTTGCCAAAACTAAATTCAAAGTGGTATACTGTACTTCATAAATCATGATAAAAATGATGATATAAAAATACTTCTAAAAAAGCAATAAAAACCTCACAAATGCACTTTTAAAAATCTGGTCCTAAATATATTAGCATAATATCAATTCAAGAAACCTTCAGCTGTGACTAAAAAGCCCTCTTAAAGAGTCAGGTTTTAACCAGCCACCAAACAATGAGAGAAGTGTCTAGGTGAGCTTCTGATCAAAATACATCCTAGAGTGTAGGTACTACCACAGAGAAAGCCTTGGAACTCTATGCTCCATTTTTGTGAAAGGTGGACTAACACCTCTCCCCATAGATTTAAGAGAGCAGATTTTCATGAAGCCGATGAATACCTTTCACATGGCGTGTTAAAATTGGCTTGCAGGAATGGGGTGAAGGGTCAGTATGTCAAGTCACCCCAAACAGGGAATGCATTCTTAAAATATTTTTTCTAATGAACTTGTTTTCTACTGATAAAATTGTGTTGGTCAAGAACAAAATAGTTCTTGATGCTGAGAGATTGGTTCCATTTCCCCCCAGTGCTGCACATGCTGGGTCACAATTAGGGAATAAGGATCACAAAGCAAAGAAGAAAGAAGGATCAACAGATCAACAGCAGAGGATCAACAGCAGAGTAATTCTATTGGTTTGTGCAGAGTAATTCTAATGAGAATATTTCACCATTAGAATTACTCTGCTTTTGTATCTGTTGATCCTTCTTTCTTTTTTGCTTTGCATGTGGTGAGATCTTTCAGCTGAGCCTCATTACAATAGGAAGAAAATAATGTGAGCACCTCCTCTTTCCCACCCCTTTTATAGACATGCATAGCAGGGCTCCCCTTTATTTTCTGGAAATGTTATTTCAGAGCTCTTCATCCGCACAGTTTATCTCAAATAGGTAGCCTGTCAAACCAGAGTAAGAAAAGTAGGTAAAGGTGTATTAATTTTAATTTTCTAATGTTAATAAGAAACTGGATCTGCCTTATGATAAATGTAATGTCTTCTAATGTGAAATAATTTAGTTGAGAAAAATGCAGCTTGTGCATAGAAACAGACTCAGATGGTTCATATACTTCCTTGAACTGGACCTTGCAAAAGTGCCATGAAACACTTCATAATGCAGTTATTAATTCAACTGGTAATAAGCCCAACATTTTGCCCCATTTTGCCCCGTTTTTAAATAATAGAATCACAGAAAATAAGCAAACTTTTTCCGAATATGCTCTCAGTTACCTAAAATCACTACTAATGTTCTTGGTAATATTTCTAATTTCATTACTCATTTATCTTAAATCATTGCTAAGCATGCTGTTCTTTTGGTAATGACAAATAGTGATCAAAATTTGACAATGAATCGCAGATTTCTGGCTTTATTTTGAGTGTATTACTTCTACAAAAGGAGTGCTTTTTCTGTGTGATAGTTAATTTTCCAGTTACTATACTGCATCCTGGTTGAAGGTTTGATATCTGCATCTCTTTTTTTTCCATAGCTTGAATTTTCTCGCATTTACATTCCTTGACTGTAAAAAAAAACATAGGCTTGCATTCAGTGTACCACTAAGGAGATAGGTTTCATCCCCCTGTGGGAGGGAAATGCCATAGACGCTAGAACAGTGAGTTAGTTGAATACAGCCCATAGAATGTTAAATTATCTTAGGATATGTAGTTTTACCTCCAGTCATAATTAGACATACTATCATGCTCCATATCAAGGTTTGTTAGAGAACACTTGAAAACTTCAGACAGAAAACTAGTTACTGGCTTTGATATGGGGAACAATTCCCCCATGTGGTCACTTCCGTTTACTTTCCATGTAAAAAGAAAGAAAAAAGAGTGGCAAAGTCACATGAGAGGACTCTCCTTAACCAGTGATTGTTGGAATCATTACTACTATTATTGGGGAATAGCAAGCAGGAATACAGATACAGCTTTGAGTAAAAGTATGGATACGTGTGTTTCTGAATATATATGTTTTCATTGTCAGAATGTCCATAGTACAGTCTACTCAGCTGTCCAAGTGTCTTGATCGGTGCTTGACTGGAATGCGGTGCTGCACCTAACTCCATTCAGCTGCTGAGGTTCCAGAATAGTTAGTTGGATACTCTGAGCTATGCAAAAGAAAGCTGCCTGTGCATATAGGAGATTGCAGGGTTTAGAATGACAACTTGGTACAGCACAGTGCTTGTTTTAATATTGGACATCTTCATGAATATGAACAAATAGTGTATAGCTGTAAGTCTACGGGCTGCATCCAATGAAGTCATCCCATTCGCACAAGGGCTTATGCTTTTGCAGTGGAGCTTCTCCCTCTCCCTTCATGTTTCCCCCAAATCTGTTCTGTTTCCCAGTCCTCTGGAGCAGATTTTGGGGTGAGCACATGGGGAGCATTGGGAGGCAAAGTGCCATTGCAAAACAGAAGTCCTTCTGTGAATGAGGCTACATCATTGGATGACATCCTAACTCCGTAAATGAATTTAAGATGTGAAATAATGAAATAATGTATGCAGTTTGGAGCTGAGCACTCCACAGATGTTAAGTTTAAACATTACGGAAATCTTTGCTCATTTCCAAACTTTGGGTTGCAATTCTAGACACTATCCAGCATATAAAAGACAGCAAGCACATTGTTGTGTACCATAAGGGATGCTATTACAAAGTATGGCTGTACTATGATGGCAGACTGCTGAAACCCCGGGAGATTGAACAGCAGATGCAGTGGATTCTAGATGACAAATCAGAGCCCCAGCCAGGGGAAGAGAAGTTAGCTGCTCTTACGGCAGGAGACAGGTATGACACCCCAAAACAATTGCCAATCATTTCTCAAAACTGGAAAACAATTTGGGGCTACTCTCAGCTTTAAGAGTCTTTCTGCTTGTTGTTGTTGTTGTTTAGTCATTTAGTTGTGTCCGACTCTTCGTGACCCCCTGGACCAGAGCACGCCAGGCACTCCTGTCTTCCACGGCCTCCCGCAGCTTGGTCAAACTCATGTTTATCTATAGCTGCCTAAATGTTTGCTGACTATCCCTGTTATTATTCTGTATAGTCTGTTCCATATAGTCTTCAAGTGCTTTTGTATTTATACTATTGTAAGATGGACTGACTGACATCTTAGCACAGTGTATCTGGGCTTCTCAAGCTGAGGAGGGTTACAAACAATTTATTAATAGTTGCATTGTAGAATTTGCTGGGTACACCCAGTGATATTTCTTGGGATGGCAAGTATATAGTGTGTTTAGTGGTCTGGACAATTTTGTAACGTTTTGAGGACCCAGTACTTGCCATCTGTGGATCTCGGACTTGTAATGCATGGATAGGGAGATTCCACATTGAGCATGGGATCATTGTGTTCAGATAGCATTCTGTGCATCTTTAGAGGAGCAGGGCTGGAGACTCAGAAGCCTGAGACATGTGCTTGAACTTGCTGCACACAGAAGTTCTAGGGATAAAGGTCATCTGAACCTGCCCAGAGACACTATCATATTTTAAGCCACTGAATAGTGTGTCCATATAAACTTGAGAGAGCTTGTGTGCACCTTCCATTTTAGACTTCACTATCTGTGGACATTGCATTTTTCACCTTCAGAGTGTGTTGGTTCTTCTTTTTCTCCTGCACTACTTTGAATCTGATTTAAAAGAGGGTGGTTGTAAGGTTAGTTGCATTCACTGACTTGGCATAATGTCTCTGTTTATATTTTTCTGGCAGAGTACCTTGGGCTAAGGCTCGCCAGACATATTTTGCCCGCGGAAAGAACAAGCAGTCTTTGGATGCTGTTGAAAAGGCAGCTTTCTTTGTGACTTTGGATGACACTGCTCAGGGTTACAGGGAAGAGGATCCGGTGACATCAATGGACACCTATGCAAAGGCACTTCTACATGGCAAATGCTATGACAGGTATTTTGGGGTGTGGGAAGCAGACAGGATCTTTCGCTTTTCTATATATGTGTCCTGCTTGCCTTGTTCATACATAGTGGTAGCTTTATATTTTATCCTGGAACTTTGATACAGTAAGCCCACAGCTTACACACATTTAACTTGTGCACAGTCAGCTTTACGTACCTGACTAAATGAATGAATGAATGAGGGTGGAAAGTGGGTGGGGTTCTGGGGGAAATGACATTAGCAATCCCACTCGCCATTAAACCCAATGTGTTTTGAATGTACATGGTTTTGGCTTTAGGTGCAATCGCTGGAACATAACCCTCACGTAAGTTGTGGGCTTACTGTATTATCTCTTACACTGAGAATCAAAATGGCACAAACAAAACAGTTTTTTGTTCAGTGCCATGTGTATGAAAGGCATAACTTACTTTAATATAGTTTGTTACATATTTTACTTAAGGACCATTAAAATATTTAAATCAATAATTCTTTTCTTTTCTCTCTTTTTTTTTTAGATGAGATGTGTTTGTGATATTTTTCTTAGCTCTAGATTTTCTTTTTTAAGCATTTGATGAATGTCGCATTTCTAACCTTTAGTGAAGTGCCCCTGGATATTTATTTACAAATATGTGTTTCATACACATAAGTACATAGTTTCTCTCAGTGATTGCCAGGGATTGTACCTTCTTGGTGAGGGTACTAAGAATTCCCTAGCCCCTTCCACCGCAGAATACACTTCCTGGGAAGAGGGAATGACTGTGTTGTAGATTTGCCTGTTGTAAAACTTGGATAAAACAAACTATTTTGCTATGTTAACTAATCTTACCTGCTTTTTATTTTTTGTAATATGTGATGCAGCTGCTCACTTCAGCTGCCCAGAGCCTACATGGCTTTCATATCATGTATGTTAAGTTTCACAAGTTCTTATTTCATACTGATCAACCTTGCGTTCATTACTCATTTCACTTTGAAGTTGCTGCTATAAATGTATGGTAAATCTAACTTTTCTTTTTAGGTGAATAGCAAGTCTTTATTTGCAAAGGTATAGCTTTCATTAACACAATGTTGTGGGAACTTTCTGTCTCTTATAGGTGGTTTGACAAGTCATTCACTCTTGTAGTGTTTAAGAATGCTAAAATGGGCCTGAATACGGAACATTCTTGGGCAGATGCTCCTATTGTTGGCCATCTTTGGGAGGTGAGTGTGTGACTATTCAAAGTGGAGGCAAACCAAAATTAAACGTGGTACAGTACTTAAAAAGCTTAGCTCAGTGTAACATTATTGCAAGCAGTGGGCATGGAATCTAAAAGCGCTTTTCTTCTCTCTGTGTTCCAGAGAAGAGAAAAGTTACAGCACAAAAATACATTTAAAAAGCCTTCTTCTGTAGAACTAAGACGAAGCTTAGATGAAGTCAAAAGAAGAAAATACCACTTATCTCTGTTCCCTAATGTCTGTGAAACATTTTGTTGCTCAGATTCCTTTATTCCCCCCCCCCCCCCCAGCTCACAACTAAAATTTCGTTCTGTATTGGCAAATGATAGGCCACAGGGTAAACATAGAAACAGTTTTCCATTGTTTTAGGCATTGACTTATCAGTGTGTCCTAAGCCTTATCAGTGTGTCGGCTTCTCAAGGAGGTCACTCAGAGCTACTAATAAACCTTGTATCTTCTTCAGCCTGGTGCATGGTTTCAATTTGACTAAAGCATTTCTAAGCCTTCTGTTCCCATGTTCCTGCACAGACTGATACATTTCTGCCCTTAAAGCAAACCTTTTGGCCTGCTTGAATGGTGAATCAGGAGTTCTCTCAACCAGTGTTTGCTTCCATTCCACGGTTTCTGGGGTGGTCACCTTTAACGTGCACACATATTCACCCCCAAAATTATCCGAGTAACAATCAGAAGAGATTTAAGTGCACTTAAATGCAGATAAGTATCAAATGCTGAAAGGCAAGGTTGGCAATTTTAAACAGCTCAAGGTACAATAAGTTTTGTAAAATAGTAGCAATAACAAGGGTGCTGATCCTCTTTTTTCCCTCTATATCCTTTTTTTTTAATCTCAGAGGTTTTCTATAGTGATTTAAGCACGTTTCATGTTCTACAACAGTGTATTTATGGTGTATGTAATGATGTGCTTTCCTTGCTTCCCTCTTCCAACCCGGAACTCATTCCCAGAATGTGATGTCCTCCGACTGTCTTGAGCTGGGCTACACCGAAGATGGCCATTGCAAAGGAGAAGCTATTTCAGGCATTCCTATGCCTACCAGACTGCAGTGGGAAATCCCTGAAGAAGTAAGTGCAAAGCCACTTCTGGATCAATATTGCAACTTTCATCCTGCTGATTGAAGTGCTCATCTGTCCATTTTTCAGTAAAGATAGCTATTGTCTAGCTAGGACTTAAATTAATCAAGAGATGTATTTTCATGAGATCTGCTAGGAAGAAAACCCAATAGTGTTGCACATTATAATTCTTGTTATTTTTTAATATGTTTTCAAATGCAGATAACAGAAATTATTGAATTAATTAATTAATATCCTGCCTTTCTCCCAGTGCAGGCAACTTACAACATGAAGTAAAAAACACACGATTTAGCTAAAAAACACACCAATCAGTTACACACACACACACACACACACACACACACACACACTAATGAAACAAGTTGCCATATTCAAAAAGCACTGAATCAAAAGAAAACCATTTAAAAACCAGTTAAAAGCTTCATTTAAACTGTGTTTGACAACATTTGTTGGCATAACTCAGTAATATTTTTCAAAATTGTACTTTTTAAGTAGTACAATTTGTTTGTACACTCATAACATTTTTCAGAATTCATATAAAAATATATTTGAAATGCATTTGCTATTTAATTGTTGGTTATCTTTTCGTACAACAAACTAAAGGAACTGTCCAGCACTGGTAAATAGAATGGGGTTAGGAGTGAGGGGCAGGTGACTAGAAACATTTCTTTTATTTTAAGTGATGCTGGTTTTATACTCAGAACAATAGAGAATCAATAAATCTTTCCATGCTAGAATTTTTACTAGATTCATGGCAAAGTTCCATTTGTGTGAATTGCAGGAAACTGTTACTTTTGAAACTAAGCTCCAAATCAAAATTAAATTGCTAAACAAAAATATTAAATTTTCATCTTCTTAAACTGTTTTAAATGCTGTGTTTTAACCTGCCCTGGGACCTCAGGGTGAAGGGTGGGTAATTAATAATAAAAATGAAAATATAAAATGCGTGGAACTATTTTTGTGATGTAACACTTGCTACTGTTTAGTGCCAAGAAGTGATTGAGAGGTCCCTGGCCGTGGCAAGGCCTCTAGCAGAGGATGTGGATTTCCATTCTTTTCCTTTTGACACATTTGGGAAAGGATTGATGAAGAAAACAAAGACTAGCCCTGATGCATTTGTGCAACTTGCCCTGCAGCTTGCTCATTACCGGGTAAGTATCCTCAGCATGGTGTTCTGTATGAGATACTTTATAAAAGAAATATCTATCTGTGTGTTTGTGTGCACTTTAAATAATGGTTTCCTTTCATTTCTCTTTAATGAAAGAATGCATTATAAATGAGAAAATAATAATGCAAGGAAACGAGTAATTAAAGTGCTGCGACTGTCTCCTTCCCCAGGAACAGAAACTTAAGGAGCAGTTCATCGCTTATCTGCGAGCAGTATCAAAAAGCAAAAAATAAAATGGGCTGAATCTGCAAATGGCAATCTTTTTCTGAAACACATTCAGGGTGTTTCACCTGCCTACACTGGATAGGCTGGGACTGCTGTTGCATTGTACCATATTTAAAAAGTCACAAATAAGGTCGCAGAAACATGACATCACAGAAAATACTGGGATGCAATGCTTTGACATTAACATTACCAGACTGCTCCATTAAAAGGTAGTTAACAAAGGATGGCTAATTCTGTGTGGGAAAGCTAGTATGGAAATATCAGTTGCCTACAGTAAAGAGACTTATGGATCCCTAGAATAATTGTGTAACTCACATTCCTTGCAAAATTATTAATAACCTATGCCTTTGTCAAATCCATGCTTATGCTTTCTCAAAAAAGCCAAGTCTTACTCATATAGCTCTCAATGAATCATAGGTTTGAAGAAGTATGTTTACATGAGTGATCTAATCAGCATTGCATACCTTGGTTTTCAAAATGTTTTTGAGAGAGTTCCTCCTTGAAGATCCTTAACATGGAATTCAGTTCTCAAAAAGCACATGGAAGATCTGGAAAGAATACGGAAAAACACAACTGCAGGGACAATCCAGTGCAGATTTACCTTGAAGCAAGCCCGGTGGAACTCAATAGGACTTACTTCTCAGTAGACAAACATCAGAGTAGTAATGGCTTTTCCTAATGAAGAAAAGCTAAGAAGCTAGGGAACTCCAGTTTAGAGGGCTGACAGTATAAAAAGGTAAAGGTAAAGGTACCCCTGCCCGTACGGGCCAGTCTTGACAGACTCTAGGGTTGTGCGCCCATCTCACTCAAGAGGCCGGGGGCCAGCGCTGTCCGGAGACACTTCCGGGTCATGTGGCCAGCGTGACATCGCTGCTCTGGCAAGCCAGAGCCGCACACGGAAACGCCGTTTACCTTCCCGCTAGTAAGCGGTCCCTATTTATCTACTTGCACCCGGGGGTGCTTTCGAACTGCTAGGTTGGCAGGCGCTGGGACCGAGCAGCGGGAGCGTACCCTGCCGCGGGGATTCGAACCGCCGACCTTTTGATCGGCAAGCCCTAGGCGCTGAGGCTTACTCCTTTGTAAACTAAGCCCTACTGGATATACCTTGTCTCAATAGGAAACATAATATGGTGCTGAAAGTCTTCCTACATACACATGCATGTTCTTTCTCTATTTATGGAAACTGGTTCCATGCAGCCATGTAGAATATCACACTGACATGAGTGATGCAAGGTATTGCTTACTGGGTGCATAATGGCATCTCACCAATATGTGGGATATGTGCTCATACACATACATGCCCCATATATTTTTCTGCACACATCCATGAAGCTGGTGTGCATGTATGAGAGATGGACACATACACAATGCACACATACTTTTCTGCAGGTACTCATTCAGCTAATGTGTCGCTTGCCAGTCTTCTAACAGAGATCATTGAGAACACAGAACTCATTGAGGGAAATAATATTTCCATCAGATGCTCAGAACAAAGACCAACACTATAAATGAGTCCTTGTCATTAATTTGATGCATAATTTTTAGGTTGTGGATTCTTTATGTTAATTCAGCATATGTCGCATGTACCCAGTGTTTCTCAGGGCTTGAACTTGCTGCTTGCATCTAAATCTCTCTCTGAATTATTTTTAGGACATGGGGAAATTCTGCTTAACATATGAAGCATCAATGACCCGCCTATTCAGAGAAGGCAGAACAGAAACAGTTCGTTCATGTACTGTCCAGTCATGCAAATTTGTGCAAGCTATGGATGATCCAACTGAAAGTGTGAGTTTAATGTAGCAATCAATTATAGCTTTGCTTTTATTTTTATGTACAGTTGCATGCAGCTTCTTGGGAAACAAATATTGCTGCTTTCTTATCCATCATAGCAGTTACAATGGCGCCATCAGGCCATATGGAGCCATTGTTAGGAGAAACTGTAAGGAATACAAGAAAATACAGTGGTGCCCCGCAAGACGAATGCCTCGCAAGACGGAAAACCCGCTAGACGAAAGGGTTTTCCGTTTTTGAGTTGCTTCACAAGAGGAATTTCCCTATGGGCTTGCTTCGCAAGACGAAAATGTCTTGCGAGTCTTGCCATTTTTTCCCCGCTCCCCCCCCCCTTTTCTAAGCCGCTAAGCCTTTTAGCAGCTCAGCCGCTAAGCCTTTAATAGCCGCTAATAGCGCTAAGCCGCTAATGGGGTTGCTTCGCAAGACGGAAAAAACCGCTAGACGAAGAGAATCGCGGAACGGATTCTTTTCGTCTTGCGAGGCACCACTGTAATAAGAAATTCTGCTGCAGCAAAATCCAACTTTTACCTTTATCTGAAATATGCCTCGCCTCTTTTAGACAGAGCATATTAAATATTATAAGCATGCTATCTTATGCTGCGTGTGTTTTTTCCTTTCTGAAATAAAGCATCTTGAAATAGACATTTGTAAGCTACTATAAATGTGAAATCAAGGATGGGAAAACCAACATTTCTGATTTGCACCATCTGGTGGTCAGTAATGAAATGCTCTAGCTGAGAAAATTGGAAAAAACACATGTTTCTATATTAGGACTCAATTGGAATTCAACGTCATGCCAATACAGTTGCTCTGTCAGTGCAAGTATTTCTGCTTCCCCTCTCCCCATAAGCTGTTCTGGAGAGTTCTCCCAACCTTCCCAGAGATGATGTGGGGCATGAGGGAAGGGGAACTCGTTGTTCTGCCTCCCACTAGTACAGCTATTTTGTTAAATCAGACTCATGATCTCAAGCATTGACTCCTTCAAGAAGTTTTTGTTTTCAATAGTAAAATTGGTTATGGAAATCATTTCATTTCTAAAGCAGTTAAACAGTCATGTGTTAATAATGGGTGTCAAGCAACATTATTATCAATGCTTCCTTTTTATTGGTGTCTTATTCCAGATAGTAGGTGGAGAGAAAAAGTAGTGTTCATTATGCCATGGGAGTGCAAAATATAAGCTGTGAATTAATTTCAAACATTTTCTGTAATACAACGTTTTAAAAATTGGCATGTGCACTAAAATTCTGCCAGTCATTCCAATGGAATGTGACTGACTTCATAGAGGCCCTATGTGAAGCTCTAAAGTTTTTAGTAATATTGAATAGTAGTTGCATTTATAGAAGGATATATCAATGTTTACTGTATAATGACAAATCTGTAGTCCCCAGGATAAAGTTCTGGTAGCTTAGGGTTGCCATACAAACAGTGTCCAGGCGGAATTCACTGAAAAAAAGCTCAACAACTTTGTGACCCGATTTTAACTTTTAAAATATGGCAGCCCTATAATAGCTGAACTATTTTGCATTGGTCTGTGTCCAATATACACAAGTACCCTAATTTTACATAAGAACTGTCCATATTCTCCAAACCAATCCAAAGTTTGAGAGACTGTCTTGAAATATCACAGTCATACTGACTGATGTGGACATTTTTTCAGACTTATGAAAGGATCCATTAATTTATGAAGAGATCCATTAATGTATTAAGTTAACATACCATTCATTTGAATTTTGCTAGTTGACTCTGCAATCCAGAGAAGTACATAGATATCTGTATATGTGCAACAGTACCCTTCCATGACTCCCTACTCCCTGGCCCCTACTACTACCCTTTATTAGGAATTTCAACAGGGTTACCAAAACATCCCTGGAATTAAAAAAAAAAAAAGCATTTGCAGTGTGATAGGATACTGTAGCAGTAGGATACTGAAGGCGGAGAAAGCTAAAAGAGAGCTCTGCATGTGCCCATAATGTTCTGCCTTTTTCTAGGTTTTCAAGTTACTCTAATACTATTTTAAAATGAACATTTTGAATTTTCCCTCCCTTAATCCTCAGATTGAAAAGAAGCGTGCTCTGTTCAAGGCTGCTGCTGATAATCATCAGCACTTGTATCGTCTTGCCATGACTGGTTCTGGCATTGATCGCCACCTTTTCTGCCTTTATGTGGTGTCCAAATACCTCGCTGTTGAATCTCCTTTCCTTAAGGAGGTGAGTAGTGATATAATGTGCTACTGATCACATAAGAAGTGGGAACTGTATTTTTTGGTTGACATACAAAAAGATGCCATGTTTCTGGGCATTTTGAAGCATGGAAGGAAACTAGTTTTGTGGGTCTTAAAGAAAGGTAATTTAAGCCTAATTTAAAACAACTGATTTATGTTTCATAATTATATGATCAATAAATAAATATATTTTCATAAACATTTAAAAGAAAAGACAGCAGTGGGCCATATGGACAAATAGTTTAACTCAATATAAAACAGCTTCCTAAAAGTTTTTTCAAAATTTCCAAACAAGGATTACAAATATATCCAATATTGAGAGAGCTCTGTGAGCTGTTGTAACCTAAGTCTATTGCTAGTTGGGAACAGGAATTTTTGGTGGTGCAATGGTTCATACACACATGCACATCAACCTAGCTGTATTCAATATCTTCCACAAAGCAACATTTTCACGAATGCTCCTGCTCAGTGGCAGAATTACATTCATGCTGGAGCACAGCATAGTTTTAATGGGCAGCATTCTCTGTTGCTCATCATGTGAAAATCTAAAGCACGCTTCTTTGTCAAAGAGCATTGACATGTCCTATAATATACCAGTCACACTGATGTGTAATCAGAAGACATTTTGGCATGAAAGTGGCATATGAAGTAATAAAATTAATGATCTCCATTCATTCTGGTGCACATTGGAATATTGTGACAGTACAATTGCTTGCTGACATGCTTCCACTAGGAAACTGTAGACCCAGTGCTTCAAAAGAAGAAAATATTTGTAGAAGAAGGAATGGGTTGTTTGGTAGAGCTACACCCCTTGCTAACTGTGCTGTTCTGCTTATTTTCTCAGGTTTTGGCAGAACCCTGGAGACTTTCAACCAGTCAGACACCCCAACAGCATATTGATCTGAATAAGAACCCTGAAATGGAATCCAGCGGTGGAGGGTTTGGACCTGTAAGTTGAATGGTCTCTGTCTTTAAGAGAGGCAAGCACCAGTGCCCTAAGTACACTTCTGCCAGTTATACCTGCCTGGTATAGCAAAAACATTTTCAGTGTAACATATTATCCTCAAACTGGCATGGCACACAGCATCCCAAGCATTCCATGAGCTGACACAGCAAGTCATAGAACCATGACGTTGTAAACCTTGAGCTCTCATCTCTATGAGGAAAAGAGCTAGTGTAATGGCAAAGCAAATGAACTGTTAGCTGTGGAGTCCGCAATTTCAATTTTAGCTTATGAACTTACTGTATGGTCTTAGGTAAATTGTCATTCTATTAAACCAAATGCCCCCACAGCCCAGTAATAGTACAGTGGTACCTCAGGTTACAGACGCTTCAGGTTACAGACTCCACTAACCCAGAAATAGTACCTCGGGTTAAGAACTTTGCTTCAGGATAACAGAAATTGTGCTCCGGCGGCGCGGCGGCAGTGGGAGGCCCCATTAGCTAAAGTGGTGCTTCAGGTTAAGAATGGTTTCAGGTTAAGAACGGACCTCCAGAATGAATTAAGTTCTTAACCTAAGGTACCACTGTATTAACAGAAATTTCTGATAATGTATGTAAAACATATATTCAGGGCTTTTCTGTGGTGGCTCCGTGCTTGTGGAATGCACTCTCTAAGGAGGCTCACTTGGTGCCTTTGTTGCATATCTTTATGCACCAGACAAAAACATTCCTCTTCTCCTAGGCCTTTGGCTAATTAAACAATCTATGGCCTTTTAAACTGGGCAGGAATGTGATTGTGTTTGTTTGTTACTGTGGTATATATTTTTGTGTTTTTATATTGTAAACTGCCCTAAGATCTTCGGATGGTGGGCAATATAGGGCAAGTAAATAAATAAATAAAACACATAAGGAAATGCTAAATGTTTGATTATATAAACAGAGCCCCAGAAAACACATAGCAAACAAACTCTTCCCTTCATGCTGCCATGTGGATCAAGGCCTTTCTCCCTAGATGCATTAAGTATTGTGGTCATAGGAAATATACCTGGGGTGAGAAAGCAAGGTTTATACCGATTTGAGTTTGTTTAGAAACTTAGTTGATAATTCTTCTGAGTTTGGGCCATGAACTCTTGCATAAATAATTCATTAAAACATAGAAGCTTGACATTTGCCACTTGAATTTTGTTTTTGTTTTTAATGGGCATAGTGTCTTCATAATATATTTGGTGGTAATACAGAATTTGTGCCCAGGGTGTTCTAGAACCATCTTATCATTATGGGAAAGTACTCAGATGAGTCTTGGGTTGGGGCACTCCCCCCTCCCCTCTTTTCTGGCACAGTCAAGGAAAAGATCAGACGTGTTTAGCATCTCTTCTGAACCAGACAAACTGCAACTATTCTTTCCTATGGATTACCAAATCAAGCTAAGTTCAAACCTTGATGAAATCGGCTTATTTTAATAAACCATGGTTCATATTAACCACTATTTATGGTGCACATAACATGCTAAACTGTGGTTAATTGGACACAGAAGGGAAAGCTTCACATCTGTTTGTGGCTGTGCCACAAGGGAGGAGGGGAGAGCATGCAAGTCTAAGGCTCAACTAGGCTCATTCCTGTAACAATAAATCATAGTTGAACAAAGTCTATTCTACTATTGGCCATTTCTTAAGAGGATTTTAAAAGATAAATCATTAGAGGCTTTTACATGTATAGTAACACACTCCAAATGCTTCTTCCACAGGTTGCTGATGATGGTTATGGTGTCTCATATATAATTGTGGGTGATAATCTTATCAATTTCCATGTATCCAGCAAATTTTCTTGCCCTGAAACAGTAAGTGTCTGAAGTCCAGAGCGTTCTGTACACTCGTTTAATAGGCCTAGTGTTCTGTTAGAGAAACTTGTGTTTGGGATATTTTTAAATATTTGTCTGGCAGAAGTTTGAGTCTAAAAAAATTAACCCAACAGATTTTTCAAAATATAAGCTACATGTTTTCTAGACTATATCTGTTATGGATACTATGGTTTTCTGTTCCCGATAAATATGCAAATATTTTGCTTGTATTGAGCAGTCATCATTCATAGTTCAAGCAGTATTGTACAATTTGCTGTCCTTTGTGATGTTATATTATTTTGTTATATTTCCTCCGAAGCTTCAGAACTGGTCTGTCTTAGGAGACAGAATGTCTCAGGTTAGAAGATCCTGGAGTATGTCACAGGCTCACGTACCATGACAGTTGTTCCATCTCTCCAAACTATTGTCCAGATTGATCCAATCAGTGCTATTACAAATCTTTTTCCTTTGTCCATATATCCTCACATTATCCAAAATGTCCTTGACCTGTCTCCTTATTTGCACAGTTTCTTGCTCAACCATGTTGTTGGCTTGTCCCAGCTATCCTGGTGCAGAATGGATGCTGCTACTAACTGTAATCAGTTACGTTTACTAGAACTTCTGCATAGATTATAATGCTTCATATGTTTAGTTACATTTAGAGAAGCCTTTTCTCTGACACTTGAATTGATGTTATCTCTTTAAACCTGATGCTGTTTTTTAAAATATGCTGTGTTGCCTTGTATACAGTATCACAGGAAATTTGGATTCACTGCTGTTGGTCAAGGCACATTAATTTTCATTAGGCCTTCTTGACTTTATGGAGTTTGTGGGGACTAGAGGTCCTTTAACTTTCTGCACAAATGCAGTCCCATCCTTCCACAAATTAAACTATGCAACCTAGTCACAGTATGTTGCAAACAAAGAAAAGAATCAGATACAAGAAACATTTTAATCTTCTTTGTTCTTGACCACATATCAATGAGACTTCTGTCTAAGGAGCAACAAAAATTCTTCTAAGCTACTGTGGTGTTTTAGAGATACTGAATGAAAATGGTGTGTGTTAACTGGTAACACCTCCTTGTGGATCAAGCTCTGAGCAGACTGATATTGTAAAACAAATACAGCAAAGAAGTAATAGCAAACAGTTAATATCTCCCCCTCCTTCTCCTCCCCAAATATGTATCAAGAGAAGTAAATCATTCACTTGAAAACCTGCACATATAAACCCTTCCTGTGTTTGTATGGTGTGAATTACTTGATATATTTACCTGTAGACTTTGTATTGTTATCGGCAGGTTCTCATTTATAAGAAAAGAATGATTCCTACTATGTATTGCATTATATCTCCATAGTCCAATATTACTGTTAAGGTGAAACCAGTTTCTGGCATTTTTTTTTTCACCAGTAGGAAATTACATATTTATCTAAGAAATTGTTTTTTTAAAACTCATAGATGGTGGAATCCAGTGGACGTCACTTTGCTGAAAGGATCCATCAGCAGAACAGGGAGGGAGGCAATTTTTGGCAATTCCCCAACTCCCTCCAAGTCAATCAATCAAAATGTTTATTCGGCTTTACGCCCATCATGAAACACAACACAACAAAACAAATCAAAACAAATCAAATCAAAACAAATCAAATCAAATAAAACAGCGGACTCGTACAAGCCACAAGTAGTATAACACAGTTCTCAACTCACAAGGACAGATATTAGCCATTCATAAGAAAAGTTTAAGATTAAGATTAAAAAGTCTGTTCTGGAGGGTTGCGGGGGCATCTGGAGCAGATTTTTGGAATAAACAGAAAGCTGCTGGGGGCATAGCTGCCAACTTTCCCCTTTTTTAAAGGGAAATTCACTTATTCCGAATAGGATTCCTCACAAGAAAAGGGAAAGGTTGACAGCTACGGCTGGGGGGAGAGGGCAGGAATCACAAAAATTGCCTCCCTCCCCATTCTACTGATAGAAACCATCCATAATCAGAGCAGTGCACATTAGATTCTAACCAGAATATAAATATGAATTATCATATTACTCTCTCTGGTTTGTATCTATGTTATGTATGTACACACTATGAACTATATAATAATGAGAGTTCCATGTAACTAAATATGGATTTCTTACTCTGTTTATTGTTTAGAATTCCCATCGTTTCGGAAAGAACATCAAACAAGCATTGTGTGACATCCGTAACTTGTTCAGTCTTGGCAAAAATTCAACCAAGTGATTCTCTAACAGCAAGTCAACTAAACATCCTGTGTTGGCAGTGAGAACTCTTCTGATCAGTGGCTGAAAACAAGGCAGCTATGCAGCAATCCATTCAGAGTTATATAAATAAGTATTATTGGGAGAAGTTCCAACATCCATTACTACAGTTGATCAGAAGAGTTTTCTTCTCCCCAAGATATGACTGTTGGTATTCTCTGTGTTATTAGAAGAGCTGCAAACTGGCCACAAGTTAAGATGTCTAGACCTGTCCTAATTTGGTGTACATTTGATCATTTCTTACTTTAAAATCTCTCTACCTGTATTCTACAAATGAAGGGATGAAAATAGTGCATTCCAATCTCATGTCAACAAAAAACCTGACTTGAAAAGTACCTGTAGCAAACCATCAATTAATGTATCTGCTGGGGGGTTTTTTAATCAGTAAGTGACAACTTCGGGCATTCATTTTAAATAAAGGCATTTCATTAAGCTGAACATAAAATAATATTCTGGCAAACCTAATGTAATGCGCTAAGTGAAAAAAATGTTTTGTTGCTTGGAACTAAGCTTATATTGCCATAGGTCACTGATGAAATATTTGCTCTACCCGCAACTGCGACAATTGAACACACTTAAAAATATACATGCCCTAGTATTTTTCTGCGTTCTCACTTATGTTGTGAATGGGCCTGCTTTACATGTATTCCAGTACATCAAAAACAGAGGTTCTAAATGCAGGACATTATTACACTGTGGGGTGTTTTGTATTAACTTGTAAATTGTCTGCTAGATATGGAAAGTAGAGCTGCTGAACTTGGAAATAGAGTTGCTAATTCACAATAACTTATCTAGGTATATTTGGGTAAAAGTCAGCACATCTCTGTATGGTGTTGCATTTGAATGGTCCAACATGAAATTTCCTTTGGTTTTAACCTAATGAAAGCCCTTTCCTTTGAGACAGGAGTAATTTCTATGCTAGTTTTTTTTAAAAAGTTTCAATAGAACTTTTTTGTTTCAAATGGGAGATCAATATCAGTGAAAGCTGCCACATTTCATAACATTTCCCTATATTTCAGGAAAGTTAGCCATCAGATGCAAAATTTGTGGGACAATTCACAGTGCAAGCTAGTCTCAGCCTAGGTGGCACATTGTCATTTGCCTTAAGCAACTCCTGCCTTATGTGCAATCATGAAAAATTATAATGGAGAAACCTTCAATATACTTAGGTCATGGTTAAAATATGTGGTCCCAAACTCAATGTCTTAAAAATAGAAGGCATGGCAAATCATGAATAACATTACCAGAGAATTTGTAATGAGAATTACAAGGAAAATGCTATGGGGGCTCATGGCTAGCACAAAGTACACTAAAAAGCCTAAAAAATATTAACATTACAAAAATATAACAGCAAAGTCCTCTTGGCAATCTTTAAATAAAACTAAGAGTTTAGTGCAGCAATTACATCTACTTATATGAATTAGGCGATAAAAAAGATCATGCAACATGTTCAGAGATTTTAATATTCAATCTTGATGTTCCAGAACTTTTAACATTTAAAACAAATTGAGGGTGTGAGAAGGAGGTCTCCTCTGTCCTGAGATGAAGAATATTAATAATATTCTTGGTTGTTCAACATGTCGGCTTGGGTATAAAATGAAGGTCAGATGGCAATGCTCTGTAAATAAATATTAGAGTACAGAGCCCCCCACAGGAATGGGTGGAACATGTTACGTTTGATTAACTACAGTAAATAAACAAAATTTGGGGTGGGTGGTAATGAATCCTAAAATGCAGCATGGTGTCTAATCAATGTACAGCAGCAAGTTAAGAGTCAGTGTTTCGGAGCTTTGTTCATATGCTTTATATTGTCCACTGACTAATATATTAATTTTAAGGTAAATAATCTTTTTTATTAAGAGCTTACTTAGGTTTGACTCAGGTTTTAGATATTTCCAATGTAATCATAGTTAATGCATTATCAATGCAATTTTTGCATTCTTTAAGGGAATGTAATTGGCGGAGGACAACCTTTTTTTTATTGCAAGTGTTTGGAGGGTTAAGCTGTCGTGCATTTTTTATTTGACACCAAACAATTTCTAAAAAGACTTGGTTTGTATCCTCTCAGAATGTCAACTGCATGTAAATAATGTTCCATTGGTTGTAAATCTTTAAACGCACAGTAAGCATAGGTTATCCTTAATAAAGAAATTAATATTCTGATGTTTGTGATTTTATTTCATAGATGTGGGAACACATTCATTTCTATCATAGTCTTATAAATTCCAAAGAACATTCATTTCAAAAGAATTGTCAAGGATTACGTATGCTAGAAAAAAGAGTCTACTTAGATTGATCTTATACTGATTTTTAAAAGGGCTTTTGATAATGAAAAATGCAACAATATGCATGGATAGTAATGAGTAATTAATTATCTTTTTATTTATGTATTTATGTATAACCAGAAGCTTTAAGACACTGAACCTATTTCCATTTCTAATTGGAATGTGAAAACTTGCATTAGTTAGTATGCACATTTTTATTTAATATTTGTTCTCTCAGGCTTTCTATTCCATACTAACTGCATTCAGAAGTGGTACATTCCAGACTTTAAAAGCAGTGAAAAGCACTTCACCCCCTCGGTTCTTTTTCCAATGCATGGATTTAGGTATATGCTATTTAATCACAAAAGTTGGAATATTTGGAACTGAACTCATTTTCTGTGGAAGTGTTTTTTATCTTATATTTTGGAAATGTAGACCTTTTTTCCCTTTAAATTTTTTGGGGCTTGGGGGCCCTAAACTCTAGCTTTTATAGGTAAATCCGGCACTGATATTATCCGCGCATCTTCGGCGGGAATGTTCCTTATTCTGGAACTTCCCTCATGCCATTCTGTGCCTTATATTTTCACTGATCCTCAGGCGTTTTTAAGCGAACGTCCCCTTATTAAAAGAAGAGAGAAAACCAGCAAAGCCCCTAGATTCTCAGCCGCTGCCTCCAGAAAAACAGGCGCCGGCTGGGAAAGGGAAGAGGCGTTTTAACAATTGCAAATAAGTTGCCTCGTTTGCTGATTAAAGGCGGCTGTGTGATTCTTGCCCTAATATCGAAAGGGGTTGAGATTGGGAAAGAAGAGGCGGGAAGGCTGTGTTCTTTTCCCTTCAGCGCCCAGCGTGACTCCACTCCGCTCAAAGATGCGAGCGGGCCGTGTGGCTTTTGCAGGCGCGCGGAGAAGCGCTGAGGGAAAACTGCCCGGAGGGAGATCCGCCCCCCTCGGCGGGGCTGCTTAGCGGGAAGCGGCTTTCCCCGCGCGCTGGCCCTCGCGGGCGCTTCTGCGCTTAAAACTCCCCGGCCAACGGCTCCTTGGCACCCCTTCGGCGAGCGCTGCTCATAATGCAGTGCTGATGATGGAGGGGAAAAGGCGGGAATCTGCGGAGGGGGAAGGTGAGGTGGCGGGGTGTCTGGCCCGCTTCAGCCACCACGGTTTAAAAGAATGTCCGCCGCCCGCTCGAGATGGCTGCGTGAGGGCTGCTTCTTCACCTTGTATGTTGCTGCCATCAAGTTCGTCCCAAGCCTGGGACACTGGTGTTTACAATAAGCAGACATGCCAAGGATGAACAACAAGCCTTTGTGAAATAGTTGTGTACCACACACGGGGGTGTCAGACCTGCAAAGTGTGAAGCACCCCATATTCCACCATCTCTACATGGAAGCCACCCTTGGCCAGTGTTCTCAGATGTGTCAGGGCTAATAATAATAATAATAATAATAATAATAATAATAATAATAATAATAATAATATTTATTTGCCACCCATCTGACTGGGTTGCCCCAGCCACTCTGGGCAGGCAGGCTTTTCACCCACTCCTGGTGAAAAGGAGACTAAGAGCCGGGGATGAGGTGAATTCTAATCCAACAAGACCTGGAAGGCTCCAGGTTAGCCACCCCAATATGCACCATACACAATATAGAGGTGCATCCAAAGCAGCAACACAGATCTATGTTGCACTGTCACTTGAGGCGAAGTAGAGGTGTGCGATTGCTTCAGATACAAGTAAATACACCCTTAATCTGTAATGTGTGAGGTAACCACCACAACACATATTTTAAAAAAACTCCTTTGTTTCAGGTAGGCAAATGGGATATCATAGGTCAGGGTTATCCAGATGCAAACATACTATTTTGAAGTGGCACAATTGTAAAAGCTTGATCTGAAATTTTTAGAAGGTCCGTATAATAGTTTACAATAACAAAAACAAAAACACACACAAAAAAACACATTTATGCCCCTCAGCTGTACCTTTTGCTATCTCTTTATAATGTATATTAGCATCTTGCATCTAGTCTGCCAACAATACCTATTTGGTTTGCACAATAGGGTCTGTTTCTGATTTGGAACTGTATCTCAAAACTTTATATGTTTGAGTACTGAATGTAGAAATATTAAAAGGTACATTTATTATGAGTATAGTAATAGTAATGGGAAATCATTTCCCAAACTACATATGGTGATGTTTAAAAGACAAGTTCATACTAGTGTAAAAATATGTACTTTCTCATAATACATAGAAATTTCTGTCACAAACAATGGAAAAGTTCCAGGTATAGCTAAGGCAAATAGATAATTCATGTTAAAGTAACAGTGGTCTAATAAAAAAACATTTAAGCACTTCAAATGCACAGAAAAAGTTGCAACTCTATATTGATTGCTTGTTGATAGTGTTTATATGTTTGAAGATCAGACATGCACAGCAGTACTACTGAAGAAAATATAATTAAGATCGATTAAGGAAATTGGCATTTGAATTTAACCAGTACCCCCCTAGAAGGTGGTTAAAAGTGAAAACACAAGTGGATGATTCTCCATTATGCCACTGAAAGTTTACATTTCAATTGGGAATTCTAATCCATGTTAGTTACTATCTTTAAAACCAAGGGTGAGTTTGTAGTGTGGATTTGCAGAGTGCAAGAGTGAGATCTTGTGTATACACCATCCAGCATGTAAGTGATCAGTGAGCATATGCTTAGGATTGGAGTCTTATGTTGGATATAATTTGTTGCTTATTTTTGTTTGTTTATTTTGAAGCTGAAACAGCTACCAAGATGAAAATTGGCCCAGGACAAATAGATGTCTCTACAGAGATCAAATACTACCAATCTGAAAGTTTAACTGTACCTATGGAAAGTCATATAACTTTTAGTAGAATTTCAAGAATAGATAATGGACTTGTGAAGACCTTTAATTCCGAAATTCTTAGTCCAAAGAATGATTTAATTAATAAACCAGTTGAAGAAGAATTCTATTCCAGTCAAGACACCTATTTAAGTTCTAAGACTGAAGCTGCACTGAATCGCGGGAAACATACTCTGAATAGAGAAAATGAACATGCAATGTTTGAAGTTAAAATGCAGCCATGTACACAAGAGTTTTGTGATGAAGTCCTTGGAAAATATCAGAAATTACCAGAAGCGACTCTTTCAGAAGTGACAGCATGTGCATATTTACCACAATTGCAACTGTGCTCACAGAATATCAATTTTCCATCTTCCATAATGACAGAACATAGAGGTTCCATGCTATCTCTTGGCACCAGTACTGCTGATGGAGCAGTCAATACAAATGTAGAAATGATACCAGTAAGACTGCTTTTTTAAAATACCTGAATCATAATATATGAATTAATCATTACATTTTAGTTGCTTTAGATAAAAATTCAGCATCATTTAATGGAAATGTAGGGTAGCTTAGAAATATTGCATTATAATACATGGGGAATATATCATGAATGCATTTTAGTCCTAATTAGGTACATTTCTAGCTCTTCATGTCCTGAGAATGGGAACAATACTGCTGTCCCACTAACAGTGATTCCATCCCAAGGAGCAAGGTCCATCCCAAGAAGGAGAACAAACTGGACAAGACAATATTTTGGGATTTAAAATTGGCCACATACTCTGCATAGGCATTGGCTGTGTATCCCTCTCAGCCTCCTGATGGAAGACTGAGGCATGATAGGATCAATCATGGGATATAGATGATTTGTTATAGTACTATTACAGTGTATATAATTTTACATTTTAAAATATTTATTATTATTACAGCACAAATAGTTTTGTATATTAAGTTTGAACAGTATGTTTGCTTTCCTAGGTATTGAGAACAATAACTTCAACTGCAGATGCAAAGAACTGTGTTTCTTGTGACCAAATCAAAGGAATTATGAATAGTTCTACTGTGTCACAAGCCATACCAGAGTGTTCTGGTGGTGAGTGTTTTTGAAATATCCTTTCATGTTTGCATCTTTTGTTTCGTGCAGGTGGGTTTCTACTTAATATGTTTTCTGGATTGCTTATTATTATTAAAGATAAATAATTTTTACCTTTAGCTCTTTTACTAATTTAAAGGAATCAGAAATGGAGGTCTTTTGTTTACCAATTATTACATTAAAGGAAACTGTAACTTTTTGCCCTATATTTGCTGTTTATTGATTACAGTTGGAAACTTCACACTTGGCATCCAAGTTGTTTCAATTGCAACTTGTTTTCTAAAGCTTCCAGGAATGGAAGGCACTTGCAGTGCTGTTTCAGAAATGGAAATGTTCTTTGTTCTTTTAACAGCTATGTGATGGATAGAGATCCATGTTAAACCTATTCTACAATGGAAATACAATTCTGGGGAAACTTGCACCTGTTGGCATTCAGTATGTCCCCTTATTTGCATGGAGTCCCTGATTTATCTCCCCCCCCCCCCACTCCACCTGCAAAACAGGACACAATTTGCACAGGATACAAACCATATTCAAATATTATGTGTGTGTGCCCTCATGAAAATCCTATTGGCATCCTAACCATCATTTACTGAAAAGTTAACAGCCATTCACTTTAAGCCTTATTTTTTCAGTACATTACAAAGTGTAATGGGGTGCCTTCATTTTTTCCTTAGGATGTTTTTTGTTTGTTTGTTTCATTTTCAAATACTTCATATTTTCATTTGAATTTATATTCATTTGAAACTTACATTTCAAATATATTTTAAAATAATTTAAATTTTTTGTCATATAAAAAATTACTATAAAGAAATTACCCCGGTGAAACTCCTTTGAATGGATTTGAAATACAGTCGTACCTTGAATCCCAAATGCCTTGCAAGTCGAACGTTTTGGCTCCCAAATGCCGGAAACCTGGAAGTGAGTGTTCCAGTTTGCAAACGTTTTTTGGAATACAAATGTCCAATGTGGCTTCTGTAGCTTACGATTGGCTGCAGGAGCTTCTTGCAGCCAATCTGAAGCCGTGCATTGGTTTCCGAACGTTTTGGAAGTTGAACAGACTTCTGAAACACATTCCATTTTACTTCCAAGGTACCACTGTAAGGGGAAATGTGTTTGAATTGTACCTAGGAAGGTTGCCGTTTCTACTTGCTCTTCTTATTCTAAACTCAATTGCTTATACTCAACTTCAAATGTTGTTGGTTTTATGAGTTATATTGTAACAGTCGTGGGATATAAACAATAATATTCTGATTAGATTGAATATTTAACATTGTCCACATAATTTTCTCTTCAACTCCATTTTGTGTTGTAGAATCATGCAACGGTATCACTGTTTCATCTCAGGATACTGCTGCTGTTTGTGATGAGATTGTAAGTATATACTATGTTTTACTACTTGTTAGGATAATGTGAGTTGGATCCACAGTGAGTTGCATAGGCAGATGTCCCCCAAATTTTTGTCTGTTCCCCCTCCCCCACAACCTCTGCTTTGATGGTTTTGAATGGGTCAGCATAGCCAGACCCGACTTCTCTAGAAATGGATGAAGCCATTCTATGAATGAAAGTTGGGCAAAGACACTCCTCGGTACAGCTACCTCCTGAACATCCAGTTATTATGGGAAACAGGATGCCAGAGAAAAAGTACCATGGATGCATTTAGGACACAGACACAGAATTAATATCTGTATTGAATCCTTAGCATCCAATAAAATTGATTACTTGATACAACTTCTGTAATTTATTCATACTATTATTTAAATGACTCAAAGCAATGTGGAATGTAATTACCGGTATTTATTTCAGGTTATTTCCCCCCATCCTTTCTTAGTCCTTTAGATGTAAGTTGGGCTTTTAAAGATAGTGGTAATAATGACAATTTTAATTGACTATTCTATGCATCAATTTAATCATAATGTTTCCGATCAATTTAAGCAACTTTAATTATTTTTTTCAACAATAGCTTTTTAACAGTGCAATATACTGTAAGCATATCCTTTAAAATATGAAATTGATTATATTTCAGGCTGAGGTCAGAGAAGCAGTTGTTAGCATTACAGCTAATAATTCAGATGAAGCAGTTTTTCAAAATTCAAATGGTGAAGAAATCAGCCATAACCTAGCAGCTTCACAAAATGCAATGGAGGAACCTACCTGTTCACAGAGAAATTATGCCAGTCCTCAAGTGGTAACTGCTGTGTTTTTACAATATAATAACTTGCTCAGGAAAACTTTGCCAATAGTTTTTTGTTGTCTGTGTTTTTATTAGAATGAAACTGCAGGGCTCTTAGTAGAGTAGCTTCCTCTTAGTGGTGCCATGTAGGCAGTAAGAAAACAATGACCATTTTATAGTTCTGTTTATAGTCTTGACTATATGTGTATGATTAGATGCTTAATCAGAGCAGCATGGACGCGGGTGGCACTGTGGGTTAAACCACAGAGCCTAGGGCTTGCTGATCAAGTCAGCGGTTCGAATCCCTGTGACAGGGTGAGCTCCCATTGCTCATTCCCAGCTCCTGCCAACCTAGCAGTTTGAAAGCATGTCAAAGTGCAAGTAGATAAATAGTTACCGCTCCGGCGGGAAGGTAAACAGTGTTTCCATGCGCTGCTCTGGTTCACCAGAAGCGGCTTAGTCATGCTGGCCACATGACACAGAAGCTGTATACCGGCTCCCTCAGCCAATAAAGCGAGATGAGCGCCACAACACCAGAGTCGGTCATGACTGGACCTAATGATCAGGGGTCCCTTTACCCATATGTGTATGATTAGTTGCTTCTTCAGAGCAGCATTATGGACTGTTATCTACTTTACCTAATCTATCCTTCCCACCCAATATATTTCCTTGGCTTTGTTCCAAGTTCTTTTTCTCATCAACTGTTTCTGCTATATTACATTTTTAATTATTTAATGCACAATCCTAAGCAAGCTTACTCAGAAGCAAGATCCTCTAAGTTCAGTAATAGTTCAACTGTCTTAGGCATTGGTTACTTAGGTCCTTTCAAATCTGGCTTCCAGGCAAGGTTTGGAATGGAGAACACTTCCCTGGATGACATGCCAGGGAATACTTCAGTACCATTGGCTTTTGTATCCTTCTAAAGCAAATCACTAGGGTAGGACTTAGAGGCACAGTATGTTGTGTTTCTGCTCCATTCTGGGATAATGGATTCAGAATGCACTGCTGGGGGGGGGGGACTTCTATTCTACCCCTTGGCTGCTGGCTTCAACTTCTATCTTGTCTGTATGATTGTTAGCATTAGTTTAAAACTACTGGTATAAGCCATCTGACGGTTTAGACTTCAGTGTAATCAGTATGCTAATGGCATTAGTATGCTGATGACACACAGCTCTACCTCTATTTTCCTTAACTTAATCACAGGGAGGTAGTGGCAGTTATGAATGTGAAGGTTATTTTTTGGATTATGAAGGCAAAGAACCTGATGAAGTGCAGGGGTGCCAACTTGAATAATATATTGGGCAGGTAAGCCCCACCCCACATAATCCATCACATGACATGATGCATGCACACCATTTGAATGGCAATACCCCTCAACTTTGGGGGGCCTCCCCCTTAAATATTTTATGGGGGACGAAGCCCCCTCGGTCCCTCAGGTTGGCTTCTATTATAAAGTGGAAGTCCTGTTGGCTGAGAAATCTGCTCAGCTGGGTGGTGTGCAGCTGGTTTTGGGTGGAGGATGCACTCCCCCGAAGCAGGAGTGGATAACTTTGTTCAGCCCAAGTGTCACATTCCCTAGTGAACAACCATCAAAGGGCCAAATGCCAGTGGTGGGTGGGGCAATGGATGTTAATCTTATCTTTGTGCAAACTAGAGGCTTGCCACACAAATGACAGAGCTATATCTCCATCCAGACAAGCAAGAGGCATTGTTACAGTTCAATGACATATTCAAGGTGGGGATGGGGACAGAAACCTGGAGGATGGAATGAAGCAAGACCTGTGAGGTGTGTGGTCTGGGGAAGAGCCATGGCCAGAGGTTCCCAAGGGCTATAAAGTGAAGTATAGGGGCCGCATTTGGCCCCCAGCCTGAGGTTCTCCAGCCTAGCCCAGCCCTGACAATTATGATATAAATGTATTTGTGGAATGCCCTCCTGCAGGAAGTATATATGGATCCTTCACTGCTGATTTTTAAGAAAAATCTTAATACTTTTAATTAAATACTTTTATTATGTTGTATATTGATTAAGTTTTGATGCTCATTTTAAGGAATGTAATATGGGTTTTAATCTGATTATTTTTGTTGTTGATTATGCAATTCAGATCATCTGCCAGTTGAAGGGTGGTACTCATATACTTTGTATAAACAATACAGACACAAGAGAATTAAAAGCAGTTCATTTGGTCCCCCAGTATCAAGACCAGCCTAAGTATCCTCAGACAGGTATTGAAATTTTGGGAAATATGAACAACATATATAATTAATGAAAATAACAGAACAAAATGCATTGTATTAGGGAAATCTGATTGTGAACATTCCCTTCACTAACTTCACCAAGGGATGTGCAGAATATGCTGAATAATCTTGCCACCCAACCATGGAATGCTCAGGTGCCTTGTCTCATTGTTTTATTTATTGCCAATATAGATCCTGTCTATATACTTTCAGCAAGCTTCATCATAGACAATATCCAGATGACCTCTGTAAAACTCAAATATTCATAATCCATAGGGCAATTTTCTGGGGAAAGCACCACGTTTTCTAAATTATAAAATATAATGCTCTCAACATTGGGAAAATGCAGTATTCCCATAACAGAAACATGGAGTTAGGGGAGATGTCTAGACTGAGCTCAACAGTTTAGGAACAAAATAAGGACTTGGGCTACCATGGAATCTTAAGCGTAGAAAGGCTCCTAGTAAATTGTGTATGCTTGCAAGGGGGAGTTCTGTCTGCATTTACCCAAACCATCCACATGATGTCACTGTTCAATCAACTATAAAGGAATCTGATAATTTTAATAGATCAATATAGTAATGATAATATTTCAATAAGCATTCTTTTCACATATTGTTATATAGCAATCACTGTCTCTGAATGATGACAAAGATAAAATCTGAGAAGAAGGAGTCTTTTTTAGGCTTCTTCTCAAAATCTTGATTGTAAAAAAATTAATAATTGTACATATTTAAATTGCACTCAGACAATTTCTCCTCAAACCAACTGCAATTGTAGTAATACAGTACATTTTAAAAATTTGGGCCTGAGACCAACAGTGCAATCTTATGCATGTCTACTCAGAAGTAAGACCCATCGAATAGTAGTTCACTGAGCATTCAGACCAGAATTTTTTTTTTCATACAAGTTGTTATTAACACACAAGGAGGAAGTGCAGTCCACATCATAAGACTTACAACTCTTTTCTATCTGTTTAAAGTACAAAGAAGCAAAAGCTTTTCTAAGACTAGACTTGCATTGCCAAATAGAAACATTTTCAGTTATTGTTGCACCCATTTTTCATTATTGGAAGGGTTTTTTTTTTATTTTTATTTTTACCTTTAAAATTTTGGCAATTACTGTTGTACCCATACACGTGGACACCTTTAGCTTTTTAGAAGAAGCTACCGTATTTTTCACTCTATAAGATGCACCAGACCACAAGACGCACCTAGTTTTTGGAGGAGGAAAACAAGAAAAAAAAATATTCTGAATCTCAGAAGCCAGAACAGCAAGAGGGATCACTGCGCAGTGAAAGCAGCAATCCCTCTTGCTGTTCTGGCTTCTGTGATAGCTGCACAGCCTGCATTCGCTGCATAAGACGCACACACATTTCCCCTTTTTAGGAGGGAAAAAGTGAGTCTTATAGAGCAAAAAATACAGTAAGCCCAGCCCTTTCATTATTCTCCAAACCACTATTTCAAAATAAACTCACTCTTTGCGGGACCCAATTCTTAGCATAGGGCACATATTTTTTGAGCTGGGGGAAGAGGATTAGATTTGCACAAAATTATATAAATGTATAAAACGAAGCCTGATAGTCATGAACATGGAAGTGCATGCGAAAGTGAAATGTGCAAAGATATGTGTTGGGACAGCTAGCTGGAGATGCTTTAGAAACAACCCCATAAGGTTGGCCTCCCAACTGCTGATGTTCCTACTTAGTGAACATAAGCTGCTTTATGCCATCAAGCCACTGGTTCATATATCTCAATATATTGCAGCAGCAATCCTGCCTTTCAGGCAGTCTCTCCAATTTGTATTTGGAAACATCAGGAGTTGAACATGTATATTTTGCATGAAAAACATGGCTTTACAAGTAAACTACCACCACCCTGGGCTTCTGGAGCGTCTTGTGTGTGTTTTTGCCCTCTGTAGGATCCTTTCTTATTATAGTTGCGTGAAATACCAGTAAATGCAGTTTGGTTTGGAAAGATAAATATATGGAAAATGTCAAACTTCTTTAGCATAGTTAAAAACTTAATTATTTCCAAGTTTTATTTATGTAACTGTTTACATCTATTAGTTCCTCTGAAATGTACAGTGGTGCCCCGCAAGACGAATGCCTCGCAAGACGGAAAACCCTATGGGCTTGCTTCGCAAGACGAAAACGTCTTGCAAGTCTTGCGTTTTTTTTCTCGCTCCCCCCCCCTTTTTCTAAGCCGCTAAGCCGCTAATAGCCTTTTAGCAGCTAAGCCGCTAAGCCTTTAATAGCCACTAAGCCGCTAAACCGCTAATAGCGCTAATCCGCTTAGCCGCTAATAGGGTTGCTTCGCAAGACGAAAAAACTGCTAGACGAAGAGAATCGCGGAACGGATTCTTTTCGTCTTGCGAGGCACCACTGTACATCATTTATCCAAATATGTATTTGTTTAAATCTATACATTGCACTAACCTAAATGAAATATTTTTTTATTAGATGCAAGTAATTCTGTAACATCTGTACTGGGACAGTTTTTACCAGTTGGAGGTAAACTGAATGTCTGTGCACAAGAGGTAAATGTTACTTTTGCCCTCAGATAAGAGTTTTTAATTTGACATTCTCAAACTGCATATCATGCGTCTTTCTCTGTCTACCAAGGGATATGCTGATTGTGCATATGTTTTAGTACCCAACCATTGCCTGCTTTGATGCCTTGTCTCATGTTTCTGCTTTGTTGCTACAGGCAGGCCTTGTTAGAATGGGCCATATTCAACAAACCTGTTGTGCTAGTGGAAGCTGTTGCAAGGATTCCTGATAGCGCAGCAGGAATTCTGCCCCTCTCTTCCCTCTGTGCTCCCCAAATCTCCTCTGGAGGGTTGGGGGGTGTTATGAGGCATGCATCTGAACCCACATGCCTTACCACCACACACATGGCCTCAATGTACAGCTCAGGGGATTGGAACCTTTTGCATGGAAGGAGTGCATGTGTCCATTAAAAATGGGTGTATAGCTTTAACCCTTATACCTAATAAATAACTAATCATACCAGGAAGTAGAGAGAGATTGGTCTATTTCACAAAAATGAAGAGACGGAGTTAGGGTTGCCATACATCTGGAATTTCCCAGAGACACCTGGAATACTGTGGTTGAAAAAACAACAACTTTTGTGTCCAGATTTTCACTTTTTGAAATATGGCAACCCTAATATAGATGCTGCTTCAGACAGCACAGTTATACACAAGCATTTAATACATTCATTAGGTATACACAAACCTTAGATCTAAAGAATAAAAGTCTGTTACTAATCCAAAGCCTGCAGGGTATGTGTAACAATGTGCCACAGACCCACAATAAAAAGAAGACTATATTGGGAGAGAGAAAGATACCTGATCTGGAAACAAGCAGATTGCAAAATCAAGGATGGAGATCTGTGTCTCCTGTGAGAATTATTAGGAGCAACAAGGTAGTCTTTTTTCTTGTACTAGTGCTCCAAAATTTGGAGCTGGTCCCAGTCAGCAACATGAAAATAGTGTCAACACTTAAGAGTATAAGTTAAAGGCAAATATCAATCCTAAAATACCATTTTTCCTAAAGTATATTTCACTTTTCCATGACTTGTTCTAACATTGATGAAGGTGATTTATAAATATTTTATCTTGATTATTTAATCTATTTTTATAATATTTTTGTTTTTTAAATGTATATAAAAAGTTGACAACTAAATGCAAATGGAATATCTGGTTTGTATTTTGAACAGCTTGATAATGGATCCATATATACATGCCATTCAGATAAAAATCTTCAAGAGCCAACAAAACTGACCTTAGTTGGGTAAGACAGTAATAGATATATATATATATTTGTTAATATCTTTAATAATGACATGGTATTTATACAAATCCCTACAATACTGAAAAGCTCTATACCCTAGTCAGGCTAGCTTTGTCTGTTACCTCCAGATTTCAGATCTAATTGGTAACTGTTAAATATTATTTGTCTTTGTAAAACTACTCACACTCCACTAATGGTGTTACTATTTAAAATATTCAAATCTGTTGATTGTGTGGAGTAGGTGTACTTAATTGGTGTTATCAAAATGATGAGATTTGACCCTAAATTTATAAATAAAATATAACAAGTATATAGTGATTGATAAAGTGATAATAAATAATCTTGATTTTAATCACATTAGTCCACAGTTGGGGATGAAGCAAGGCTATCAACATTCTCCTCTTTTGTTTGTTTTGGCCATTGAACCCTTGGCACAACATATTCAGCATAATCCTGAGGAGGTGGTGATGGGAAATGGTCCTTCTGTTGACTTATATCCAGGTCCTACCTAGGTTGATTTCCTGCTCCTTCAGAAGCCTCCCATCCCATCCTACTTTGTTAGGAGGGGCTCCAGCCCACCAGAGCCATTGGGAGCTGCAGTGGGGGAGGAAGGATAACTTCAGTTTATTTTAGGACCCAATGCATTATGTTTCCCTCTGTATAACAGAAGATTGAATGAGGATTTGTTCAAGAGATTCATTACCCTTACAGCAAGTGATGTGGAGGACTTGAGGTAGCAAAACAAGGTTCTGTGAATGGAGTCATAGTTAGGAGTCCCATTTTTCACGCTTTTTCACCAGTAAATGGGTGTAATCTCTAATAATCTTCCCAAGACATTCAATATATAATTTTTAATTATATATCTAATAATGTGCTTCTTTTTTAAAAAAAATTTGAAATGCCTAGGTTACCTTGCAGCTCCTGGGATACAAAGTCAAAAAAGCCATGCAACTGCACTAAATCACAGTGTCTCAAATTGTAAGTAAACGAAATATTGAAGTATCCATTCTTAGTGTAAAAAAACTCCAAATGTAATTAATTTATTCCTGCCATATGTATTAAACTGAAGCCACGGCAGTAAGCAGGACTTTGATATAGAACAGGATATTAATTTACCACATCTGAAGCTGCATTTTTCTCTTCTTTTTATGCACAGTGCTTAGCCTGATGCATACAAAGTAATGCCTGGAAGATACACTTCTGGAAGCATGTTGAAAAATAAGGCAGCACAAAAAAAATAGATACCATGACAAAATAAGTGTATCTCTAGTTGTTCATAGTACTATATAAAGATAATATAGAAAATAGAGGTTCTGAGCCATTATGTTCCTTGCTTTCTTCTAACATTGTAAGAGTAATTTTTTTAAAAAAAAATGCTTTTATATACAAAATGCATGTTGAAAATGTATCAGCCTTTTTTATCTGATATTCATTCATTTTCCTCTGCCACTCTTTAGTAGGTATCTTGAGTAAAGGTTCATGTAAATGTTTACATACGGAATGGGAAGATTACTTAATTACTTGCATTAAATAAGACATAAATAATGCTGTTTTAGAATAAAAAGGAGACAGAAAATATCTAGAAGGGAAACTAAAGAGAATGGGATCAGCAATCTCCCATTGTAAGCACTTGCATGAAATGTTGGTTGCTGGATTGGTTGCAATCTTCAGAACGCCAAAAAATTGGGGACAGAGAAAAACAAAATCATAGAATGCACAGATAACCGCATGACTACATGAACCATCCTTGAAAATGATGAACTATAAAATGTATTTCATCTGCTGCCTTTGTTAAACACAGATACTGTGATTGCTTTGCCAATGGTGATTTCTGCAGTAACTGCAACTGCAATAATTGTTATAACAATCCACAACATGAACTAGAGAGGATTAAGGCAATTAAGGTAATGCAAGTATTATTATCTACTTTTTATTATATCTCCTGTGTTAATTACTGTCCTGTTTCCTAACAAGAGACGAAGGAGAAATCTCCTCAGCAAGGGCTAAAAAGCTGGCAGTCCTCCTAGAGCAGGGGTCAGCAAACTTTTTCAGCAGTGGACCAGTCCACTGTTCCTCAGACCTTTTGGGGGGCTGGACTATATTTTGGAAAAAAAATGAATGAATTCCTATGCCCCACAAATAACCCAGAGATGCATTTTAAATAAAAGTACACATTCTACTCATGTAAAAACACACTGATTCCCAGACCGTCTGCAGGCTGGATTTAGAAGGCGATTGGGCCAGATCCGGCCCCTGGGCCTTAGTTTGCCTACCCATGTCCTAGAGATACATGGAAGGGACCTCTTTACCATAGCCATACTTTTAGATTAGGGTTGGCTGAGCAATGCACAGAGCTGATGGGCCAAAGACTAGAAGATTGATAGAAATGTCCCCACAAGCCTCTGAGTTCATTTAAGTATCTAATGTGTACATGATGGGAAAGAGTGTGTGGTTTTGAGATTTGCTTGACATTTTTATTGGAAGGACTGTACCCTAGTAGCTCTAGCAGAATAGCCTCCACAGATGACAACATACAGTGCTGTGAGTACATCTTGTCTCATGTTAATGGGTGGACCATATAAACAAGAACTTCCTTGATTGCTACCACCTGTAAAAAATAATTAATATGCCTTCAGAAAAGCATAGTTTAGAAATAAAGTAAGCTATAAAAAGGTAAAAAAATTATTTTTTTTTCAATTTGAACGTCTTTTATATAAATAAAAAAATATTTATTTTAGGCTTGTCTTGACCGAAATCCAGAAGCTTTCCTGCCAAAGATTGGAAAAGGGAAACTAGGAGATATCAAGCCCAGACATAATAAAGGATGTAATTGTAAGCGGTCAGGGTGCCTAAAAAATTACTGTGAATGCTTTGAGGTTTGTTCAATGAAATTTTCTAATTCTGCTTTATAAAAATGTGTAACAGTGGTGGGATTCATCCAGTAAAATTAGAAACTTTATCTGAGAGGAAACTCCCAGAGAGTGTGCTCCACATGGAAAACTGCAGGCTCTAGCATCAGGTGCAAAGTTTAAAAGCAGCTAGACTATTGGGTGGCCACCTGCAAAAAAATACAGGGCTTTTGTATCTTTACAGCAGGTGAAACTTTTATTCTACATCTACACAATTATTAAAGGTACAAGAGCCCTGTCTTTTGCATCTGCACTAGAAGAAAGGTAAATGGAAATATGCTGGCAAAATGAAGAAAGCATTTCCTATTCCGCCATGCAGGTATGATATATTTTACAAAGCAGTATGTGAGGGTTGTACAAGAAACCAAAGATGCTTCTTTGATGGTTGAAGTGATGAGTACCAGTAAATCTTATTTATTTTTTAGTTATTCAACAAAATCTGTATCCCTCTTAACTGTAAATACTGTACAACTCAACAGTTTACAAAGAATACAAAATGCACATTCAATTTGTCAATGAAATCAACTTTAGGAGAACCCAGAAAAAGGTCCTTTCTTATGACACCTGAAGATAAATGTGATACATATGAGTATTAAAGGTAGGAGCAGCAAATCCAAGACAGATATTAAGAGCAGATTCATGGATGAGTCCCATACAATACTTTTATAGGTCAAACCCAGTGCTTCAAATTGTTTCTGGAAACAAGTTTGATACTTGAATTGTGCTTATGGAAATAATTAAGCTTTTTTGTTGTTGTTAATGCTAGCCAGTGTCAGTCAACTAACTGACATTTCTTAGTATTCTTCAAAGTGAACTCCACATGCAACTAGGAGTAGTGAAATATAGTTTATCACACTATAATATTCTTTGTAGCAATTACCAATGATCTTGGAAGCATACTTCCAAGGAATCACACACAGGTGGAATCTACACACATAAAAACTGTTCTGAAAATGTTTTTTAAAAAATCATTAAAAAAAACCACATTGAATTTTCCATAACTCACCATTGCCATCTAGTGTCACATTGCACATTGCACTTAAAACGTTTTATTTGTTTCTGTATGGCTGAGTCCTTGTATTGTAGCACAGCCAGATCTTATATTATTTAATAGTATTGAGTGATTTATGAATTAGAACATTTTGCATTTTCTAGGCTAAAATCATGTGTTCATCTATCTGCAAGTGTGTTGGTTGCAAAAATTATGAAGAAAGCCCAGATCGAAAAACACTAATGAATATACCAAACTATATGGAAATTAAAAGTTATGAAGGAAATGACTCTGTATCATTTTCTAATTTTGAAATATTATCAAAAAGCAGAAAAGACAGGTAAATATTAAGGATTACCTATGTGATGTCCACTTTTTATCTAAGATATGTATATTAAAATAGCAAACTGTTTTATATGCCTTAGCACTGATTTTAAACATATATGTAACGGCCTAGTTGTCTGTCCCTCTCAACCTTTGCTTTCTCCTTTCTAGACGCTCCATCTTACATATGGTTATTCTGTCAGAGCTTAGTAACTTGTTTCAGCTACACAGGTTACTGCTGAGGTGAAGGTTGTAGCACTGACTCTTTGGTACCAATATATGTTTGGTGTGTTTGTTTTTGAAGCTGAGTAAGCAACATATGCTTTAATTTCAGGCAGTCAAATGTGTGTAGCTGGCAAGTTGGCAGCTTTGCTAAAATTGTGGTAGCAGGCTTGTAGACAAGCCTTCAAAAACTTCAGTGTACAGCAGATTTTTATTTACCAATGATGTACACCAGCAAGGGAAGCACTGCAGCAGGGCTTTTTAAAAACCTATTGAAATGGACAGAGTAGTTTATTTGGGAATGAAAGTGTCATGCTTGGTATACAGTATAAGGAATATTTTTTAACAGCTCATTTACTGTTGATGTATGTTGCCTGTCTAAAGGCTGACCTACACATTTGGCAGCAACCTAGCTCTGCTGCTGGCACCACCAGCACTGCCACCCACTGCTATGCTTCATGAGCTCTTGTGAGATTTTGGCAAGGAATCACTGGAAATTAGCGGTGCAGGTGGCGGGGTGGGTGGGGCACACGTCGTGGCACCACCTCAGGGGCTTCTGCCTGAGGCGGCTGCTTTATCCTGCTATTGCATTGGTGGGAGAGGCTGGTAGCTTTGTGAATCTAGGTTGTTTCCAAAGAGTTGAAAAGTAGCCTAAGTAGGGCATGATTTGCAGTGAAGAAATGGGAGGTGAGGATGAGTGCTTAATCTTTTGCCTGCCTTTTGCTTCTGCCCTGCACCTCAACTCTCTGGTTGCTTTTCCTTCCAGGATTCTAACCAAAGAAAAGTGACTGGGAGGAGGAAGTTGCTTGGGAAAATGAAGCACTGTTAAATAGACAATAATTCAACAGATTAAGCCTTTTGTAATGAGGAAATAAAATTTGGGGGGAAACACTACCTGCTGACTTTGAGACATTATTAGTTGTAGGTAGCCCTTTATTTATTTCAGTCCCTCCACACACTTGCAAAAGAAAAAATAAGAATGCATATGGGACAAAGCATATGCAAATTTGTGCCCTTTCCTGGATTTGAAGGCCAAATGCAAAAAAGTGTACCTGGCACAGAAAATCGTGTTTGAAAACCCTGAAAAGTTCAGTCATGAGTAAATTGGTGACTTATCTTTTTCATTAATTTACTTATTTTAAAAGTATATATTGGTTTTTTTGTTCCAATAGGCAGTCTAGTACGTGTATATCATGGGAAGTGGTTGAGGCAACATGTGCCTGTCTTCTTGCTCAAGCTGAAGAGGCAGAAAAAGAAGCTTACTCTATTTGCCTAGCAGAACAAATGATCTTAGAAGAATTTGGAAGATGCTTATCACAGATTCTGCACTCTGAATTTAAATCCAAAGGGCTGAAAGTTGAATAATCTGCTCTGGATACAAATGCACAATGAACTGCAGTAATGCTTGAAATAACCTTTGGTGTTGATAATATTGATAAAAAACAATTTACCATTCTTATTCTCATATCATTGCTATTTTTTATTTCCATATAATGCTAGTAGTGGCCAGGATGGAGCTGCATTGCTTACCTGGCTTCCCAAGCCAAAGGTCATTGTAAGTAACCAAGAGGGGGAGTAGGGTGGCAGTAGGAAGGTCAACATGGTGCAGGTTAATATTCCAGATTAACAGTATAATTAAAAGCATGTAAACTAAATTATTTTGGTTTATAAATTAAAATTTCTCATCTTTCTGCTACTATAGGCTCAAATAGATTAACAAACACAGATTTAGATGTATTCCAGATAACTGGCTTGTGGAACACACATTATATAATTTCTAAATTACTCTGAATTAAATTTGATTAGATGCAAGCTCAATACGTGAAAATAATTCCTAGTTAAAATATTTTTGTTTGAGTCAAGGACACTCACTCAAAACTTCCCTCCAAGTTTAATCATTTCACAGATTTAAATGAAAATTAGCCTGATTAACGGTGCCGTAAAAATGGGAGTGCCTCAGATGTAATTTGGTTTCTATTTATCTTAGTGTTGAATTGTTTTAAAAGATTGCTTTTCATTTACTGTACTTTACTAGTTTTGTAACGAGGAAAACTGCTAGAAATTTTAGCTAATGCAACCCTTTATTAAGAATTTTTTCTTGTGCTAAAAGAGAAACATGCAGTACATGTGAAAGTAAAACATTGAATTCATGACATTTGTGTCACAATCCGAATGATTTGCACCTCTGCGTAGCAAAACTTGCATTAAAGTTGATGTTTAGTAAATATATATCCTTTAAAAAGTTTTTAAAATTTTTGTTTTCAAGGAACAATTCAGAAGCTACTTAATACTGGTACAGCCGCATAAAGGACAAGCCTACTGTACTATGCACCACTGGTAATAGTTCATTTCAGTTAGTTTACATGCAGTGCAGTCCTATGCCTGTCTGTTCAGGCAAGTAAGGGTGTGTAATACTGCAGCTTTAACCTTTTGATATTGCTACAGAGCAGAGCAATTTGTTCACAATAGTTATGGAATCCTTAGCTGAACTCTATTTTAATTGCTTATTCATTGCTTTTCATTTTATATGAGCCTTCTGAAAATTTCTCCCAATACCTGCATGGCATCACAAAACTTATTTTATAGCCTGTTGAGGTTTAAGGAAACCCAGACAGATGAGGACAGTAATGTCTTATTTTACAAGTGTGGATGAGATAAGATTTCTCACTTTCTAATCATTTACTTAGGCTTCTGTGCTTCTTACTATTTATATTAATAGTACCTTTTAAGATTGTGCTAAATGAATGAACACCTTCACATCCCAGAAACTATCACAGAGGCAAGTAAGTATATAATTTAGCTGTGAGTTTGCAGTTAATCGGTGTAATCAGTTCTCCAACTGATTGCAAACAGCACTTACTCAGGTACTGCTGAGGATTGCAATATTGAAGATCAGCATGGAATAAAAATATACAGTGGTGCCTCGCAAGACGAAATTAATTCGTTCCGCAAGTTTTTTCGTCTTGAGATTTTTTTCGTCTTGCGAAGCACGGTTTCGGGAAAGTTTTGGAAAAGCTTCAAAAATCACCAAAGTCTTAAAAAACCTCATAAAAGGCTACCACACCACGTGCTATGAGTTGCTCCTCGAAGTCAAGTCGCAACTGTATTAACGGTGTTAAGAAAAAGGAAACAAACTTGCAAGACGTTTCTGTCTTGCGAAGCAAGCCCATAGGGAAAATCGTCTTGCGAAGCAACTCAAAAAACCAAAAACCCTTTCGTCTTGCGAGTTTTTTGTCTTGCGAGGCATTCGTCTTGCGAGGTACCACTGTATGTAGTTTGTGAACAATTTGTCATGCTTGAATACCTAAACTACTCTAGCCTTGTAAACTATTCAAGCAAATAGCATATAGCTATCACTCATACTTGTTACTCCATTATAACATATTTCATCACCACCCATGTGCTCTGTGTTGTCAGCATCATTTACATTTTGCATGATACAGTGTAAAAACAGCCACAATTAACCCTGTCCAGCGATTAACCCTGCCCAGTACAAAGTACAAACATGTATTCAACCTACTAAATCCTGCCTCAGTGTCTCATGAGTCAATGGAGGTGATGTTGAATTTTATGTAAGATAAGAAACAAAATGATTTTTCTCAGAAGTCATTATCCTCCCTTTGTTTCTCTTAGTTACCAACTACCTCTTCATAAGTATGTGGTTCAACTTACCTCATTTCCTGATGTCATTATCTTGTCCAGTATTGGCCTGCTGGTGCCTGGTGAATGATAGGGAAATGTTCCAAACCTGTTCCATGGGAGTCAGCCAGTGTTGAACTTTGCTGTGGTGCGAGCCAAGCAAGCAAGGTCTCACTGGGGGACCAGGGTGCAGATTCCAAGCAGACAGATACTGACAGCTTTTTCCCATGAGCCCATCACACAGAGAAGATACTGGGCAAAACCTTGCCCAATATTTTGCTGCAATCTATGGGTCACAGTGCCGCCGGGCAAAGGCACCCCGTGCTTATTGGGCACAGAAAGGGGCATCTGAAAGTGACACTTATAATGCTGTTTGAAAGATGTTGGTCCTTGTGACTCTATTGGCCTTACTCTTTTTTTACTGCAGTTTTGCTGTCTGTAAAATGGACATATTTGGTTGTTTAAATTTCATAAAGATGATTGATTGTACAATGCTAGCATATGAGATCTTGATTTTAAGAGACCCCACTGTAATGCAAACAAAACACTATTCTTTTAGGGTGATAAAAGACATGTGGATTAGTCCTGAAAAGCCAAACACTACCCTGAGAGCACATATCAAAATAATGCTTTTCATGAATCTTAATTACGGGATAGCAAAAATCTACATTATATTATCCACTTCAGATACAAATGTGACTCACTATTCAATTACTACAATCAGTACTCATTTAGGAGCAACTCTAACACACTGTCTCTTTGTGAACCATTTTTGTCAGAGTAATTACATTAGTAATAGCTGATTACACAGCAGTCTTATGTTCCTATGAAATTAACGTAATTACAGCAGCTACAAACACATCTGTCTATATTACACTCTAATAAGAAAACTAGTCAGAAGGCGTGCTATGTTTACAATGTATTTAAAGCTAAAGATCACTGTGGTAAAATTATATTGTTAAGGGAAAGTTTTGGAGAGCTAGGAAGAACTTGCATCGGGTGATATATGTATTCCACAGAACAAATGGATTTTAAACAAAAAACTCTTATCTCTCACTGAATGGGGCAAAAAAAAAGTGTATTAACTTTTTTAAAAATTACAAAATGCTTCCCATGTACTTTTATTACCAATATTTTTGATAATGGTATTCTGCAGTATATAAATTACTAGAATATGTAGACTGTCCAGGGGATCCTGTGTGGGTCAAAGACTTTTGCAGGAAGTCCAGAAGTTGTCTGGTTCCCTGTTACCATGAATGAAATGACAATAACACTGTTGAAGTAGGTAGAACGGTCAGGAGACAGGGACGCGGACTTATAAAAAATATTGGGGGGGCCCGGGAAAGCTCATGAATAATAAATAAGCTCATGAATATGCAAATAAAGTGGCACCGCCTCCTCGTGAGCGAATAGGGGAGAGCGTGCTGCGCCTATTAATCAGCTCCAAAGGAAATTGGGTGGAGCTTTTGCTCGGGAGGGAGGGCAGGAGGCATGCAGCCCGCCCCTCCCTGTGCATTTTGGGCTGGGGGAGGGGTGGCGATGGCGCTCTGCTGGAGGGGCGCCGGAGATTATTGGGGGGGCGGAGCCCCCCCAAACGAATTTTTGAGGGGGCTCGGGCCCCCTCAAGCCCCATGGAGTCGGCGCCTATGTCAGGAGATGCCACCAACTGTCAGAAGACAGCGTCAGCAGGGGCTTCTGCAGCACTACCCAGATTTTCTGAGACCCCAAATGCCAGGACACTGAGTGGGGAAGATGATTAGTGGGAGATGGATATTCCTAGAATCAGACTGGCATTCATAGGCTTTGTATACACCGTATGTTTAAAGTACATCATGTTCCCCAAAGGATCCTGATAACGGTAGTTTATGAAATGTGGTGTGAATTGTAGCTCCTTGGACTATGTTAGAGGTGGAAAGGAGCCGTACGGGGCAGCTTTGAAGACACCGCGGTGCTGGGAGGGAGAAGCGGTTTCCGTTGACTAGTAACCACTTCTGCCTTTCTTGAGCAAGGTGTGTGGAGTGTGACTTGCTCCAGGAAAGGAACAATTTGGAGCCAAGGTTAAGCTCCTGACTGTTCCTTTGAAGACACACCTTAATCAACACTGCCCCTGATGTCACACATTGCATTAGCTGTAGCGTGGGTGGATAAGGTTTCCCCAAAATGCCCTTGTGTGCCAAAAGGGGATGTCATGTCAGGTTTGACCCATGAGGTAGAGTTTACCCACCCTTGGCTTAAGGGGCTAATCTCCTGCTCTGCAGGCCATTGAGATTGGAACTGCTCATTATTAACAACTGATTGCCTATCATAGGTTTACATTTTGTTTTTTTAGTTCAAACATGGTTGCTTTGTGGGATGGCAGGCTGTTCTGATAGAGGGTCAAAAATTCAGCCCAGGGATTTGATACTTAAGGAGGAAATGAAACCAAAAGATCTAAAGAAGAGGGAGGGAGAAACTTAACATATTATAATAAAGAGAAATTGAAGTAGAGTTGTGCTGCCCTTCTGATTGGCTATGACATTGCAAGTTGGAGTTGAAATATTATATATAAATCAAATGGGCAAATAAACGTAAGTTACAGTTTGAGCACTTTTGGAGAAAGAAGGAGCTGAAATCGAAAGACAAGCCAAGATGGAAGGGGCTGCAGCGGACCAGAACTCCAGAATTTGAAAGGAAAGGGCTGGAAATGGCTTTAACTGCTAAGTTTTAACATCTGTAATATAGATTCTATAAGAAGCCGTTGAGAGCAAGGGATTTGGAGTACAGTGTCACTGTTGTACTAATGTCACCCAGCACTATTTCTCTGTTACAAATGAGTCAGGTGTGGTTGTACAGGTCCAGTGCCTGAATGTAGTGGTGGACTGGATGATAGGGATAGGTGAATATGTCGATTTTGGTTTTTCTCAGCTTCTCATTTTTCCAGTGTGAAGTTCAGTTTTTCACGTTTTTTCACATTTTTTTCTGGTGTTCTTTTTAAGTCCTCATGAAACTTCATCAACATTTCACTGCTAATTTATATACATTTTAAATAGATTTTCTATAATATATACATTTTTGCAAAGCAATTTTTATAATATAATTTTAACTAATATGTGAAAATAACTTTTATGCACACTTTACCTTAGTACGTACATTTTTGTAAACATTTCTTGGCTTGAGAACAGCATTGCAAAATTCAGAGAAGCCTGAATTTTGAAGTGTGACTGCTTGGGTTCTTATATTGTTTTGGAAACTGAATTAGGTAAGTTCACCTTTAAATATGAACTGAACTGAATCTCTTCCCTTGTGGATGAGAGCCAATTAGCTAAAGCTGAATCCTAATTTGGAGGTATTGTAGATGGGTGGCTCCCAGGTCCAGGAATTAGGCAGACTGCCTGTTCTTAACGGGGTTGCACTCTGACTAAAGGAACAAAGTGATCCATTATTGCCACTGGAAGCTCAAGTGATCGCAGTGGTGAGGAGTGTTTTCTATCAACTTAGGCCTTTTTTGACCCAATGTACATCATTTACTTGCTTACGTTGAGCCACATGTTGTTGGTTATGGTTGGTTTTGGTTGAGTAAAGAAGAATTCACTGAATCCCTAGATCCAAACATGGGTCAGAATACCCTCTGGTAAGAGAGAGCCACAGCAGAGGTTTTAAAACATGAAACATGCAGCAAAGTAAAGTGTGGGAATATGAGCTGTTAGATCTTTTAAATGTCTCATTTTAAGTAGCTTACAGTGCCTCCCTTTCTACTCCCTTGGCATAGAATGCACCACACAATTTGGCAAAATAAAATTGGCTTACTTACAAACTCATGTGCTTTCCCATACAGCAGCCAGAAAACACAGGTAGAAATCTTGGGTTACAAAATACAGTGGTACCTCGGGTTAAGTACTTAATTCGTTCCGGAGATCCGTTCTTAACCTGAAACTGTTCTTAACCTGAAGCACCACGTTAGCTAATGGGGCCTCCTGCTGCTGCCGTGCCGCCGGAGCATGATTTCTGTTCTTATCCTGAAGCAAAGTTCTTAACCTGAAGCACTATTCCTGGGTTAGTGGAGTCTGTAACCTGAAGCGTATGTAACCCGAGGTACCACTGTATAGTAACAAGTTTCTGAACACGTGATCTGAGCTTGGAACGATTGAGCTCAGACATCCTATCTGGTCGGGTTCACATGTTGGAAGAGAATGAACAATAGAAATTGACTTTCTTCCTTATTTTCTAAAAACTTAAAAGCCATACAATGAAAAATATTGCTATGCTTCAGAACACATGCAGTTTTTGCCTTAATAAACACATCATCTATTAGTCACAGTGTATGTGTCACATTCACATCTATAAAATGGAAAAATACCTTTCCTCCTCCACAGAATGTGACATTTATTAATGGCTCTGGGTCATTCAGTACTACAGTGATGTGAGTCACATAAATATTGCTTATATATGTCAAGAGTTGAATGTTGACTGTATATTGTCTGAGTCAAAATACCTTCTACAGCTAACATTTAGGGCAACTAATGTTGCTATTAGTGGATGTGTACTTGGGTTTACTTAATCTGTCAAACAATGTATCATTATTATCATAATGTATCATTCTTTTCATAATGAAAATTAATGGCACCTAGTCCTCCATAATAAACAAATGCTCAGCTCACTCCTGGCGAAGTCAAAACTACCCAAATAGATGTACTTTGGATTATTTGTATTATTATTATTATTATTTATAAAGGCAGCTTTATAAAAATGCTAATAATAGTAATGTTGGATTAAACACCTTTGCTAAGGAATGGCATTATAGTGATTAGAAGATCACACTATCATTTATAGGAGAAAGGTATCCCCATTTTTATGTAAAAATCTAGAGACCTGGCAAAATGCGTAGACTACTTTAGCCAAAGCATATTTTACAACATTAGGATTTCAGTCTCATCCACATCAATGAGCTCTTAATTACACATTCATTTCCCTTTACAGTTTATGTGGAAGCATATTAGAAGTGTGAAAATAAAAGCAGTAGAAAGTGGTTGTCATCCAAGAATGCAAATTCACTGAATAGGAAAGGAGAAAATGAAGATGGGGTGTGAGTTTCAAGTAATTTGAAAGCTTTCAATGATCTTTCAGAAATAATTGTTATATGAGTAGTTTAAAATCATGGTCTTTTAAAAAAAAAAAAGATTGCAAGGAATATAAAATAGCCTCTGTGAGCTAAAAATATGACATTCTTTTCAGATTTCTGGGTAAAGTTTAAGAAGTGCTTGTGAGGAAAATGAAACTAATAAGTTCATAAAAATAATGCATAAAAATAAGGGGAAATGGAACGTGATCAATTAAATCTCTAAATTGCAAACCTGTATACATTTAACTTCTGACTAAATGATGCACTGGGAGTTTAAATTACTGAAAGGGGGAAGTAGGAGACACCCATTAACATTTGGAGGAAGGTGTCCCATGGCCAAAATGACATGTATCTTTTCCGCAGAGCAGTAGGTATGTTGGCCTTCAAATGCAAAGTGAATTGAATCCCCCCCCCCCATCCTTAATCACTACATCTTTTGGTGGCAAATTCCATAGTTAACTATGTGCTGTACAAATAAATGGTTCCATTTATAGGTCCTGAACCTTCCATTTTCAGCATCATTGGAAGACTGGGTTGTCATGTTATATGTACCCACTTCTACACTGCACATTTTGTGGGCCTTGGGATGCTGGGCTGTAGGCTGTAAAGAGAAGAAATAAGGCAACTGACAACAAACACTTGTGGGAACTTTTTCTTTTGTATTGCTTTTGTGTGATCTGTTACTACCAAGAATTCTTATTACATGCAAAAGTTTCAAATGTAAGCTGAATAGGTTGAAACAACGCTCGTTAAAAGAATGGCAAAATAATCACATCTAATAGAGTTTTTCACACAGTGTAAAGATTATTCATAAATATATTAATGGAACACTTTAAAATTGTTTGCAGTGTTTGGAGTTCAAAGGTCAAGTAAAATAGAACATTAGTCCAAGTGGTCAATGTCCATATTCTGAGATGTTCATTTTCTTCTGATGTTCAGGAATTTCTGTGGTGCTGAATGTTTGTAACCTATAAAAAAAGGGAGACATATTCAAAATGTTACATTTCTCACTGTGAATTTGCACCATTCTCACTTCAAAATTGCACTGGCTCCCTGGCATTTCCCTGCATATGCCTCAAGATCCCAATCTGAACATTCACATGTCCCTACTTGTCCTATATACTGGGGCAGGAGAGGGGACTGCTCTTGTGAAATTAAGAGTTTATTGATACAAGCTACTTTCATTCATTTATTTTACATAAAGACTACCTTTGCAAACTGAAATTCAAATGCCAGCCTCCATGGGGTAAAATGGGAAAAGAGGGAGAGAAAGAGAATGGGAAGAGGGGTAAATTTTTATAAATGTGACAGTCTCGATTTGGCATCCAGATTTTGAAACGTCCAACCCTCACAGCCTTTCATAGTTTGGTAAAGTCCCTCTTCTTTAGATTGGTTTTCCGTTTAGATTAACCCATGCTCCTCCTGATTCACTCTCCCAACCTCCTTACAAAGGTCTTTACAGAGACTGTATGCTAGAGAACGAAGTCTGCCCTCTTCATTTATTTCCCCAGAACACTGGAAGGCCTGATTCAGGATGGGTTCAGTCCTTGAGACATAAGGAACAAATGCCTTTGCAGACAGCTGTTCTCCTGGACTGCTTATCAGTAGAGAGGGTGCCTTTGAACAAAAGTAGCCAAATCCCTACAACTGCCTGAGTGCCAGACTTGATGACCCATGAGATCCTTTCCAAATCTATAATCGTATAATTCTTACAGGCAGACTTCATTCAAAATTCACAGCAAGTGAAAATGACTAATGGTTTTGATCTTGCAAAGTACTGAGCACTTTTTTTCTTTTAAGGACACCATTTTTAAAATAGCCTTAATCCAATGCATGTGAGTAGTGCAGCTGATTTCAAAGAAAAAGTGCTTTCATGTACTAAAATGATTCAATCTGCGTAAGAAATGCTTAGCAGGTTGTTGAACTTAGAAGTATGGGTGTACATTTCACATGACAGCTTTAACATGCAAGCATGCAGTTTACTATGAAGGTCAGTAACAGGCTATATAGATACTGTGCTCTGAAACATGTTACCCATTCATTTCATGAGAAAGGGCTTGGAAATTAGTTCACTTGCCTCTCTATATAATATAAAGCTGAGAAGATGGAGCACATGCAGAAGGTACCAGTTTAAATCCCTGGTATATCCAGGTATGTCTGGAGCCTTTTCTGAAACCCTGGAGAGGCACTGCCACTCAGTATAGACAGTACTGAGCTGCATGCCACAGACCAACTCAGTCTAACACAGCTTCCTCTGCTCCTCATGTTCCTAAAGTTAACTCCAGATTTAGAGTTCTCTAGTTTATTTTATACTGAAGTAGCTGAACCGTTATACCTCCTACATAAATTATGTACCATTTCTTTAAAAAACGAACAACAAAAAGTTTGGGTTTGCAAAGAGGATTCATAAAAAGATGCACAAAGGATGAATGTAATTACAAATAAATACTTTTCATAACTGCATTCAAATCATCCAAGTCAAGCTTGTAATACTGTTCTTCACTATCAGACGAAGCATATCTTCTACCATCTGTAAAAGAAAAAAGCAAGCCAAATTACCTTGAGTTCTATATATGGCTGCTTATGATCTTTGAGGTTGAATGCACATGTTCACATCTGACCAGCCATCTGATAAATAGGTTTTCACACAGATAATATAGCTTACAAATCTCAATACTTGGGCTTGAGTGGATGATGGAAATGACCAAAAAGAGATGAATTGAAAGTATTTTCCAGCCTGCTCAAATGTTTTAATAACCTTGAAGGTAAAAGCCCTTCTACAAATACAAACGGAGCAATTAAAGTAGAATGAGGGAAAGTGAGATGAAAACAGCTGGAATTCTTGCCAATTCATTCACCATAAAAGACTTAAGGAGTCTCAGAAATCCATACAAGCATTGATCTATATAACTGCTCAGCCTGCATTTCTTGTGGGGATCTGAAGAGTTTACAACAGTCTGCAATATTAGTATATTCACTGGAGATTTCCTCAATAACTTTTGTACAGAATTCATTAAACATTGAACTAATTTCGAAGGCTTCAGGTACACACACAATTCTGACTGTAGTTTTTTTGGCTTAGCTTTTATGGTGATCATCCAGCTGCTCTGAACAAAATAAAATGGGGCAAAAGAAAGCCATAGGATTTCAGACAGCTCCAGGTTTCCTTGATCCTGGACATGGGCATAGCCAGGATTTAAATAGGGGGGGTGGGGATGGCAGAACTGAGTTATCTGTGATGTAATCAGTTAAGTATTTTTATTTATTTACTTTATGGGGGGCAGTGCCCCCCTGCAACCCTCTGGCTATTCCCATGATCCTGGACCAGTTTGTGCTGAGTTTCTCTCTTCCACTTCAGCCAAAGAGGTGCTGCTCTGTATCATTATAGTAGATACGTGATGCTGAGCTGGATCCAATCAAGGTCTATGCAGCTGACCATTCCTACCTGCAGTGAAACTTGATACCTCTGGTCACTTGCAAGCAGGGCAAAGAAGGTAACAGCCTTCTCCTCTTTAATTTTTCTGGTATTGATCCTCTTTGCTAACTTGTGATTGACATGACACATTATTATTATTATTATTATTATTATTATTATTATTATTATTAATACCCTGCCGATCTGGCAGGGTTTCCCCAGCCACTCTAGGCAGCTTACAGCACATATAAAAACAGTAAAATGTCAACATAAAAAACTTCCCAATACATACAGGGCTGCCTTCAGATGTCTTCTCATGTCACAGCCTGTTCTAATACTGCCTCTTCCACCCCTTTATTCTGAGATTTCTCAGATTATTTTTACAAGCCCGTGGACACGCATTGGTGGGTGGTGTTGGGGCCACGCCCCGGACCCACAAGTGAGCTGCCAAATATTCTTCCTCATTGTGTTCTTGCCCTGTGGATATCGAAGTGAACCAGCGCCTGCTATTACTACTTTTTCCAGCGATAGTTACTTTGATTCTGCATATTTATTTTTAACCTCTGCATTTGTCCTAAATTTGAAAGCCCTTTAACTAAACCCAAATCAGGTCCTCGCTAAGCAAAAAGGCAAAAACAGCTGATGGGAAGGACATTTGGGGTATTGCTGTGGGTGGGTGGAGGGGGAGAGATTCTCCACATTAATCTTTTGGTGGGACACCATTACTTTCTTCCCCTTCCCATGCAGGTTAAAGGGAGAATGAGCTGGAATACACTGGACCCTCAAAAATGGGGGAGGGTGAAGACCCATTTTAAGTTTTACTACGGTTTTACTATGGGCAATATATAGTGGAATGCCTCTGTGAAACAGCTGAAGAAAAACAACACACAAAGCAAATCATGCTACTCAGAGAATTCTTAAGAAAAGATAGCTCTGAGAAAAATGGCCGGAGTAAAATGATCACATTACATTTAGCCACATCTTTCTCCCTGAGCCACATTGCTTCCACAGTACTCCACAGAAAGTCCTCAAAGTATAAAGTATCATGTTATGCACAGATCCTGCAAATACATATTAAGGAGATTGTGGAAATGTAGTTCCTACTTCAGTGTAACATCTTCATCTCGAAAAGCTCATACCTCCTCTATGACATCCTTCTATTAGCAAGTTCAGTTTTCATATTGTTTGCAACGTCCTTGTTATATAACTATAGCTAAACAATTTTACAAAATTAGTTTTCAGGTTGCTTGTATGTATTCATATTAATTCATTACATTTAAGCAAGTGCTAATTTTACATAGCCCCACTGGGAACCAGTTTATTGTTGCTTTTAAAAAAATCAATCAGGAATCTACTTAGAGCCTTTTAACTGGAATAAATCATTAATTTTGTGGTGGTTGTGGTAGGCAATTTTCCTCCCAAGTATTTCAAACTAATGCCCAACTAAACTTTTTTTTATTTGAGATTTCACCCTGTAACAAACATTTTGAAATTCCATGTAGTATTAAAAACAGCCATTACATGGTTTTTTAACTGAACCAAGCATTTTTATTTTCATTTTTTTGAAAATGAGACACCAAACTTACATCTTCCCTTGAGATACAGCATTGATTGCGGACCCCAGTTTCTTGCTATTGGATTACCCTGAAAAGAGAAAGTAGCCACAATTCACTGGAAACTTGCCATGTACTGCTGCAGAGTTTGGAGGATATTTTAGCTAAAACCTTTACCTTTGGGGTGTGGGATGATTCAACTACGAAAAAGACCATCATGATGACAAAAGCACAAACTAATGCTGTTTTAACTTTCTGCAAGAAAAACAGTATATATTTTTCTTTGATTATTCAGAATAAAACCCACTGTAACCAATATTTAAAAGCATAAAAGAGACATAGTAAGTTGCTTACCATGCTGGCAGGTCTTTTGTCACTCGCTTCTGTCACCGAAATGTGATCAAAGGTTTGGTTTGGCATTCTTACTTTTAAATAGCTGATGATGATAAAATACGCAAGTTCAGCTGATCATAGATGTTTTGCTTGGGGTTGTTTTTCTCCCGCCCCTAAAAAAAAGCCTTTGTTTTCCAGGGAAGGGTTTACGCCAAGTTTGATATGTGGAAATTAGATATATAGTAATTTACCTTCCCCCAGAAGCAAAGCAGCAAATTAGTGTCAGAGACTCCTTGACAAAAGGGTAGCTAATGATAGTTGTTCCCGTGAGATCCGGAAACAATCTGTACACACAGCGAACAAAATGCAAGACAAAAGGTGACTAAATGTCAAGCATTTCTACTTGGTACTTCACACATTTTCTCAGGCCTTCATTCATTTTTCTGCAATAATTAATATATGGTCGGAGGAAAGCTACTTTTTTTTGTTAATGGGCTTCCTCTTAGTGGACTCTTCTTAGGCTCTCCATTCAGCAGTTGAAGATTATCATTAAATCATCAGTTTAGGAACATTTTGCTGTATTATATGTTTCTCTTATAAATAAGAGCTATCCTGAGGCACTTTTATAAGTCTTGACTCCTAGGCCCTCAGCTCTTAGGAGCCCAGGATGATCCATGACACTGAAAAGCTGGTGAAACATAATCTAAACACGTTCATCAATATGATTAAACTAACACTGGCATGCATATAAATATTGTTTGGTAGTGGAATGTTATTGTTTATATTCTATTGGTAGTCTAAGCCTTCTTTGGTTGAAACTCCAGATTTCACAATGCCTTGGTGCCTCTCACGACTTAAATATCAGCGTATCTCCATAATGCAGCAACTAAGAGAGTTATGGGGACGCGGGTGGCGCTGTGGGTAAAAGCCTCAGCGCCTAGGGCTTGCCGATCGAAAGGTCGGCGGTTCGAATCCCCGCGGCGGGGTGCGCTCCCGTTGTTCAGTCCCAGCGCCTGCCAACCTAGCAGTTCGAAAGCACTCCTGGGTGCAAGTAGATAAATAGGGACTGCTTACTAGCGGGAAGGTAAACGGTGTTTCCGTGTGCGGCTCTGGCTCGCCAGAGCAGCGATGTCACGCTGGCCACGTGACCCGGAAGTGTCTCCGGACAGCGCTGGCCCCCGGCCTCTTGAGTGAGATGGGCGCAAGACTGGCCCGTACGGGCAGGGGTACCTTTACCTTTACTTAAGAGAGTTATTGCTATGGTGGCTCACAACCAGACCTTGAGGCGGGGCAATTCCACTGGCTGCTGGCCTGTTTCCAAGCACAATTCAAGTTGTTTGCCCTTGAAACTCTACATGCTTTTGGACCAAGGTAGCTGAAGGACTAGCTTCTTGCTGCGTACTTCCTTTGTCAATGGAAGCCCTTCTCCAGCTGTCTCCATCTGCAGAAGTTAGGTGGATGATGACGGGCAAGAGAGCCTTCTCATCTGCATTGCCCCTTCTGTGCAGTGATGGCAACACCTTGTTTCCTTTGTGCAGAACCACTCTGCCTGTTCAGAGCCTTGGTACCAATCTGAACATGCAGAGTGGTCCTCTGAGTGGTCCAGCACTGTGAACACTGTGAACACTTACTTGGAAAGTAAGCTTGGAAAGTCTAAGCCCTCCTTGGGAGAGGATGTCTATGAGAGTCCACATTCAGGTGTGTAGGAGGAGGGGCAATTCTGAAGCAGCAGTGAAAAATAAAATACATCGCATTCACAAAGAAACCCCTTGAGGTCACCCGTCATTAGAGCATTGTCTGAGTTACGGTATTACAGATAACCATGGATGACTGAATTACTCAGTAGCCTTACTTTGTAAAAATGCTCACCATGCACCACAATAAGTAGCATTGATGTTGCAAATCTTGTAATGCAATCTGTGCAGTTGCTGTACATGGTTTCTCAGATATGTGCCTAGATTTAAATAGTCAGTTACTGTCTTATTATAATGGCTTTTCTCCGCTTCTAGTTTAGTTTTATTTTATCAAATATCCCCCTTGTCATCAGGGTCATGCAGACACACATAGCTAAAGCCAACACACATTCTGATAAGGATCTCCTATGCTGTGATTGTAAAACCTTGTTCTGTCTACATTTCCAATTGTATTGGTTATTTGTTTAGGGTTCTTCTTGAATTGAAAATAAACCTGCTAATATCATAATGGTATTATACAAATCTATAGTGCAGCCACATTTGGAGTACTGTGTACAGTTTTGGTTGCCTCATCTCAAAAAGGATATTGTAGACTTGGAAAAGGTTCAGAAAAGGGCAACTAAAATGACCAAGGAGATGGAGTGACTCTTCCTAGGAAATAAAGGTTGCAGCGTTTAGGACTTTTGTTATTACATTATTGTCATTGTGCTGTATCAATAAAGCATACTTTATCAATGTTGCCCATAAAGGTAAAGGTAAAGGGACCCCTGACCATTTGGTCCAGTCATGACCGACTCTGGGGTTGCGGCGCTCATCTCGCTTTATTGGCCGAGGGAGTCGGCGTTTGTCCACAGACAGCTTCCGGGTCATGTGGCCAGCATGACTAAGCCTCGTCTGAGGAACCAGAGCAGTGCACGGAAACGTCGTTTACCCTCCCCCCGGTGCGGTACCTATTTATCTACTTCACTTTGACTTGCTTTCGAACTGCTAGGTTGGCAGGAGCAGGGACCGAGCAACGGGAGCTCACCCCGTCACGGGGGTTCGAACTGCCGACCTTCTGATTGGCAGGTCCTAGGCTCTGTGGTTTAACCCACAGCGCCACCCGTGTCCCAATGTTGCCCATTTTATTTATTTATTTTTATACATTATATAATAACATTACAGAATGGGAGTTGGCATAAGCCAATGTTGCCCATAGGCTTACGCCAACTCCCATTCTGTAATGTTATTATATAATGTATAAAAAAATTACTTCCCTGAGGTGGAAGAATACATATGATGAATACATTCAAAATCGGTTTCCTCTGCATTCTTTTCCTACTTTTAAAAATCTGTCAGTGGTATTTGTTGTTGCCTAATAAGCTCATATCAAAACAACCACTGTTCAAGGCATTAATTTGTGAATCTACGTCCATCTGTTCCGTTGAAATAATGCTGATGTTATGGTGACATCTTGGTGTTGATGCTGTTCATCTTTTTTTCTTCTTCCAATAATTACATAAATTGTAGTCCTAGCTTGTTGGCTTTGTTCTTAACCAAATGGCTTGTTTTATTCTGCATGTTCAATTTCATTTTGAGAGAGTTATTATCCAGAGCTCAGTAATTAAGATGCTAATCACTGCACAAATCAGTTATAATGCATTAAATCATTGAGTGAAAAATGGGCAGAATTTTACAACCAGTCATCCCTCATATACACTTATAAAGAGATGTCTGTTCAACAGGTTGTCACCTTACCTTTTAGGCATTGGACAGTTGACGTATATTCTGACTTGGAATATTTGACTTAAGATTTGTTCACCTAAAACTTTTCTGTTTGAGTCTACTTTTTACTTAGGAAGCAAGATTTAACTCTGGGCAGAGCAATTCTATCGAGCAGCTAGGCAGCACAGAGTGACTAGGGCAGAAAGCGGTCAGTTTTGTTGTAGTTTGTTGCTGTTGCACAGCTGAGAGGTCTAAGAATTGGGTCCCTGGAAGATGCTGTAGGGCTTTAGCTCCAATGGATACAAAGCCCCTGGTACCCCAAGCATCCCATTTGGCGACTTTCTGCTAGCTAGTGCTAGTGCCAGCGGGAGAGCTCCCAGTGGTAACTTCCTATCCTCCAGGGCGAAGCTCAGGACTTCCATTGTGGCAAAGCCTAGTAGGGAACTCTTCTGTATGACTCCATGTCATCCAAGACATTCTTCACTACCAACCTTACTGTATGCTTGTGAAACGCAGACCACTTATCTAAGACCACACCACTATCAACATCAGGGGGAGTTAGGATCTTACCCTTAGGCTGATCAATCAGTGAATCAATTTAGTGAGAGCAAATCGTGAACAGTGGGACTGAGAAGAAGAAGAGTTTGGATTTGATATCCCGCTTTATCACTACCCTAAGGAGTCTCAAAACGGCTAACATTCTCCTTTCCCTTCCTCCCCCACAACAAACACTCTGTGAGGTGAGTGAGGCTGAGAGACTTCAAATAAGTGTGACTGGCCCAAGGTCACCCAGCAGCTGCATGTGGAGGAGCGGAGATGTGAACCCAGTTCCCCAGATTACGAGACTACCGCTCTTAACCACTACACCACACTGGCTCTCTGAGAGTTAAGACTTAGCATGCCTATTTATTCTTTGAAGTTATTTTAGTTGTAATCAGTGCTTTTTTTCAGCCAGGACTCACTAGAACTCGGTTCTGGCACTTCTCAGGTGGGAGCCATTGCCATTATAAGAGAACAAGGAAGGTGTGCATGGTGAGTTCTGGCACCTCTTTATCCAGAAAAATAGCACTGGTTTGTGAAATGATGGTGGTTTTTCTATCTATAGCTTTGTTTAGTTGTAAGTTATTTTACACTTCTATGCAGTGGTACCTCGGGTTACAAACACTTCAGGTTACAAACACTTCAGGTTACAGACTCTGCTAACCCAGAAGTAGTACCTCGGGTTAAGAACTTTACCTCAGGATGAGAACAGAAATTGCAAGCCAGTGGGGCAGCGGCAGCGGGAGGCCCCCATTAGCTAAAGTGGTACCTCAGGTTAAAAACAGTTTCAGGTTAAGAACAGACCTCCAGAACAAATTAAGTACATAACCAGAGGTACCACTGTATCTTAAATAGGCATCTGTATTTCCTGGTTTGAATATATATGTGTGTGTTTCCTATTTTCTGGTAAGTCACTGTGAACTGCCTGTGGCAAAAAAGCGACTAATAAATATAACAACAATAATCTATATGAGATTTGGTAACATGTAAAATTAATCATTGATTAATTCATCAATGCATAAACCCATTAGAAACCAACAGGATATTTCAGCACCTTGCCCTTGGTTACCATTTAACAGATCTCTTTCTCTAGTACTACTGGTAATAAAAAAGAAGATTTTCGAATGGCTTTTTAAATGTTCAGCTATTAAATTAAAAGAGGGGAAATGATGCAAGTGCGCTGGGAAACAGATGTCTCTGTGTTGTAAACTGGTATATCCATTACGCCAAGACAGAAACAGCTGTGAGATGACTTGCATAAATTGAGTGTGAATTAGCTGGATAAAGCCTCTCTCATCCAGCAAGGCGCTTTAACTCTTTCTTGCTTACAATTTTCACCTACATACTGAGCTTAATGGACAAGGCTGGGAGGGGAGCTCTGCTGAGTTTATTGGAAAAGTGGAGAAAATGTGAATTAATGAATAAGCAGTCTAATGAGGTAGATTCCAATCCATTGTTGTTATTGTTGTATATATATCCATCTATATTGTTATAGATTTGGGGAGGACCCCCCTAAACCCTAGAAATTAATAAATGATAGGATTTTGATGATTTGGGGTGTGAAGGAAGAAATACAAACTGCAGAGGAATTCCTGGACTTTGTTGTTGTTTAGTAGTTTAGTCGTGTCCGACTCTTCGTGACCCCATGGACCAGAGCACGCCAGGCACTCCTGTCTTCCACTGCCTCCCGCAGTTTGGTCAGACTTATGTTTGTAGCTTTGAGAACACTGTCCAACTGTCTCGTCCTCTGATTTTGATGATTTGGGGTGTGAAGGAAGAAATACAAACTGCAGAGGAATTCCTGGACTAGTCTAATGTAAAATGGACAGATGATATGGAAGATGATATCATCAATCCTGTTGTGAAGTCCCTTCTCTGCTACATCACTGCTGATCAGTTGATAAGAAGGCATTCTTTGTTAATAATAATAATAATAATAAATTTGTTATTTATACCCTGCCCATCTGGCTGGGTTTTCCCCAACCACACTGTGCGACTTGCAGCAAAATATAAAAACAATCCATGTTTGCTCCATTCATGTTTACCTTCTCGTCTGCAGAAAAATAATACACCCAACTCACATAGGAGGTAAAACCAGTTGCCTATGTTCATGTGTACTCCTCAAATATATCTTCTCCAGGGACTGTACAGCACACTCACCTACTTATCACTTTCTCTTGGTTAAAGTGATGAATTCCTTCTTCCCCCAAACACTCAGAAGTTAGTAATTCTGTTTCTGATCACAGAAGACGGCTCAAATTTAGCTTCAGAAACTGCACATTTATTGCACTTAGATTGTATCCATTTCATTTTCAGCTCCTTTTCACACTCAACTGTTTGTGGGGAGACCAGAATTTTATTGAGAGATTGTGTTGTCACTGCTGTAAGAAGATGAAACAATTTGTCAAGGCTCATTTTCAAATATTAATCTTTTGGGGAAATTTGTTGCTGTTTCAATGAAACATTCCACCCTTTTGAGATCACATAGTTTTCAATTATTAGAATGGGATTTGAACACTGAACCCCCGGCCATTCAGTCAGTCAATGACCTTTGAAGACCTTCCAACATACAGGGTGTGACCGGAGGGTATGCCTTCCTCCGTTTTAAGGCAGTTATGTGTGCAAAGCCTTACAATGTCTTTAAGAATGTGAGAGGAGCCTTGCTGCATCAGACCAAAGGCCTACCCAGGCCTGCGTTCTGTTTCTACAGTAGCCAATCAGATGTCTATGGGAAGCTCACAAGTGACAACATGGTGGCAACAGCCCTCTGCCCCATTCCTCCTGTTCCCTAGCCATTGGTGCTCTGACTCTGCAGTGGAGGTAGCCCTGGGTAGCCTTATCCACCCTGAATTTACCCAATCCCTTTATAAAGCCACCTTTCTATTGTTTGCTTCATTTGCAAGTACAGTTGTACCTTGGATCTCAGGCGCCATGGCTCCCAAACAAATCGGCTCCCGAACGATCGAAACCCGAAAGTGAGTGTTCCAATTTTCAAACGGTTTTGGGAAGCTTCCTGCAGCTAGTCAGAATCCGCACTTTGGTTTTCGAACATTTCGGAAGTCGAACAGACTTCTGGAATGGATTCTGTTTGACCTCCAAGACTGTATACAAGAAAAAGATAAGGCGGTTTGTTGTGCAAGCTTTGGCCCTGCTCATTTCAACAAGGATGTGTGTTTCAACAAGGCAAATGCACTGGAAAGTGTGGAGAAATCCTTGTTTGAGGTATCATTTAACCTCCCTACAATAAATCAGAATGAGTGCTCATTTAATAGCCAATGTTGCTGAATCTCCCCACAAGGAAATCAGGGTCTGGAAGCACCCATGGTTGTCCCCCGCCCCCCGGCCCAGCTATAGCCCCTTGTTGCATTGAACACTATTTAAGGGAGTCTCCAACTCCCAGTAATCGTTTAAAGGACCAAGGTGGGAGCAACCAAGCCACAGTGGAGCACCAAATATGACATTGCACCTTTGTGACTCTTTTAAGATGAAAATATATCTTGCCATTTCCCCCTGTATACCCATTTGTAAAGTACTTTATAACCTACAACATCTAAAATATGCCCTTTGTATTTACATCTGAAGTAGGGCTAGCTCACATAGATCTAGCTGACCCAGAGTAGTTTGCTTCCCGCAGGACAGCCTGACTCTTTTAAAAGACTATTTGCAAATGTCTCCAGCATTTTCAGCGCAGTCTCATTTCTAAAGTGTGGTACTTTAGTCCTCAGTGACTGTCAAATTACCCTGCGATGATAAGTGGAAACACTGTGGTAAGTATAGATAAATGCAAGTTATTTCCTTCAACAGACTTTACTTTTTTTGATGTGGCATAACATCACTACCTAATAGGCAGACCTAATATATGCATTTTTATACTCACTTTTCCTTAGTGATACAGCATTTGTGCACCTTGCCAAGCTAGAGAACGGCATTGCAAAATTTGGAGACGTGCAAATTTCAAAGGTGGGCTGTGTTTCAGTTTGCACAATGTTTCAGATACTGAGAGTTGGACAAGTTTGCCTTTGCATCATATCTCTCCCCCTTTCTTAAATGAGCTGCACCTACAGGCAGGATTCAGTGCAGCCTCTTTGCTTTCCCCCCCAACAGGATGAGCTTAGCTTTCCCCTGATTTCAACAGACATCCTTGCCTCCGCTTCATAGTCATCAGTGATGGCCTTTCCTGTGTGCTTCAGGTGGGCTACCTGCCTATTAAAAAAATTGCTTGAAGGGCTGTGTAAACCTTTATGCAATTACAAGTTCATTTAGTTCCTTAGAATCATAAAATCATAGAGCTGGAAGGGACCCCAAGGGTCTTCTAATTCAACCTTTCTGAATCTCAACATGCAGTTCCCCCATCCAGTTTGAAACCATACTGGCTCCTGCTTAGCTTTGCAAATGTGCTAGCGGTTTTATTGCCGTACCACTTGTGTTGCTGTATTCTTATTTTAATCAATTTGTCTCCAGTCACAAAAATGTTTTGTACAGTGTATAGAAAAGAAGGACAGTGCACAGTGGCAGGGCAAATGGCCCTTGGTTAAGTCCCCAACATCTCCAGTTAGAGCGAGCAAAGGCTGCTGACTGAGACCCTGAAGAACCACAGCCAGTCAGTGGTACTGAGCAAGGCGGACCAGGGGTCTGACTCAGTAGAAGGCAGCTTCCTACCTCAGCCAATCAGCACCAGGCACTGCCAGTTCTATTTCCTGACTGCAGAAGCAGGCTTCCTTGAGCTCTGCCTTGGAGAGGAATAGGAGATGTGTTTGATCTCCATAAAGTGAATGCAGAGAACAAGCACTCCTATTTTTAGGTATCTATATACCCACCCAACTTATTTGTCCATTCCCATTAAAAAATGCAGGCAATACATCCTGAGACTTGAGGCTTGCCATTCAATTTTTCTTAAGCACTGGATTTCGAAGGAACTGATTGCAACTCCTCCATGTAGTATATTAGTCTACTTCCAGTTTGTTCCATTTCATTTTAATTCCATTTCTCCTTGCTCTTTCATTAGGAAATGGGATAAAGAAGAATTACTCTCCCTGTCAATATGCTGTAATTTATTTTGTAATGCATTAATCCTAGCTCCTAGTATCTTGTAATACATTTTCTGATATGACTGGGAGTACATTTGTGCATAAGTGCTTTGTTATCTCTAACAAACAGACAACAAAAGGAAGATGCAAGTCCCCCCCTTCCTATCCTTCTATTAAAATTGAAAACTGAATTACGTGCGTACTGTATTATTACTTTCTTTGAAAAATTAAAAGCCAAGTTCACCAGATGCTCCAAATCCTCTTCCCTTCTTCTGAAGCTGACAGTTGCAATGTGCCCTTTCCTTTAATAGGCCTGTGGGACAATGTTATCAGTCATCTGTTTAATGACTTTCCATCAGAGGTGGATACACCGGAACTGAGGAGTATTGTTTCTCATTGGATTGATGTACATTCAAATTGGCATCAGGATAACTACCACTGCTTCTTGGAGCATTATCTTCAAAGCTGCTTAGGTGTGATCAGATCATGTGCCCTTCTGAAGATGTTACCCTCATCTTGAAGGTGACATGTGGCTTGGCCAGTGAATGAAAAAACAAAGAGAAGGTACTTTCTCAGAGGTACACAGGATGATGTTTGTTAAGACTCAGCTGTGTGTTATGAATCCAACTACTCTTCCTCAGAGCCAGTGTGATGGCACTGCTAGAGTAGTGGACCAGGACGTGGGAGACTATGTTTAAAATTCCCACTCAGCCACGAAGTTCACTGGGTGACCTTAGACCACTCACTTACTCTCAGCCTTACCTACCTCGCAGGATTGTTGAGGGGGATTAATGAGGAGGGAGAGAACCATGTATGCCTCCTTGTGTTCCTTGTAGAAAAAAGATGGGGTATAAATGTTATAAATAATAAATAAATAAAAGTAGAAATGCATATATATTATCCATTTAAAATATAATATAAAATCATCATCATTTTATTATTTGTATGCCGTCCATCTAACTGGGTTGCCCCAGCCACTCTGGGCAGTTCCCAATATTATAAATGTAGTTATGACTTTAAAACCTTGAATTTTCCATTCAAAACCAACATGTCACCCATAATAACTGCTGTTGGTTTTGCTGCTTGCTTTGTTCTTAGGTCGGATTTTGTCTGGTTTTCAGCTTGAACTTTTACCTTAGTTTGTACTGTGTCAATTCTGCATAAGACAGAATAAAAATTCGCAGAGTTGGATCCAGGGCTGCCATCACACTCATGCAGAAGAATTCTTCTTGTGCAGCAGAACTTTCCTCTTCCTTCTTCTCTGCTGCAGCCCACCATGCAACCTCAAAATCTCCAGAGGGTTGAGGGACCCTGTTGAGCAGATTTTGGGTGCTTGCAGGAGAGGTGAAGAAGGGAATGTCCCTTGGCACAAGTGGAACCCTCCATTTGCACTGTACAGTGGTACCTCGGGTTACAGACGCTTCAGGTTACAGACACTTCAGGTTACAGACTTCGCTAATGCAGAAATAGTACCTCAGGTTAAGAACTTTGCTTCAGGATGAGAACAGAAATCATGCAGCGGCAGCGCGGCAGCAGTGGGAGGCCCCATTAGCTAAAGTGATGCTTCAGGTTAAGAACAGTTTCAGGTTAAGAATGGACCTCCGGAACAAATTAAGTTCTTGACCCGAGGTACCACTGTATTGCACACAAACCATAAATAATAGTAGTAAATAACAACTTATTCAACAGAGTAATGTGACAAACTCTATAGTAATGGATAAACTATTAAATGCTGTACAGTCTCAGCCAGACCTTGAGGTTGGCTGTAGGGAGGCTCTTCTGGCGGCGCCACCACTAACCAAGATTGTAGTCATATGGCCATACTGACTGCAATATTTAACAGAGGGATTAGTGATTGTGATTTTAAAATTGTATTTTGTTTTCTGTGCTGACTGATCATTGTATTTTAAATTGCTCTGACCCACCCCAATCACCAGTCATGAGGGATGGGGTATAAAACCTATAAAATCAAATAAAAATAAATAAAAGTAAGAACAGTAGAACACTGATGGATCAGACTAAAGGCCTTCTGAGTCCAGCAGGCCACTTTCCTCTTGCTTTTATCCAGTCGCTGTTTACCATTCTGCTCCTAACCATATTTGCATGGTTAGAGCAGTCAACTGGATGCGCAGAATACTGGCATGGCTATGCCTGTTACTCCAGGAGCCTGGTTATCCCTTTACTGTACTTCCATCTCTTCTGCCCCAGCATTGTAACTATGAGTGCTACTTTGAAAACATTTTTAGTACAAGACTACCCTCTGCTGTCACTAAGTGAGAAAGCATCCATGGGAAAGCGTCACGCAGTTAAGCACAGGAGTCCACGTTAATGCTATTGTTATTTATTTTGTCTGCTTCTCTCCCCCACAGTTGCTTCCTCTAAGTCCAGTGGAAACAGACCTGGCTGGGGATGGTTTCTGTGTCACTGCACAAGTTTTCCTAAGCCTATTTTATGGGATATGCCTTTTCCTTTTATGCTGTGGTTCCCTGGTTGAATTTATTGATTTGTGCCTTTACCGGCACAGCCTCCTGTCCTCTGTTAAATATCCAGGTCTCTCTCTCTCTCTCTCTCTCTCTCTCTCTCTCTCTCTCTCTGGCATCCTTCCTAAAGGGAAGATGTTCAATGACTTTCATCCACCTCATCAATGGTGGTGGCTGAAGGAAGAAGGAAGAAGGAAGGAAGGTGGGGGGGGGGGCAGTGGTAGATGGAGCCAAAGCCAATAATGGGTGGAGCCAGAGACAGACAGGGCCAACTAATTCTAGCTTTGCCCCATTTTCTTCTCTCTTCTGAGTCCTGCAAGGGAGGAGGAAGCTGGCAGTCCAGGCCACTCCCTGGGCTGGTTGCAAGTAAGAAGGCAGGCAGGTGGGAGCTGCCTGAGGGCAGACTGATGTCAGTGGGGCAGTGCCCTATTCACCCAAATGGACCATCCTCCACTGCTTACAAAGAAGGGGCTTGGAAAGGGAACCCACAGATACAGGTTGTCTTTCAGTGGAGGATTTCAATCATTCCGTTGCAAACTTGCCTTTTCCACAGGATCCCGTGTGGAGCATCCTAAAATACCTTAAGCGCTTATCTTTTTCTAGCTCAAGTCCCATTGACTTGGATCCTTAGGGAATCCATTGACTTGTTAACTAGGGAAAGGAAGTTCCCCGTTCCCTCCTGAAATGATAAGCCATAATATCACTAGGATGTATGTCAGAAAGGTTCTTAAGGTGTCTTGTCACATTTTAAGGTAAAGGTAAAGGTACCCCTGACCATTAGGTCCAACCGACTCTGGGGTTGCGGTGCTCATCTCGCTCTATGGGCTGAGGGAGCTGGTGTACAGCTTCCGGGTCATGTGGCCAGCATGACATTTTAGGCCCTTACTATTGCTAAGGATCACTGCAGATGGTGACAGCAATCACAAAATTAAAAGACGCCTGCTTCTTGGGAGAAAAGCAATGACAAACCTAGACAGCATCTTAAAAAGCAGAGATATCACCTTGCCAACAAAGGTCCATAGTTAAAGCGATAGTTTTCTCAGTAGTGATGTATGGAAGTGAGAGCTGGACCATAAAGAAGGCTGATCGCTGAAGAATTGATGCTTTTGAATTATGGTGCTGGAGGAGACTCTTGAGAGTCCCATGGACTGCAAGAAGATCGAACCCATCCATTCTGAAGGAAATCAGCCCTGAGTGCTCACTGGAAGGACAGATCGTGAAGCTGAGGCCCCAATACTTTGGCCACCTCATGAGAAGAGAAGACTCCCTGGAAAAGACCCTGATGTTGGGAAAGATGGAGGGCACAAGGAGAAGGGGACGACAGAGGACGAGATGGTTGGACAGTGTTCTCAAGGCTACCAGCATGAGTTTGGCCAAACTGCAGGAGGCAGTGGAAGACAAGAGTGCCTGCGTGCTCTGGTCCATGGGGTCACAAAGAGTCAGACACAACTAAACAACTAAACGACAACATTGCTAAGGAGGTGGTGGTGTGGAAGCATATTGCACTCCCAGTTCAATTCCTAGCCTGAAGGGGCTGGAATAAAATCTATTTATCTCCCACCTGTCTCTTTGATGCAGACTCCTACAGATGAAGTTGGTTGTATCTCATGCCAGCCCCTAACTCTTCTAACCGCAGAGCTATATTGTCCTCCAGTTCAGTGAAGCACATCATCTGCCACCGGGGTAGAAAATGCAGTCCCCTCCAGGTGTTGTTAGACTCTGGTTCCCATCAGCCCCAGCCAGCATGGGCAGTGGTCAAGGATGGTGGGAAGTGTAGTCTAAAAACTTCTGAATCACACCATGTGGGGACCCCTCAGTCTACAATCATAGTCATATTTACAAATGCATTTGGATTTGGATTTGAGCTTCCCACTGTGACTGAGCTCCACGTGGATCCAACAGCCACTCAATAATTGCCAAAGAACTTGTTGAATTTGTTCTATCTTCGGGGAAAATTCGAGCAGCTTGCATATGTGAAGGAGCTTAACTCGTGTGTGAATTTTATGACAAGTGAGAAAACCCGTGTTCATTCGACGTTTGCAAAGCCAACAGCAGGGTCCAAGAATAGAGTGAATGGTTGTACACCGAAACTTCTGTATGCTTGCCTAACAGCACAAAGTAGCACGTGTTTACTTATGACCGGAATAAGTCCTGTTTATTTATTGGGATTCTGTCCATAGGATAACAGCCTAGGATTCTAAAGTGCATCTTTGCCTCAGATTCAGGGAAAGCTCACACAATATACAGTGAAAAAGACTCAAATTGCTATCTTTAGGCTCCAACTCTGTGTTAATGCTCAAAACTGTAGCTCAGGGAGGGGGAACATGTGGCCCTCCCCACCACTGCATTATCCCAACAGCCCTTTTCAGATCGCAAAAGCCACTTCAGTGTGTCTAATTGAGATGAGTGAAGTGGAAGTACTTGATCCTTTCCCCACCAGCTGTTTCAGTTTCCCACAACTCCCCACCCCCACCCTTGGAATTCTCCCACTCCTGCAAGGTTTTAAATGTGTCCCCTCCCCACTGCTTTCTATTATGGCGAGGTCCCTCTGTTCATGTGACTTTGGGCTCTGCACTGATATGTGACAGACTTTCTACCCCTTGTATTTCATGGTTTGGGGACTCACTATTTACAAATGACGTGTGAGTGTGTGGGGGGGGGTGCTGGTATAGGTGCATGGTAGATACATACAGCAATGGAAAATAACAGTTCACACACCCAATGAGTGGTGAGCTACTAAATGAAAACTCATGAAGGTGTTTCCCCCCCCCCCCGCTGCTGCTCTTGTTGCTACAACAGACTAACACACCTGCTGCCCCCGTGCAGTGTTATATTAAGCCACGTTGCCAATTATCAGCCTTAGCTAACGGAAGGAGGAAGAAACCAGCTGTAATTAAATTAAGCACAAAAATAGATGTTACTGCACACAACACATTAAGCACAACCAGTGCTATTTTTATAGAAAAAAAGGGTGATGGAACTCACCATGAACCCTTGTTCTCTTAGAATGGCAATGGCGCCCACTTGAAGCGTGCTGAAACTGAGTTCCAGTGAGTTCCAGCTGGAAAAAAGCCTTGAGCACAACATCTAACTTAACCCTTGGTGCAGAATCTTCTTGTACCTTTGCAAAGGATGCACAGGAGTTACAACAGAGCAGCTCGTAGGCATCTATCTGTTGCTATGAATTATGGCTTTATGAGTGGGAACAATTTCCATCCACTGGCCTACTGCATGAGGGTCTTGGGAAGAGATCTAGAGAGGACCTGCATTGTTTGAAATCATTGTTTTTGCTGCTTTTGCTGTGTACACCCCCCCCCTTTACAATAAAAGAGATTTTTTTGGGGGGTCACACTGAGTGAGTTCCCCTATCGCCACCTTTGAAAGGAAACAGATCTCTAACCAGGACTGAAGCCCCCTTGATTATAACCTTATGCAGAAGCATCAAAGTATTCTAGGACAAGTGAAACAAGCAACAGCTGCTATTTTTTTATTATGTCATTTATCGAAAGTAATTTTTTATCAGTGATTTTTTTTTTTTTACAATGTAACATCACCAAAGAAAGAAAAGACAAAAAGAAGTTGACAATGAGGAAGAACGTACAAGATGAATACAATGCCATATTTTGTTCAAAGTTCTGATTAGATGTTGGGAATTTATAACACAGAGTATAAATACGTTCTCTTTCAAGACTGATTTGTTTCTTCTGAAGAAAGTGTTGCAGGTATGTCATCAAGAACCCCAGCTTCTGAAAAATAAATAAAAATTAGAAGTGTATGCTTGTGAAAGACAGGAAACAATAAGTGCTCGGAGACAAATCTATAAAACTACAGTTCACTTCCAAAGCAATTATTATACAAGTCAAGGCAGTCGAACTCACTTAACACCTCCAAAAAGAAATAAAAACAATACGTCATTCCTTTCTTATGGTTTCATTCGACTGTTTGTAATTATGTATGGATGTAATTTTGATATAGGCATGTGTTGGGGTTCAAATCAGTGATGGGAAACCTATGTTCTAACATAGAGGCAGCTAACCTTTGGTTTTCAAAGTGTTGCTTCCATCATATTGACCTAGGTGGCTGGAACTGAGCGGAGTTGCAGTCTAACAACACCTGGAGGACCACAGCTTCCCTTGCTTAAATACATGGCAAATTCTAAATATGCTTCTCTTCTTGCACTGTTGCATGAGGCTGGTCATCCATGAACATTTTCACCTGTCAATGAATGTGCTTTTCTTCCCTTATTGAGAAAGCATTGTGTGGCTTTGACTCAAAGGTCCCTTCATTGACAGAAGCACTACCATCCGATTTGCAATTACAGTGCCTGCCTTTCATCTTGCTGTTATTATTCTCTCCTTGTACGAATAATTTTCTACCTATATGGCTCCCTTTGTATGGGGAAAAAAATCACACAGCCTAAAAGCCGAAAGAAATTCTGGAAAGATGCAAAACCCCATTTATTTCACCTGCAATTTTCCTGTAATAATTAAGAAGCCATTCAGCACTGAGAAAGTGTGTGTAAGAAACAACAGCTTTGTTTGTTCCAGAGTTAGAATGCTCCAAAAAGAAGGCCTTGTTCCACGCCCACCAAATGAGGAAGATCAATGGGATGGAGCAACTGCCCCATGAGGAAAGGTTACAACATTTGGGCCTTTTCTGGTTTAGAGAAATAGCTAGAAAGGGGGCGCATGACTGAGATGTATAAGATTAAGCATGATGTGGAGAAACAAGGCAGGGAGAAGTTTTTCTCCCTCATAATACTAGAACTCAGGGACATGTAATGAAGCTGAAAGTTGGAAAAGATAGGATAGACAGTAGAAACTACAGTGGTACCTCGGTTCTCGAACGTCTCCGTTGACGAACGTTTCGGAACCTGAACACCAAAAACCTGGAAGTGGATGCTTCTGTTTCCTAATGCGCCTCGGAAGTCGAATGGCTTCCACTGCGTGTTTTTCAGTTTTCTCAACTGAATCTGCAGACAGCCCTTTGCGCCTTGGTTTTCAAATGTTTTGGAACTCGAACGGTCTTCCGGAATGGATTACATTCGAGAACTGAGGTACCACTGTACCTCTTCACACAGTGCATAGTTGAGCTGCAAAATTTTCTCTCACCAGGTGAAGTGAGAGAAACTTGGATGGCTTTAAAGGAGGAATAGACAATTCATGGAGGATAAAGCTGTCAGTGGGCTATTGGCTATGTCCTACCTCCACTGTCAGAAGCAGCATGCCTCTGAATACAAATTGCTCTGAATCAGAAGAGGGAGACTCAGGTCCTGCTTGCAGGCTTCCTATAGGCATCTGGGAAGAGGATGAGCCTTTGGCCTGATCATGCAGGGCTCTACTCATGTTCTCACCTGCTTTGGAGCAGATCTGGGGTGCACACAAGGAAAGGGGGGATCCTGTTGCTTGAGTGGGATGCTGCTCATGGAATATGGGTTACAATCCTCTGTAAGGATTATGTTAATTTTCATATTACAAAACGGTTTGAAGTGAAAACAGGTTTACTAACCTTTAAGGTGTAAGTATGTCAAAAATTCAATTACCATACGCAAAACATTGTCATCGGTCAGTGGTCTTCCCAAAATACCTAGAAAATATTAGTTAGGTATTACTAAATTTGCTGTTCATTTAAAATAATTAAGGTGAAGAAGGAGATACATATTGGCAGTAATATAATATACATTAGGATATAAAGGGTTTGTTTTTTTTCTCTCAGGCTGATGAGACAATGTTGGTTATAGGTCTACCTATGTTAACCAGCTTCTGTAATCAGTGGCACTCAGTTTCCAGTGGAAAGAAGCTTTTCCTCTAGTTTAAAGTATCTTTTAAAAAGAATATTTCATTTTCAAATGCACTAAGAATAAAAAGGGGTGATGCAATCCATACACCAGTTGATTGACTGGCCTTGCCGAAACCTCTAGACTCCTGAAATCCTGCCCAGACCCACCCCCCCTGTAAAAGTTTGGAATAAAGGCTCTTGTTAGAATCTAGAAATGTGCCAAAGGATGTTTGGTGGGCAGCTGTTCAGATATCACTGGATATAAACTCCTCAGTAAGTACGAGAAGGGGGTCATTTCATTACCTGCTTTTGTATTTCCTTCAAGCTGTATGTCACGTTTACCAGCTAGACCAGGCTGGGTATTAAAAACTTTGTCAATTGCACCTGTTAACAAATGAGAGAGGTTTCATTCATTCTGTAATGCTTACTAGAGTAGCCTGAGATTCATAGACGTCACCACACCAGGTAAAAAGATTTCAGCTTTGAACAAGAACGTGAAAGACATTTCCTGATGGGATGGTGAACAGCAAATGAATGGAAAGAAGCATTCCACTTAAACAGTCACACCAGCTGTAAACCAATGCATCACTGGCAAACAACTGCAGCACCACAGTGTCATAGATGATGATGTGGTGGTGGTGAAGCTATTGGTATAACACGTCCCAATGACTTTATGTGTCCCTTCAGCCAAATGTGGAACTGAGCCATTAGCAAGGAATTCGAAAGGCGTCTCCTGAACCATCTCTGATTCAAAGCCCTTGTTTGTCTTTTCCTGAAAAGCCGTGACTAAAAGAGTTGAGCATATCTGGGTGCAGTCTTGGGCTCATTGTGTCCAATTTAGAACATGTCGTTGTACTGTAAAGACTTAATTGAACAAAAAACACCCTGGTGGTTATCACCAATTGAAGATTCGTTACTCAAACCACTTGGCAAAAAGGGGAGGTGGCCTACATACAGAGATTTACTGAGGGACCAAGAAGGAAAGTGGAAATTAAAAGACTATGAGGAAATTAAAGAACATTTTCAGAGTTGGTTACATTACAGACAATTACGTGAGATGTATAAGGAAGATAGCAAGAAAGGGTTTAGTTATACAACTTCTAGATTTCAAAAGGAAGTTATAGAAGAAGAAGTGAAGCTGTTGAAGAAAGCATATAGTACTTTGCTAGAATGGGAGACAAAAGATTAGGAGATTAAATCAGTTATGATTAAATGGGCACAGGATATAGGACATAACATACAATTTGAGGGCTGGGAAAAAATGTGGAAAGTAAATTTGAAATTTACAGATTGTTCTCTTTTGAAAGAAAATTATATGAAAATGATGTACAGATGGTATATTACACCAGTACAAATAGCAAAAATGTAAAAAACTGGATCAAACATATGTTGGAAATGTAAAGAAAAAGAAGGTACTTTTTACCATATGTGGTGGGAATGTAGAGAGGTTAATTTTGGGGGGGAAATGATAAATAATTAATTGGAAAAAATGTTTAAAATGACATTTGTAAAAAAGCCAGACGCATTTTTGTTGGGGATTGTAGAACAAGACCTGCCAAGAAAAACAAAGAACTTATTTATGTACGCTACAACAGCGGAAAGAGCCTGGTTAGCACAAGGATGGAAGAATGAAGAAACCCCAATGAAAGAACAGTGGCAAGAAAAATGGATGAACTATGCGGAATTGGCTAAATTGACATATAAATTACGTGAGAAGGACAACTTTGACTTCAAAGAAGAGTGGGGACTTTTTACAAATTACTTAAAACAACAACAAAAGGAATTGGACTCCTTGGACGGTTTTGAATAAACATCCACAAATTTAGTAGATGAACATATGATAGATTAAGTAACGATACGTACATTATTTAACATGCAGAGAATAACATAGGTATACAAATCAGAGAGAGGAGCTGAGGGAAGTCTGTGGAGGGGAAGGGAGGGAGGGAGGGATAGGGAGGGGAATAAGGAAAAAATGGGGGAACAATGTAATTGATTATTTGTTCTGAAATTTGTTTGTGGAAATTGTTCAATAAATTTTATAAAAAGAAAAGAAAAGAAAATGTAGTTGTACTGTTGCTTCCTTTGGTTTTAAGTAGCGAGTTGTCAGTTAGTTTGCTTTGACAGTAAACTGCAGTTAGTTTACACGAATAACCTCCAAAAGCCATCTTACGTTCCCCAGGTGGCTCTTCTGTCCCCTTTGCACGGGACATTTTCTTGAGGATCTGAGCAACACGACCTGAAACAGATTATGGCTATTACCCAACCTTAGAAAAAACGGAACTTTGATCAGTAGATCTCCTTTCTATGGAATGCAGATTTGGCTGTCTGCACAGCCTCTTCAGTCACTGTTTATCTGAAGCCAACACAAACAAATAAAACATTCTTAGTAGAGGTATTTAGGCACTGTTTTTAAAACTCTTGTATTATGCTTTACCCCTTGTAAGTAAAGACACCCCTCTTGTGTCCTTGAAAGTAATTTCTACAACATACGGACGGATAGCTATAATCTAACATATTGGGCAATTATGAAAAGGTGTATTGAACACACCCAATAAGCAGCAAAGGTGTGAAGCTTGCATTCTGAAAATGTCACTTAGTTAAATACAGCTCCGTTATGAGTGAAGCAGCTGGAGGTTACTAACAGATGTGTAGAAAGGGAACCTTGGGCTGTATTCAGTTAAGCTTTACTTAGAGTCGACCCACTGAATTTAATGAGCACAGCTAGGTTGGGTCTATTAATTTCAGTTGATCTGTTCCAGGGATGTCCAACAGGTCGATCGTGATCTACTGGTAGTGTTAGGAGTCATTCTGCAAAGAAACAGAAAGGATGACTGTAACTTTAAGAACCTTTTCTGTGAGTTCTGGGAGTGGTTTTCTAGGCTGATTAGGTACAGCTGGTGATGACTACAAAAGGAGGAGAAGTTGCAGTTTGAATTTGCCTGCAGAGAGACAGAACACCTGCATGCTTTTTGTTTGTTGTTTTGTATAGCTGTAATAAAACCTTTGTTTGAGTGTTTTACACCAGTTTCATGGTTCTGTCGTCTGCCACCAGAAGAAAAACCCCCCTCTAACAGGAATAGAGCCTTGCATGATGAGTGCCAGCATTTGTGGCATGGTCATTTGGGGCATGCCAATTTCCGCAGTTTTGCGAAAATGCCAGAATTAAGTAAGGGAATTAAAATGAAAAAAATGTTCAGTTTTTCTGGACTGCAATACCTGCAAGGAGTCTAAAAGTAAGTGGGGATCTTACCCTGAAAGTAATAGAATTAGCAAGAAGCCATTTGCTTTATTACATCCAGACCTTTGTGGGCCATTTGCAGAATCTGAAGGAGGAGCAATGTTTTTTCTGGTTCTTGTGGATGATTATAGCCGGTATATTTGTTAAAACACAAAAGTGAAACTGGTCAACTGATTAAAAATTGAGTCAACTATATAGAAAGGCAGTTTCCCTACAAAGTTACCCAACTGCAGAGTGACCGCGGAGGCGAGTTCATGTCTGAAGCCTTCCATATATGGTTGAAAAAAACGTGGTATTAGTCACCATAAATTGTGTCCTTTTTCACCCGAAGAAAATTCAGTTGCAGAACGCAAGATAAGGTCTTTACAAACAATGCTAGATTCTATGTTATGTGATTCTGGCTTATCCAGGAAGTTTTGGGGGGAAGCAATTCTCTGTGCTAATTACATACAGAACAGATTGTTTCATTCTACCACAAACAATACCCCTCATTTTTTTGCTTTATGAAAAAAAAAAACTTTTTTGGACCATGTTAAAACTTTTGGTTGTTGGGCTTGGGTTCACATCCCAAAAGGACAGAGAAGGAAAGGAGTTCCCAAGGCAAAGAGACTTAGATTTGTTGGTTATCAAAGTTGGTCAAAAGTGTATAGTTTTGCACTAGGGCTTGGCAGAGTTGTAATATCAAGACATGCAGAGTTTTATGAGTAAGATGGTTGGGCTCATTTACATGGAAATTCAGAGGTTGTTTTATTTTCAGATGATACAGATAATTTTGTGAAATCTGAGGAAGAAAAGCCACAAATTAAAGAAAGTTATGAAAGTGATAGTGATGAGGAATCAGGGGATGAGGGTTCCAGTACACAATCTCCTAAAGCTGAACCAATTTCTCCTGAGCAAGATGAATTAGAAGGGGAAGATAGTTCAGAGGGGGAAAGTGTTCAAGTTTGAAGATCACAAAGAAGCAATAAGGGGGTACCTCCAGAAAGGTTTACTATACAAGAAGTTAAAACTGTTGATGTGAAGAAAGAACCTCATGATTATAAGGAGGTTTTAAAGTTACCACACCAGGAAATAGTAATGTGGGAAAATGCAATGAGAGCAGAAATGAAATCTTTGGCAGAACATAATGTGTTTACTATTGAGCCATTGCCAGAAGGAAAAAAGACAGTGGACTGTAGATGGGTGTATAAAATAAAACACTTGGCAGATGGTAGTGTTAAGTACAAAGCTAGGCTGGTAGCACGAGGCTTTACGCAAAGAAAAGGTGAAAGTTTTGATGAAACCTTTTCTCCTACTGCAAGGAGTGAAAGTGTACGTTTATTGCTAGCTATTGCAGCACAACATGGGTTTAAGGTAAATCATTTTGATATTGAAACAGCTTATCTTGAAACAGCTTAAATCTGCACGAAGAAATTTTTATGAATCAAGCACCAAGATTTGAGGCAGGCAAACAGAATTCTGTATATAGGTTACACAAAGCAATCTATGGGCTCAAACAATCAGCTAGAAATTGGAATGAGTGTCTTGATAATGCTTTAAAAAATATTGGCTTTAAAAGAAGCTTAGCTGATAATTGCTTGTACACTAAAGGAAAGGGTGATAAACAAAAATCACTACAAACCAGAGCCTCCCCGAACTTGAATCATGGGAAGTCTCAACAAAAAAATTATAATTTAGGCAAAAAAATTATAATTTAGGCAGAATATTTGGACTATTTGATATGTATTTGTATAATCTGGAACATTCAATGTGATTTGATTGGATTGTTAAAATAGGAAACTTAATAAAAATGATTTTTTTTTAAATCACTACAAACCAGCACTTTAAAACTTCATGATGGGAGGAAAGAGAGATGCCATCATTTGGAAGAAGGCTGCCTGGATTCTCAGGAATGAGTGAGCAAACTGAATCAATACTGGAGGAAAAAGCAACCATGGGAACACCCTTTCTCTTGCATTTATCCAAGTAAAAGACTTTTGAACCTTACTGTGAATTTTGTCCCCTGGCACCTAACCACTTCAATCGCTTTACCCTCTTCTCTACCAAAATTACCTGTTCATGGATAACAAAATTATTTCCCCAAGCTGAAGTATAGTATCTACATAAAGCACTTATCATGGGCACAATCTAGGTAAAGTCCTATTCGAGTACACTCAGTGGGATTTAGGAACATAGGGAGCCGCTTAATATTGAGTCTGATTATTAGCCCCTCTTGCTCAGTATAGTCTACAATAGCTAGCTGCAACTTATCAGGAGATCAGGCAGGGCTCTCTCCCAGTCCTAGCTGGCGACTGAACCCAGAACCTTCAGCATGCAAAGCAGATGCCCTTTCATTAACTTTGCTGGACTGGGCCTCAGTTGTTTGTAGACAGTCCAAAATACATCATCTTCTCAACAACAGTAAGCAAAGGAAAGTAAAAAGATGTGGACTCCAAAGCAGAAGATACAGTTTTCCAGCATAGTATTAGTTTGGCATATTTATTCCAGGAAAGTTGATAACCACATTCAGAGATACTAGTATGTATATTTAATATTATCTGTAAATGGCATGGCTTCGGAACTGAAAGATGAGCTTTCAGATAAAATTGGTTTACTCTCATGATTCAAGCGCAGTGATAAGAGTCATAATTCCTGCAAAGCACTCCACTGTAAATAGGTTACAATAAACACCAGAGAGCACTAACTGAGTGATTTAGTGCTGTCACCCGCCACAAGCTGGGAATGAGAGTTAGTATGGGATATTGCATGTATGCTCATGTATAGTATGCGATGAGCTTTAGAAACCTCGGGATGTTACTTTTCTGTTATTTCAGATTGTCTTCAAGTAATATAAAACATTTGGACTTACTTGGACCAAGCAGATAACCAGCACTATTCACAGTCCATCCCCTTTTCTCTTTAGCCTTGCAGAAGGAAAAATTGTGAGATTATTATTTTTTCACTTATTACTGCCACACAGTTTTTCTTTTAAAATACAGAAATACCAGTCAAGGAAATCACACATTGATCATGTTTCATAATATATATTTAAACCTGTTTTCTTGAATGTAAGTGTAATCTATTATATATAACTATATAATATTTCCAGTTACAGATGGGTAGCCGTGTTGGTCTGCCATAGTCAAAACAAAAAAAATTCCTTGCAGTAGCACCTTAAAGACCAACTAAGTTAGTTCTTGGTATGAGCTTTCGTGTGCATGCACACTTCTTCAGATACACCCTTGCAGTAGCACCTTAAAGACCAACTAAGTTAGTTCTTGGTATGAGCTTTCGTGTGCATGCACACTTCTTCAGATACACAGTTTGTATGTATCTGAAGAAGTGTGCATGCACACGAAAGCTCATACCAAGAACTAACTTAGTTGGTCTTTAAGGTGCTACTGCAAGGAATTTTTTTATATAATATTTATATTGTTGTTTGAATAGTCTAATTGAATTTTAAGGATAAATTACTATATAGCTAAAATTAAAAAAAATAAGTAAAGTAAATGATTTGTTACAGGGTTTCATCCCTCATACTTTGTACTCTCAGGTTACTCAGGAGTTGGCTTCATCAATTTCAAAAGAATTTCCTTCCAGAAAAGTAAACTTGGGACTGCACCCAGCTTGACATTAATGTCTCAGTAAGAAGCAACTCACATTCTCCTTGCTGTTAAACTGTTTCAAAAGATTTACACCACTTTCTCTGGGATTCCTGTGCTCTTCAACAAATCACTTGCTTCTCTCCAGCTGGAAAAGATCAACTCTTGGAAAATACAATTGTTATTCCCCCACTTTCCTTCCTGCCCCTGAAATGGGGAGGGAAATTTGTTCCACCACTGTAGGAAAACCATTGCAGAGAGATGACATTTTAGAACTGGCAACTGTGGAGAGGTGACCAAGAAATGCAGAGGGGCTTTACTACATTCCCAAAGCACACCTTCATGCCAGACAACAGAATTCCACCAATCCATCATACCTGAAAGGACTGCACTATATAATTGTGATGGAAACTCCAAAAAATCACTGCACACCACCATCACTCAAAAACCTCAGGATGACACTGGGGAGAAAACAGGGATGCCATCCTTTGTAAGAAGGCTGTTTGGATACTCCGGAATAAATGAGTGGCTATACTGCATCAATACTGGAGGAAAAAAACGACCGTGTGAACACACTTTCTCTTGCACTGATCCAAGAGCAGGCTTCTGAAATTTACCGTGAAACTTGTCCCCCACCCACCCTTCACCACTTACACATGATTATTGTAGACGGAGAGTAGTGTAGAAAGCAGAAAGCGACAATACTCACAGATAAGACCAGCCCGAAAGTCTCTGAGACGGCAGCGCAGAAGATCAAGGAGGCAAACAGGAGACAGGTACACCTCTGCATCTGAAAGGAGACCAAAACGCACTGAACCCCTCTGCCTGCCTGCCCCTGTCAGCTGGGGGGTTTCAGACACCCGCTTCCCTTCTTACCACCCCATAATGCCAGGAGGAAGAAAGTAAAGGGGATCGAGCGATGTTCTATCTACAGATTTTATATAAACGCGCGCGCGCACGGCGGGTAGGAGAACTCAAAGACGCGCGTCAAAAGTTGTAGCCAAAGATGGGGAAGGCGCATGAGGTCACGAACGCAGCGCGACAGTAACTCGACAGTACCTTGCCGTGCAAGTGGTGTCCGATGTGTGTCGAGGTGGATCCTGGCGAGCGGTAGGACGGTGGTCCCCAAGGGCTGCTGGCTGATCTCCTGTGGGAATCTTCCTCACTCAGTCCCTGCGTAGATCCCGCAAGCGGGGAGCAGGAGGAGGAGGAGCTTGCGGAAGAACCGCTGGGGAGGCGGGGTGGTGGTCCGAGTGGTACCGAAGCCTGCCCGATCCGCGCTATTTATGAGCCTCGCCGGAGCTGCTTGCCTCTTTCCCCCCGGGGAGCCTGGAGAGCCGCCCACCCCCCCCTGGCCATTTCCCCTCGCCGAGGCAGTGCATTAGGAAGGGCAAAAAATTACAGCAATTC